>NC_140487.1:63338645-63881145 GCF_964271855.1 Acomys minous
ATTCCCAGTAGAGAATAAATTATTTTAATAGGTTTCAATATCAGGAAGTTTTAAAATAAATTGGCAGTAACTCCATAAATTCCTGAATTCATTAAAAGTATGAATATATGTGAAAAAAATGGAATTCACGGGCACTGAGCCCTTTCCAGAGTCTCTGATTTTATATGTGATGCACTAACATGTTTCACCTTATCGAACAATAAATTAGGTTACCTATTTAAAAATTACCTGCTGTATATTCCATATTTAACTAGTAATCAGTCAGCACTGGTCTACTGATAGAGTTCAGCAGGTAACATGCACTTCACCGTCATGTAATTTGAAAGCTAACCCTGACATCATCTGCTTTTAGCACATTTGAAAGATGACAATGGCCATTTTTACAATTTATATCATCCAGAGTCAGTGTGAAAAGCTTTCTTCATATCACTTTTTAAATTCGCGTTCTGCAGATGTGTTACCCACATCCACATTGGAGTGGGTAATGGAAAGGAGGGCCCAAGGGAGACTTTTCTTCCTCCACTGTAATAGATTCTATTGCTTGAATTCCACCAGAGGCTGAGAGAGGCGGATTGGGATGGAAATGGATTAAGCTTACATTTAATATACACTCAATAAGCTATTCTTGATTAATTGAAATATAGTTCTTGATCTAAGCCATTAGTTGTTAGCTCCCACTGATGATCAAAATGCCTCTGTAAGAATCCCCTCAATGTTACTAAGCATTGAAACCCAAGGACATATTTTGGTGTATGTTCTTCTTAGCATTCATTTTCAGATTAAAAAAAAAAAGAAACTTTATTTAAGATAATCAGTTTGCCCTAAAGCCTCAAACTGGCTATATATTCAACTTTGATAGCTGTGCAGGAAGAGGAATAAATAAATATATGAGGAAAATTCAACTGAGAGCAATGATATGCCAATGAATCCCTCAAAAGTGTAATGAAGGGCCCATTATGATATGCATTTTCCTGCTCCATATATATATATATATATATATATATATATATATATATATATATATATATATATATATATATATATAGTCACCTATACCACATTAAAAACAGGGACAATATCTTCCATCCTTTATGCAGTATAGGGCATGATATTCTTTATTAAATATATGATGGTCATTCACCACTCTCTATGGCCTGAGGAAAATAGAGTGACATAAAAAGAGAAAGCAGCAGACAATGAGTCTGGATGCCTACGAACATGGATTTTGTTCTCTTTAAACTAGATTTAAACAATTTTAATTTCCAGAATCAAAAATTGCACCGCTTATAGCTCAGCGAAACTTTAAGCATAGAGTCTCTGTAAGTCAAGCTCATTCATGGCTGTGACTAAATGTGCTGGTTCACATTTTCAGAATCTTCTGACCATGTTGTGTCTGAATCAATATATCATGGAGAAGAGACACATTACATTAAAGTTATTTACCTCATGGTAGCCAGGAAACAGAGACGAGAGAGGAAGATCTGGAGGCAAAGTCCAATCTTCAAAGCATTCACGGATGATGTACTTACTGCAACATAGCCCCTTCCTAGTAGCCCAATCAATGATGACTTTGGTAGATTAAAAGTATTCTATTAACTCACAGATAAAGATAGATAGATAGATAGATAGATAGATAGATAGATAGATAGATACGTATGTAGTAGGGTGTTTTTACTCAAACATTAACTCTCTTCACAGTACTAATTTGGAAGTCATGAATCAACATTAAAATGCCAGAGCATAAGCTGGGCAAGGTGGCATGCCTCTTTATCCTAGCACTCGGGAGGCAGTGGCAAGTGGATTGATGTGAGTTCAAGGCCAGCTTGGTCTACAAAGGAAGTCCAAGACAGCCAAAGCTACACAGTGAAACCTTGTCTCAAAAAACCAAAAAAGAAAAAAGAAAATGCCGGAGAATAACCATGCATCCTGACCCTTAGTGAAGAGAATACTACACACAGTTTTATTATGTTTAATGTTCTGGTAGGAACCTTTCCTAAAGAATTGTTTAGTTAAATGGAGAACTGTTCATCCTTTGTGACCAAGCAGTGTAGCTGTTTCTGTTTATTCAGGATTCCCTATGTGAAACAATCTTTATAGTATATTTCTTACAGCTAATTTCTCAGCTGAGGCCTAGAATCGAAAGTAATTTCAAAGCTTGTAGAATTCTTCATAACACCTAAGAAGCTAATTTCTACTCTAGACTATTACAGGAAGAAATTGAGTAAATACTCTTACTTGATTTTAAAGAGAGAATGAAGAAGGATGGATGGAAGAGATGGAGGAGAAGTAAGGGGGATTTATTATTTCCTTTAGTAAAGAAAGAAGATACACAAGTAAATGCAAAAAGGATTTTCTGGCTTAGTGCTGATGACTATAGTTTGACCTTCCTCCATAATTCAGGAATTTATTACAATAGAAGGTGTTTAAATAAGATGGCAGCACACCATTTCTCCTTTAAGAAAAAACCTATAATGACTGATGAAGATAATGATATTATCAGCACATGATACAGCATGTAAAGGCTGCATTCTAAAATTTTATTTTGTTATTCAGTTTATCATCCTGACATTCAGCATATTAAAACATGCCACGAGTAGATTCAATAGAAGTGAACTTATTGGAGGAAAAATTATTTGAAAATTATTACATTGTCATTCACTTATCCTCTGTGTATGCAGTTTTGCGTGTGTGTGTGTGTGTGTGTGTGTGTGTGTGTGTGTGTGTGTGTGTGTGTAAGGAACAGAAAATTTAAGGACAAATTGAAATGATACATATTAGGAATTATAAAGAAATGGAAGAGTTTTTTTTATATGTTCTCACACAAAAAAACTGACAAAATCATGAAAAATTTGAAATATCTAGACAAAAAAATAAACTCCAATGAATAAGGAAAGCGTCATTAATCCACTGTCCATTCCAACTCTTATTGCCTCTCTCTCTACAATCTCTAGCATAACCAGCCTCCCACACCATGATAACATAGACTCATTCTTTGTGTTCAAAGTAAAAATAACTTATTCAATATTGTAAAAATATAATACAACCTAGATACCAATTTTACTGAATAAAATAGCACTACTAAGAATTACTTTTGCACTAGATATCATTTACATGACAAATTTTATTTAACTGCATATGTAAACTATTATTTTATTTTATCAACTAAGTGCTTGCATTAGAATGTTGTAGAGCTGACATTAGGAAGGCTATTTTGTAATTTTTATTTTAAGACTATTTTACATTATTTATTTATTTGGTGTGTATGTGGAGAGTGCTGATTTGCATGTCTGCTTTAAAAGGTATGTTAAAAGCAAAAGATAATATCCAACAGTCTCTTCTTGCATCCCACCATGGGCTCAAGGGGATTGGATTAAGATCTTCAGACTTGTACACAGTGAGTCATCTCAGTGGACTATTTTTTAAAATTTTCAACAAATTATGCTCTTCATAGTGTTATACAGTGCATAAAATACCTGTAAGTCAACATGGTTCCTTTTTTTAAGTAGTATTATATTTTCTCTGATTTTTTTTTGAGGAGAAAAAAATCAAATAAAAATTAAATGATACAATTATTTTGTATTCATACATTTTCCTTTTAGGAAGTTAGTTAATTACCTATAGTAGAAAGTGTTTTAGGGGTGTGTGTAGAGTCATGGGCACATTTAATAAAATTCTTGTCTGCTAAGATTTAGGTAACAATGAGTTGGGGGAAAACATTTCAGAGTGACAAATAAGTTCCTGAAGAATACATTGCAGATCCAGAGCAGGTGGAGGGTTTCACAGAGAGATTAACGCCGATGTGTGAAAGTGATTCTCAGGCAAATGTGATGAACAAGAAGAAGAAGAAGAACGTGTGATATGGATGAAGGTGAGCTGTGGTGCCAATGTCTCCCTTGATAGAAGCAAAGGACCAGACAGATGAGCAGCACATTTTGAGGCCTTTGGAACCATAGAGAATGTCAATGTACGATGGTCCAAAGTCAACGAGGAAACTGTTAACTAAGCCAGAGATAATGTTGACTTGAACTGTTCTCATTCGAGTAGAGATGAAGAGCCATAAATGCTGTGGGTCGTCAATTGTTGGAGCTTGTCTTCCTTGGCATGCTGGCAAAGCAAATGAGAATAAAATAATCAAGCATGCTTACTACGTATATGTACTTATGAGTTTCTGTTTCATTTTGTATTTGGTGACAAATGTATCCCAGTATCTGTTATAAAATAAGGAAAACTAAGGAAATTTAGAGTAAAACCCACTATTCTTTTTTTTTTTTTTTAAGTTTTGACATTTTTCAGTATCTATAAAAATAGGACATGCAGTCATCTATATAATTCTAAACTTTAAGACAATGATCAGGGATATTTAAAAAAAAAAGGAGTATATAATTCCTTAACTATAGTATGGAAAGTGAAAAGAAAATGGGTGGAAAAATAGACTTAGAAGGCACCAGGATTTGGCTATCGAAGATGAAGGGAGGCAACAGAGGTTTCAAAGACTGTGGCCAGTGTATGCAAACTGGTACAGAAGAAAACACATCTTTTTCTGTAGTAAAGGTGAAAAACTATCCCTTGCCTAGCCATATTAGAAGAATATATACCTAGTCCTACTACAACTTGATTTGCCAATATGAGTTGATATCCATGGGAGTTCTCCCTATTTCTGAGCCCCTTCTGAGAAGAAAGGAAGGTTAGGAGGATGGCAGGGAGCAGAGGTGAGATGGGAGCACTGGGAGAAGAGAATGGAGGAGATGCTGCAGTTAGGATGTAAAATAAATAATTTAATTTATAAAATATAAATAAAATGTCCAAATTGAGTTGGGATCAGTTGAAATAATTGCAACATAACATTATCAGCTCATGTTTTATAAACTTCCTTCTCCCAATCCAACTTAAAAGCACTCTCATAATTATTGAATTGGAACAAATGTTATTAGTGGAAAATATGCCAGTATTAGGCCATCTCCTTTCATACCTAAGGGTGTGAATATAACCGCAGCTGCTTTAACATCAGAAAACAATTATTGAAATGAATAGACCACCTATTAAATAGACATATATATTTGTATAGCAATACACATAGCATCTCAAACATACAAGAAATCAATTCATTAGTAATATCCAGTTTGACTTTAAATTAGATTGGTATATAAATATACATTTCTCAAAAGACAAAAAATGTATTCATAAATAAAAAGAACAGTTTGTTATTCATCTTCAGATAAAAGCAAATAATGTCACAATGATACGGTACTCCATATCTACTAGAATGTCTTCTATTAAAATAAAGATGAATATCAAGGGTTAGTAAGGGAAAAGGGAAAGAAGAATGCTAGTGTGGTGTTGGCTTGGTATAAATAAGTATAGACACTGTGAGGTTTAGTAAGAAGAGAGCTACATTAAGGGAATTAATCCAGGAACTGACAAAAAACATATTATCTCACTCATATGAGAATCCAAACAAAAATATTTGGCATTTCCAAACAACCCAATAAATAATGGGACTAATGACGTGGATATGTTGTTTTAAAAGGCGAGGCTTACTGGACAATGAGTAGAAAAAGGTGGTCAAAATCCTTTACTGTTTTGGAAATATAGGGTAAAACTAAATTCATCCAAGCCAGAAATTTTTTATAATGAAAAATATCAATAAATAAAAAGTGCTGGCAAGGCTATTGGAAAACTAAAGATTTGTATACTGTCATGGGAATCTAAATCAGTTATTAAACAATGGGAATCATTAGAGAGATTCTTCAAAAAATGATTATAAATACCAAATGTTATGTCTATCACTTGTGGGTACATATTCCCAAATCTAAGTCAATATGTAAAAGGAGACAGTTGCACCAGGTGTGGTGGCTGACTCCTGTAATCCCAACATTCAGGGAGGCAGAAGCAGGAGGATCTCTCTGAATTAGAGGCCAGCCACATCTACAATGCAAGTCAGGATAGTGGAAGCTACACAGAGAAACCCTATCTTGGAAAAAATAAAAGGAAAAAAGAGAGAGACATTTGATTATTCATGTTTACTGTATAATTGCCCATAAATATAAATTATAGTATTAGACTAGGTGCCCAGAGAAGAGAAGGAATAAAGAAAATTTTGTATATGTATATATATATATATATATATATGTGTGTGTGTGTGTGTGTGTGTGTGTGTGTGTGTGTGTGTGTGTGTGTACAATGAAGATGTTTCAGCTAAAAATACTAAAATATGTCATTTTTTGGAAATTTGATCTAACTTGAAATAATTGTATTAAACAAAGGAATCCAGAATCAAAGAAAAATTACATATTTTCCTAGTAGCTCTCATATAGATGCATAAAGTCATTTATTCTCAGGTGTCTTGAAAGTGGAAGGGAGAGTGACAGAAGCAAGGAAGTTAGCTTAAGGGGAGGAGAAAATGTAAGTATATGGGTTCGGTGCTGTCAAAATGTACAATATACTGGAAGGAAATTTTGTGACGCTCAGTACTATGCATAATGGATATATATCAACAAACAAAATGTGAAAGAACGCAGACTCATAGAAGTTTTAAGGTCAGGCTGTCATTTATCAAAAGTTAGGTGAGGATGGTGGAGCTTTTTATTGGTCCAAGTGACTGCATTAGACAAAAGGAAAGTTTGAGGCATAGTATATTGCCTGACTAAAACCACACTGCATATCTTTTAATTTTTCATATAAAGGAAACTCCCAGTGGAGTCCAGGAAAAAAGCATGTCATGAAGTTATAGGTATGTATGTGAATAAGATTGATTATGTGCATTTGTGTGTTTATATGCGCTGGTGCATGTATGTGTAGATATGAGTGTATGGTGCTTGGGTATGGTGGAGTAAAAAAAAAAAATCAGCCTCCAGAATCATTCATCAGGTGTTGTCCATTTAGCCTGAGACTCACCTAGTAGTTCGTGTTGGCCAGTGAGGCCATGAATCTTCCTGCGTTTGCCTTTATAGTGCTGATTACAAGCAGGTGCCATGAAGCCTGGCTTATTTTTTTATAAGCTTGTGTAATGATGCGTGGACATTTTATATAGGTGCTAACTATTAAACTCAAGTCCTCTTACATGCGTGGGAATTACTCTATCTACTGAGCTATTTTCTCAGATGTCTTGCATGCTTCTTTTATAAGATGAGTCTATTGAACCCTCAAAATACACACATTGAAAGTCTAATATTTGCGAAAATATAAGAAGGCATTTGGAAGGATAACGGCCTTCAAATGAGTTAAGGTGGCTTTTAATCCAATATGTCTAATGTCTTCACAGGTGGAGAAAAACTTGAACACAAAGTGATTTACAGGGAACAAAGTATGAAGAAGAAAGAGAAGCAACTCCAGGGCAATACGATTGACCCCTGAAGGGAAAACCCACCTCTTCTTTGACTTTTAGCCTTGGCCTTATTTTTATTTTATTTTTTGAAAGGAAACTTTAATTTTTATTCATTTTATATATTTTTTATTTTAAAATATTTTTTCTTTTTTTTAAATTTTATTAATCTATTCATAATACATCTCAATGGTTATCCCCTCCCTTGTATCCTCCCATTCCTCCCTCCTTCCCATTTTCCCCTTACTCCTCTCCCCTATGACTGTGACTGTGGGGGACTTCCTCCCCCTGTATATGCTCATAGGGTATGAGAGAATCATGGGAGAAAGGCAAAGTAGAAGGATCCAGAGGGTCCTAGAAACCTACAAGTAGAACATTATGATAGGCAGATTTGGGCCCAGCGGTCCCGCTCAAACTAAGGCATCAGCCAAGGGCAATACAGGCGGTAAACCTTAAACCCCTACCCAGATCTAGACAATGGACAGAACATTCTCCACAGTTGAGTGGAGAGTGGGGTCTGACTTTCACATGTACTCTGGTGCCTCATATTTGACCACGTCCCCTGGAGGGGGAGACCTGGTGGCACTCAGAGGAAGGACAGCAGGTTACCAAGGAGAGACTTGATACCCTTGGCCTTATTTTTAAAAATCACTTCTCATGTATGTTAATCCACCCACCCTATGATGTTTTGTTACTGAAATCTTGCAATCTTTAAATAGGGGGAATAAACAAGTTCCATGTGGACACAGAATATAATTTAAAGAATTAACTACACGCAATTCTGATTCTTAAAGTCAGTTCCTCTCCCAGCCTTTGTGTTGTTCTTGATGTATAAGAATGAGAATTGAGCGCAACAAGAGCAAAGGCATGTCACTTAGTTGAGTAGTCAGGCAGAACACCCGTGGTCAGGGCCTCTATTACTTTTGCTGCAATAGGTCATATTTGGTTAAGTGTTCAATGAAGCTCCTCTGTGTTATAGATTGCACCAGATTGCTAGTATAGAAATATGGAAATGAGGTTAACTCATGTGCAGTCTCCAGAGTGCATACTTGAGCTCCATTTACAGACAGGATGTCTTTACTCCACAGACACATCTCAAAACCAAAGGCAGGGATATTAAAAAATTTCGCCATCTTCAGAACTGTCAATTGTCTTCTCTACAATATTCCTTAGCAACGTCTTCCTAAGACCATGAGAACATGAGACGTCACCAAACTGTGACATTGCATTTAATCTGAGCTCAAATAGGTGTATTATACTTTGGCCAAGTATTTCCAAATCTAATGGATACATAGAGGAATATTCGTGTTATTACTTATTTTCAAAAAATGGCAAAGCATGTCTGCACTTATCTAGTGTTGCTCATGGCATGGTTGATATTCACTGAATTTAAGGTCCAAATTAGTATTAAGCTGAACTTAAAAAATAAGTCTGATTGATATTAAAACATACTGAATTTATCAAAATTATGTTTATGGTGGTAAATGGGATTGGAAATAAAAATTCTAGTATCAGTGTTTCATCTAGAGTAGAGCAGTGACTACTAAGTATTGACTATGACTTAATAAGATTGTACAACTGGTGGTGATAAAATTAGATGGACTGATGTTTTACTTTGTTAGTGCCACTGCCTCAACTGCCTGCGACATCAAATAGTCACAGTGACTAATAGGGTGCTAGACTCAGATAATTTTCTTTTATATTCTCTATACCAAGCATTAAGACAAATAAAATGCATATTGTTTAATTCAAAAATATTGTTTACTTATATTTTCACTATCATTATACCTAAGACATCACATTAGTGGTTTTGTTTTTTGAAATTCTAAGGAAAGAGAGAAATGGGGAGGAAGAGAAAGCCAGAGAGGGGGTTGGGGAGAAGAGAGAACATATCATGGCATTGAACATCTGGGCTTGTTTGCTCACCAACCTGACGTCAGGGGTTATGTTTAATTCAATCTTCTTTTTCTTATGAACAATCTATCTGTGAACTATGTTCAAGTTAGAATGCCTGAAAATGAAGGATGCATGCATGTATAAATGACTACTTCAAGAGCTATTGAACTCAAATAGGGTCAGCATTCCAGTGGTATAAAGTCCCTGTGCTTTCATTATTGCATTCATTATTGTCTCAATCTTGGATTTGAAATCTACAGTAATTAGTACTTTCTAGTTTAGCCACTCAGAACTATTTTCCTAAGCTGGCTAAGTTCCAGGAAATAAAGGAGTTTGATTTATTATTCAGTGGGTTTCTACAGCACTTTTAGAAGCCACTCAGGTCTTTATTACATTAGCTCATCATATTCTTCATAGGAACTGCTTCATTTTACATATATATATATGTATATATATACATATACATATACATATATATATGTATAATGAAGGTGCTTGGCTAGCTTGCTGAAAGTCACTAAGAAGCAATGTTATAGTTTCCTTTCTGTTGCTATGACAAAAACACTGTGACATAAGGAACTTAAGGGAAAAAAGGGTTTAATTGACTGACATGTCCGATCATTTCTAACCCATCACTGAGAAACATCTCGCAGGAATTAAAGGCAGGAACTTGAGATAAAAACAAACAAACAAACAAACAAACAAAAAAGGAGAATGCTGCCTGCTGGTTCACTCTGTCTCAGGCTCCTGCAGAAACCGATCTCTTAGGAAGATCCAGGGCAAACTATGGAAGCTGATACTGCCCACAGTTTTCTAGGCTCTCCTACAAGAATAAAGAAGTCCGCTATTCCCTTCAAGATATGCCTGCAGCCAGCGAGATCTGGCAGTTCCTCAACTGATACTGCTTTGTCAGGTTACTCTAGGCCATGTCAAAAAAAAGATAGTTAAAGGTGGTAAATTAGAAGCCAGACATAAGGCTTGGTGGCACAGCCCTGGAATTCAAGGCCTCGGCTGCTATTCTGCTTTCCTTCATAGTCACCACAGAGAGGAGGAAGAAGGCTGAATCAAAAGGTCAGGGAGGAAAGAGAGTCTGGCTGGCCCCAGGGCTCATTTCATGTAAGATTCTTTTTATTATTATTAATTTATTTATTCACTTTACATACCGTTCGTAGCTCCCTCCCTCGTCGCCTCTTTGTCCCGCCTTCCCTCTTACCCCATTCACCATCCCTTCCCTGATCCTCAGAGAAGGGGAGGCCCCTCTTTCCACCCACCCCAACTCATCAAGTCACATCAAGACTAAGCAGGTCCTTTTCCTCCGAGGCCTGGCAAGGCAGTCTAGAAAGGGAGAATTGATTTAAAAAAAAAAAAAGCAGGCATCAGAGTCCATGTCAAGGACAAGCACTGCTCCCCCTTCCAAGCGGACCCACATGAAGGCTGCGCTGCCTTTGGTTGTATTTGTGCAGGGGGCCTAGGTCCAGTCCATGCATGAGCCGTGATTGGAGTTTCAGTCTTCACCAGTCCCCACCCCCTGCTGGGCCCTGGTTAGTTGGTTCTGTAGTTCTTCTTTAGCAGCTCCTGTCACCTCCACGTCTTTTTCTTCTTCCCATTTTTTTCCCACAAGACTCCTTAGGCTTTGCCCCATGCTTGGATGTGAGTCCCAGCATCCGTTTTTGAACCACTGCTGGGTGGGGCCTTTCAGAGAACAATTCAGCTAGGCTATTGTCTGCAAGCATAGTCTAGAAAGATCTTTAAGTTCTCACTTACATTGAGTTGATCATCCTTTATCAGGTATGAATAATAAGAAGGTCATATCTATTGCAATAAAGATTGACTTAATAGTTTATAATGAATGGGCGGTCATAAAAATGTCAATTTTAATTTCCTTGTTAATGAAGAGAAAGAAATAGAAAATAAAATTGCAATTAGATGACAAGTTGGGAAATAGAGGAAAAGAGGCAGGGAAAAAAAACGTAATAGGAAAAATAAAAGGGAGAGGAAAAGAGCAAGGCAGGATTTAAAAAAGATAGATGTGCAATCAGAAGGAAACACATGAAAAGAAGAGAATAGTAACTACGGATTCGTGGGTAGAAAGCCAGTCATTTGTTTATATCTTGTTCTCAGCAAATTTCCAGAATTTCTTATCACTCTCTTTCCTATGCAAAGATGTGCTCCAGCAACTTTTTTTCCTTTTTGGGATCAGCATAATCCCCCAAAGAAGCAATCATGATTTTCTTATTTCGAGAGTCTTGTTGCATATTCCTTTTCATACGTGAAAATGTATTCTCTTCCCAAGGCATTCCCCAATGAATCTTGCATTACCATTATCACTTTGCTCACAGCTTCTATTTCTAAAAGTGCACAGACTATTTTAATCCTTGGAAGTGATGAAATATTGCATAATCATTTAAGAGAATGATTTAGGATCTGTATGTCAGTGGCTGCTTACAGAAGGAGGTTACTCTTTATAACAAGAGCCATTCAGACTCTTTATGAGAATATTCTGGAGAATAGTGATGGAAAGAGAAAAGAAAAATATGAAAGTGAATATTTCTTTTTCACTGAATGAAAATACATAGTAATAATTATTTTAATGCTTGGTTTTCTGTTATTTTTTTTAATTTATTAACATTCCAGTATTTATAGATCCTGCGATCCTTCATTGGTTCCCAAATGTTAGTATTTGATTAATATTTATACTATAATGCCATTTTTGTTTCTCATGTAATTTCTTGGGAATATGATGACTATATTACTCTTGTGTTATTTAGAGCACTTAGAAATCACCATATGTTTATCATACTTTTCTGATGTTTTAATAGTATTGGCACTACTTGTTGGCCTTTTAAATATGACTGCTCTTATTTATTTATTAGGAAGTCATCATATACTGAAAATATCACATCTTCTTCTCATCACAAGATGGTTACATACTACATCTACCACTTCAGGAACATCAAGAAACATTTCCAAAATTTCTGATGATAAAATTCAGATAAAAGTTTACATTAAAAAAATATTTTAGGAGAATAAATGTCTGTTTCTATTTGAGCTCTGGAGACATGGAAATAACTTTTTTAGTGCATACATGAAGACCTATTTCATGATAGGCATGCTGAGTTTTAGTAGTAATGCTCTGAGTATCTTCTTATATTTGTGACATGTATCAGATTGAAAAGATTGGAGTATATTCTACAATTAAAATTCGTGCAAATTGAACTCTGGAGAAAAGGCTAAGGTTAGCAGTGCTGGCTACTTTAACGAGGACCTGAGACTCCAAAATGGCTTCCAGAATTCAACTGGGCAGAATCAAGCATTTGTAATGCCAGCTTCATCAGATCCTACATCCTCTTTTGGCCTTCACAGATACCTGTACTCATGTGCACATACCTCCATACCACTCCTTGAGACATACTCTTAAAAATTGGAAATATTTTAAATTATGAAAATATAGAGGAAGTATAAGGCAGAAAAGTCAGAACTTACACCGACAATAAAAGAAATAAAAATTATGCATTAATCATATATAGATAGAAAGATTTAAATTAGAAAATCTCCATATAACTAGTGTTACCTGATAAAATTCACCACTAAATTTTGAAAGGTCCTATAATCTTGATTCCAAACACACAATGAATCTGAAATTGTGAACAAATATTTTCCTACCAACTGAAGAAAACCCATATCTGTTTACATTAATTGGCTTTACATTTTATAATTTATATAATGAGAAAATATATTTTATGATTGCAAAATCATCTTATGTTTAGTTCTATGCAAATACCTCTTAAAATATTTTAGATTTATCTTATTTTATGTGTGTGAATATTTGGTCCGCGTGTGTGTATGCGAATCATGTAGGTGCCTGGCACCCACAGAGGTGAAGGAGCCATCAGATACCCTAAAAATGGAATTACACATGGTCATGAGCCATCATGTGGATGTTGATAACCACACCCAGGTATTAAATGCCGAGCCATCTCCAGGCCATTAGTGGAAAGACCTTATATTTATTCCCTGCTATGAACTTGAAATAGGTTGCCTCATCCTACTGCAATCTAAGCTCTTAGAACTTTCAATTGAATTAAATAATTTTAAATTATTATAATGACTACATACCTGTATACATAGATATATTTTCTAGTCTTCTTGCTTAATGCAGTAGAGCCTGCATATGTGTATTTTAAAAACTTTTCTTTGAAAACACTCTTTGATTTATTTTTAAATATCTTCTTTCACAGTTTCACACATATCTACAAGCATATATTATACTTTGCCCAACCCATTTTCCTTAATATTTATAATTCCTTTATCCTTTCTGCAAAGCTTTCTCTTTTCCATGTCCCCTCTTATTTTCATAGTGTGTGTGTGTGTCTGTGTGTGTGTCTGTGTGTGTGTGTGTGTGTTTAATTAGGGTTATCTGCAGGTGCATGAACAATGGATTACTTGCTTGACTAGGAGCAATGTGCAAGTGGATACATTATTGCGCAATATGACTAAAAATTTCCCTGTAACTTTTAAGTACATATAAGTCCTTTTGGAAGAATGAAATCTTGTGAGGCCTCCCTTCACACATAATAAAATACTTATGGGCCCATCCCTGTATAGATAGCCAATGGCATTGTTAGTTTGAGGTTGAAACAACTATACCACCTCCAGACAGCAAAATTGTATAGCATACGTCTCTGTAACCTAACTGCTACATTCTTCTCCTCCCTTTTATATTATATTCCTTGAGCCTTGAAAAGGATAATATGGATGTCTAAGTTAGGGCTTAGAACAAAATGACTAGCCGTTTATTCTTAACATATTGACCATTTATGGGCCTTTACATTGGCAGTCACCTGATACAAATAGAAACTTCTGGTGTCTCACCTTTGACCATGTTCCCTGGAGGGGGAGACCTGGTAGCACTCAGAGGAAGGACAGCAGGCTACCAAGAAGAGACTTGATACCCTATGAGCATATACAGGGGGAGGAAATCCCCCTCAGGAACAGTCATAGGGGAGGGGAATAAGGGGAAAATGGGAGGGAGGGAAGAATGGGAGGATACAAGGGATGGAATAACCATTGAGATGTAACAAGAATAAATTAATAAAGGAGAAGAAAAAAAACAAATAGAAACTTCTCAGACCGAGGTCTTATGGGTAATATCTGATTTCTTGTTCCTGATAATTTATTGCTGAATCTATTCTGTGACTCTTTTACCTTTCTACAACATAGTAAAGTTATAATTTTGTGTACCTAAGCTGAGCTATCTTTAAAAAAGTAGATTAGCTTGATGAGATTCACTGCTTTCCATGACTGCAACTAAAATGCTTCCATCATTCTTTGTTGTAGACCCTCAGGTTGAAGTAAAGAACCGTCATCAGCATCACAAGCAGTGGTCCTGCTTTGCTTGTTCTGATGGAGGCATGGCACTGGGAGGAGAGAAGAACATGTGGCAGTTATTCAGTTGTGCTCCTACATCTCTAGCAGGCCCAAGACTTACAGCGGTTGCTGTCCATGCCTTAAGCTCTTCTCTATTTTTGCCACACTGAGGTTTCACTGGTCACTAATCGTACCTTTCAGTCTTAGAAGCAAAAACGATGTATATATGTCACTAGTCCCTCATAGGCATCCTCATTTTTATTTATTCCCTCTCCATTAACCTTTGCCTGCCTGTATCTTTTGAGTTAACCCTGAATTTTCTGCCTGAATCAACAACAGTGTCAAAAGAATGTGAGAATTCTTATTCTTTTGCTATGCATCCTAGTATTTTCGTCAGATTTTGAACAGTAGTAATGTATAAGAATTCTTCTAATTCTGTAACATTCTAACAATCATTTGCAGCGGCATAGTTCAGAACGGGAGACGTTAAAGGCTTCAGTGACAAGCTATTCCCATAAAGCAACAGTCTAGACAGGAAGCCACTGAAGGGGATCCTTAAAAATTGTGATCGGGAGTCTGAAGTGTAGCTCTTCACAGTTCACAGCTTCTGGCAGGGGTGTGGGGAAGAATTCAGTTAGCTTTACGGGGCTAGTCACTGGGCGTTTGACCATGCTCCAGTTAGTATGTGGGCTACACAAAGTGGACTTGGCATATTTGTTCCTTTTGGGGGGGCACATAGGGTGTGAGGGTAGACCTAGGAGGAATGGCAAGTAAGTAGTGTGATTTGTGATATTTCCAAAAATAATAAAAATGTTATGTTGGAAAAAGTGATTATCTACTTTATTTTTATCAACATAATAGATAATATGACCCATATTCCAGCAAGCTGTTTCTTTCCCTTTAAGATGTCTGTGTGTGTGTGTGTGTGTGTGTGTGTGTGTGTGTGTGTGTGTGTGTGTGTGTGTACAGAACAAATTGAATTACAGCGGAATGTCTAAAATCTACTAGCTATGTTCACACTTTCAAGAAAAAGTTACGTGTATTTTAGTAATACCTTTTTTTTTTTAATCTTAAGTTTTGTATACTCTATGAACAAGAATTCAATAAAGTAATTTGGCCTTTTCTACCTATAAGTTAAGTTGACAATCTTAAATTCCCTGACCTATCAAGACATAATGACATGAAAATCTTGAAAGTGTTGCATGGCAAAATCAATGCCATGGACTGAATTATCTAGTTGTTTTTATGGCAACATTATTTTCTGTACTGGGTTCCTTTTTTAGCCTGATATATGCTTCATATAGTTATTTTCAGTAGCTTAAATCACCAGATACTCTTCTTATAATGCAAAATGAAGTAGACTAACGCTCTCTCTACACGGAGTCCAATTCTGTTAAACAAAGCAGTTGTCTGGTAAGAGATCCAGCATTCTCAATCAATCCACGTTTATTATTTATTGCTTCTTTGATACTTGTTAGCAAATTTGATTTTTGACAGCCGCCGGTTATCAAGAAAGGGCTGGAATACCATCTGAAATGAAGTGTCTCACTTCGTCTGATATTATAGATCGCATTATTTCTCTTAGCAGAGGGAGCTTCACAGGAGTTTAAGAAGGCAAGGGGTCCTGTGGCAGGCTGAGGAAGGGAATATTTCTTAGAAGATGAAGCACATGAACCTCAGATGCAGCTCATTTGGCCAGAGGTAATGGTGTGAGGGAGAGGTAATACTAGGGCCTTTGAGAGGTTCAATGAAGTGTGGAAAACACAGATAGAGAACTGACATATCATTTGCAAATGTGTAAAATTTGCAATATGAGGACTGAACCTGGAAGGAGCTCTCGTAGTTAATGTGCTTGCTTTGCATGTGGGTTTGATGTTATTGACCTGCCTTCAATAGGTCCTGTGCTTTGAGTTGTTAGGTTGGTGTGTTTACCCTGCACATCCTGCCTGTCCTCCATAAGTGTGAGACAGGCTGGTGAGACATCTGTGGAGGGTTAGGAGGGCAGCTGAAAGCTGCTGAACAGGATGGCGCTAACAAGCTAGTGCACAAATTACACTTGTAAGCAAGGTATCATCAGCGCTTTGCTGAAACTCTGAACATCCAGATCTGAAGATGAATAAGAAAATGTTTTGGCAAGATAGAGAATAGGGAGATTAATGAGTATTTGATGGAATGGGAAATTCATCAACAATGTTCCTATGCATTATTTACCAGAAAAACAATGCACCAAAAATAAAATCATAAACCGTTTTGAAAATGCAGAGATACTTAAAAATACATCTACTCTTCTATGTTTAGGAATTGAGATTTTTGCATTTCAGAATGTTGTTTTTTGCTAATATTTAATACAAAATTTTTCATTGAAAAAAGACATCATTGAGATGTAAAAGAGGTAAAGGAAAAATGGAAAGTGTAAGAATTCTTTATAAAAGCTTCAGATGACTCCAAGAGAAGACAAATGCAGGCCCTGTGCTCTTTGCAAGCAGCCAGCTTGGCCAGCATTGGCCAGCATTGGCTAGAGACATGTAACCCCTTGGCTCTCTTGGGAGAATGTAAAGTTCTGTCAGCTCATCCATTTGGATAATTAGCAGAAGATACTATTTTCCTGCCCCATCTGCTTGCATTTTTCCTAATGATTGGAACACTGAATAATGTTCCTGAGTCTTTCAGCTCACTCTCTGTCATGACAATGGAGCACAACTCTAGGAGAAAGCCTAGGGCTAGTGGAGCATAGGCACCTTAGAGCTCATGGGGCTGCTACAAAAAGCAAAGAGACCACCAATGAAGCTCAAATAGCAGCCCTGGAGTTTAGTATGGCCAATGTATATAGATCATTTCTCTTTGAAATCACAGCTTTCATGCAAAAGCTGGAAGTAGCAACCAGAGGCTATGTAACAGGAATGTATATATTCTTGTAGTAATGGCTTTGTATTAGCAAGAAGTAAATTTAAGACATTGATTTTTAGTAGTAACTTATTATTGAACTAAGTGTAATTTATAAAATCTTCAGTCAATATAGAAGCATCAAAGAAACTTTATACTGAAAGCATTTTAGGCCAAAAGTAAATGAAGAAGAAGGAGAAGAAGAAGAAGAAGAAGAAGAAGAAGGAGGAGGAGGAGGAGGAGGAGGAGGAGGAGGAGGAGGAGGAGGAGAAGAAGAAGAAGAAGAAGGAGAAGAAGGAGAAGAAGAAGAAGAAGAAGAAGAGGAGGAGGAGGAGGAGGAGGAGGAGGACAAGGAGGAAGAGAAGGATGAGGATGAGGATGAGGAGGACAAAGAGGAGGAGGACAAGGAGGAGGAGAAGAAGGAGGAGGAGGGAGAGGAGGGAGAGGAAGAAGAGGAAGAAGACAAAGCTGGAGGCAAAGCAGTAATTAAGTTAAAGGCATAGTATAGAGCCATAGCAGTAACCAAAATAGCATGGCCCTGTCATAAAAACAGACAGATAGATAGACTGGGGGTAATACATATCCTATAAATAAATCAGTGCATCTATAGACAATTGATTCTACACAATGCTGCCAGAAACTTACATGGAAGAAGCACAAACAATTCAATAAATATCCATAGTAATACGGAGCATCCACAAGTAGAAGACTAAAATTTGACTCCACCATCTCTTATTCAGAGAAAAAGTCAACATAAAATTGATTAAAAATATAAATGTACAGCCTTGAATATGAAACAACCATAAGAAATTATAAGGTAACGCTTGGACACAATAATGCAGTCAATTTTTATATTTTTAAAAACTTGGCTATGACTATAGAAGCACAGGAATTTTCAGCAAACATGTCAAATTTATGGGATTACAGGTCAAACTCAAGCACTTCCGCAGAGAAGATCATCGGCAAAGTTAAAGGAAATTCCATAGCATAAATAGTTGCAACCTGAATATCTAACAAGGGTTTGATATCTACACTGTATGAGGAACAATAATTTAAAAGCAGCAGCAACAGGAACAAAAACAGCCAAGTGCTAAAATTAAAGAAGGACAATTTATCTAATTAAAATAATTAAGCCTTTATGTGTACAAATGTTGTGCCAGCCTGAATATATATGTTACTTGTGTGTGCCTGATGCCCATAGCAGCCAGAAGAGGCCATTAGATCCTCTGAAACTGGGTTTACTAATGGTTATAAGTCACCATCTGTGTGTGGCATTTTAAAACAAGGTCCTTTGTAAAAACAACAAGTGTTCTTAACTGATGAGTAATATACCCAGCCAGAGGGACTTCTCAAGAGAAGTATAAATACCCAATAAATATGTCAAAAATATCCATCCTCATTTGTAATTAGCAAAACAAGAATGAAAAATACAATGAGAATATCTACTTACTTCAGCTCCAATGACTATTAATAAACAAATACTGACTTCCACACGTACTCTGGTGCCCATATTTGACCACATCCCCTGGACGGGGAGACCTGGGGGGACCCAGAGGAAGGACAGCAGGTTACCAAGAAGAGACTTGATACCTTATGAGCATATACAGGGGGAAGAGGTCCCCCTCAGTCACAGTCATAAGGGAGGGGTGTAAGGGGAAAATGGGAGTGAGGGAGGAATGGGAGGATACAAGGGATGGGATAACCATTGAGGTGTAATATGAATAAATTATTAAAATATATTTTAAAATAAATAAATAAGTAATTCAAGGATGTGCAGGAGAAGTAACACGGATACTCTGGTCAAAGTCATGTAAATTAATGTTATTCTTAAGGAAAACTGCATGAAACTTCCTCAAAAAGACTAGAAAGAATTATAGAGACAAACCCAAGTATACACATTTGTGTAATTATTCAAGAAAAAATGAAGTCAACACAAAACCAGTTACTTACAACCCCACGTTTATGGAGAACATTTCATAACAAGTCAGTTATGCAAGAAATCTACAGGCCAATTAGAGGATGACTAGATAAAGAAAGTAGTGCTTATACAAAATGCTATTTTGTTATGAAGAAGAATAGAACATTTTCATGAAAGGCGAACACTAAATATTCTCTCACATGTGGAAAATAAACAATTTAAGAAGTCAACTCACATATAGAGATTCCTAGAGGCAGGAGAGATGTTTCCTGATGTGTAGTACAGTGCAAGCAAGTATTAATACATTACACAGAATCCCGTCAATGTATACCAATGATAATTTCTGCCTCATCCTGAGTGAGGTAACCCAGACCAAGAAAGACAGCATATTATGTAGGCACTCATAAGTGTGTACTAGCTGTATAGTAAAAGGCACTCATGCTGTGACCCACAGAAAGGATAAGTAACGTGGAGAAATTAATCAAGAATGCAAGGACCTCCCTGAGTAGGAGAGATAGAATACATTTTGCAGGTGGACTGTGGTCTGGTGGGGTCAGAAACAGAAAGAACCAGCTTGGCAGAAGGAAATACTGAGAAAAAAAAGACTGGACTTGAGAGAGCATTTCAGCGATCACGTGGCAAAGCCAGGGCAATGGAAACCCCATGGAATCTATGAGAATTACCCTTGCAAATACTCCTGGTAAGGGGGCACAACTGAACTGCCCATTGTAATGGTCATTCTGGGGCTTACTGCCTCTGTCTGCTAACCTACACCTAGTCATGGAAGCCTCTAGTCTCCGTACAATCCAATCTAGGCTCAAAATGTTTTCAGTCTCTGGGCCTTATGGCCCTTTCTAGATCCTTTTGAACTCGGGCTGGCTTGTTCAACCCATATGTTCTGGCTCAGATGCCTCTCCAAGCTGACGGTTTCATTCTGACTTCTCTCAGCGCCTTGCTGAACTTCTCTGGGTGACCTCATACTAACTTTGGAAATCCATTCTAATCTTCCGGCTCCTTCTCGTTCTCTGGATTGTTTTGTGTTCACCTGTGTCTAGCTTGTCCTCTCTTCACCTTATCTCTAAAATTCTCCCAGTAAAACTGCCTCCTCTCTGCTCGCTGAGCAGTATTCTCATAAGTAGCCTCTCTTTCCTCTCTGTTCTCAAGAGAATTGGGAATATCCTATTCTATCAGAATTTTCTCTGCTTCAACGTTTTGTCTGCCTCTCAATTAGTCATCACTATCAGATGAGGGTGTTTTCTTCTACAAACTAATTTAATCTTCATTGTTTAGGATTAAAGGTGTGCGCTAATGCACTGCTTGCATTCCACCTGGTCACACGGACTTTAAAGGCATTTGGATGTTATCAAAATAGCCATGCTGTTGGATTCAAATTCCTTTAAAGGCCACCTTTGGTAACAAGGCAAGGCTTCAAGTGGAGGGTTCAAGGCACCAGCTCAGCCACAAAACCTTTGACCTACATTCTGTTCTGCTTCAGAGTGTTCTAGAATGAGAACCTAGCGGAATCATCATCCAAGAGACCAGAGAGGCTTTATCCAGCAACTGATGGGAGCAGATACAGAGTCCCACTGCCAAACATCAGGTGGAGATCTTGGAGTCCTACAGAGGATGGGGAGGAGTTTTGGAGACACTAGAGTGGTCAGGGACATGGTCCACTGAATCAACGGATTGGGACTCATGGGGAATCACAGAGAACAGAAAACCCATATGGTTCAGACTCAGCCTATTGGGTTCTATCCTAGGTCCTCTGCATATATGTTATGGCTGAGTAGCTCGGTGCTCTTCTGGGAATCCTAACAGTGGGAACAGTGTCCCTTTCCTCCTACTTGGTTGCCTTATCTGGCCTTGATGATATGATATGTGCCTGCTCTTATTGTAGCTTGCTATGCTGTGTTTGGTTGTTGTCCCTGGGAGGACTGCTGCTTTCTGAAAGGAGGTGGAGGGGCATGGATCTGAGGAGAGGAGAGGATGAAAAGACTGGGAAGAAGGGTGGGAGGGGAAATTTCAGTCTGGGTATATGTAAGAATAAAAGTTGACAAGAATATATATATCAAATTTTACCTAGTGAAATCTGTATCACAGTTCCCTTATGGATAGAAATTCTTAATTAGTTCAGAAAGAGATCGTGACATGGATGTGTCTCTGTGTGGTGCATAGTGCCATTCATTGCATAATGACACACTCAGTTACATGCAGTAGAATGGCTGACTGAACATGCTCCCATGCAGAGAAGAACATACTGGAAAGGAGCAGAGAGGATGTACGTTTGCATTTTGAAATGAGTGCTAAATTACTTTTGCAACTCTTAGACCCCTCTCCTATTTTTTTACTTCAGCCCGTGCACTGAATCTTAATAGGAAAAATGCTTAAAATCTGCTGAAGCATCATGCTTTCTGAGAGTTTTACTGAAGATGAGCAGTGTACTAGTGTAGGATGTGTGTGGCTTCACTGCATGTCTACAAGGCAGTCGCTGTCTTCTTCTAAAAGTTGAATGCATTATTGTCTCAAAAGAAACATCACAGTCATTAACATTTGCAAATTGTGACTATGGGATGCAAACGTTTTATTATTAAAATCTTTTTTTAAAGATTTATTTATTTATTATTATGCACACAGAGCTCGGCCTGCGTGTACATCTGTAGGCGAGAGGAGGGCATCAGCTTACATTATAGATGGCTGTGGTTGCTGGGAATTGAACTCATGACCTCTGGAAGAACAGTCAGTGCTCTTAACCACTGAGCCATCTCTCCAGCCCTATTATTAAAATCTTATGAAGATGTGAAGTTCAATCGGCAGAAGATATAGAGAATTACAGACAACTCGCCCCACTGAAGCTTTATATTTTCTTGTTTGTTTGTTTGGTTCAGCTTTAAAAGATTTAATAAATGACAGTTTGTGAAAAAACTTAAGGTTTTCAGAATTGATGTCAGATTTCTTTATTCTCCAGCAGAAGAATGATGCTACTGATTACTTCAAAAAAAATCAACAAACATTTGGCATGATAAAATGATTCTCTAAATACTCTTTTCATGTTGCAATTAAGATGTGATATGATTTGAAATATAAATTTCTCTATTCCAAAGCTTTTGCTCTGTTTATATAAAGAAACTAGAATCAAATGTGATAATAAATTTCACTGATAAATTGGAATGTTGTATGACTCAATGTTTAAAAAATTTAGACTTACTTTAAAGAATTTTATTATTTTCAAGTTTGCACTCTGAGTTTCAATCCTTTGAAATCTAAAATAGCAATTAATATTCAATTTACATTATAGGATTAAGGAAATGAAATAAACCATGTTAGATTGCTCTATTTTTAAAATAAATACGTACTTGTTTGTTAAGCTAATTGTGATGTGTTTACAGAACATCTCGTAAAAATTCTGTACAGTGAAGTTGACATATGACTTCTTGCCAAATCAAAATAAAATAAAGTATGCATTTTCATGGTTTTAAATGCTAAACTCAGGCCACTAATTTTGTCTTAATGTACACCAGGCAACAAAACTTCTTTTTTATTAAAATCAAATTTCATCACTTTGTGTAGTAGATGAATATGATTATGCTTTAAAAGTTTAACGAACTGGCCAATACAACAGAGCTCAGTAAGCAGCCTGAGTTTCGCAAACTGTTACTGGTGACCCATTGATAGACTCATGGATGTTCTGTCCCTAACTTCCTGTGGCAAACAGGCTGCAATGGTAGAAATTGTCTGTTTCAAACTTATAGATCTACCTAGCAATACTCGTACCAGGAATAATCCAAACTTCCCCAGGGGTGAATTGCAGAGACGCACAGCATCTCTGCTGTGCTCTGTTGCTCTGCTATACAGCTGAAATGGGTCATAGAGTTTCCCTAATGACAAAAGCAAAAGGGGAACATATTGAAATTGGAAATTGAGGTTTGACTATCTTTGTTCTCTGATAATTATTTAATTGAAAAGTCATATCCTTTGATTTCATTAATTGCTGAAATCAACAGCTAACTGATTGATGCAATAATATGGAACACTTAAATCCATTGAGTCAATTGCTCCTGATACAAACTCCTGTTAGTACACTACTGCATCACCAAGGATGTAAATAGTTGCCATAGCTTCCAATATGATCCTGAAAGAGAGAGAGGGAAGGAGAGAAAAAGCATGTGTATAATGATGAGATAGTTTAGTTCCGGTAATTTCTCTAGTATAAAAGGACAGAATGAGCTATACAAATTTTAAACTACAAATTCTACATCATTGCACATGGTTTCTGTTCTAGTTTGATTCCTATAGCTGTGATGTAATGTTTTGAGAAGAAGAAACTTGGGAGAAGAAAGGATTTCTTGCATCTTACACATTAAGGTCTACCATTGAAATAAGCCAATGCAGAAAGTGAAGACAGGTAGGTTAAGACAGGAACTGAGGAAGCAAGCATGAAGCAAACCCGCTTACTGCCTTGCTTCAGGATAATGGCTGAACTGTAATTCTGATACAGCTGAGGGCCACATAACTAAGAGTAACACCAACAACAGAGGGCTTGGCCCTACTCCCTCAACCAGTAATAATGAATAATTAGTATAATAGTGATGAACTAATACTAATAACAGTTGCACGGACATGTGCACAGGACAATTTCATGGAGGCATTCCTCTACTGCAGGTTTGCTTTTCTAATTGTGTTAAGCTGACAAGCAAGAACAGCTATCACTAATTCTTAAAACCATTCACATTTTTAAAACTACCTTTTAATTTATCTGCTTGAGAAATCTGTGTCCATTTCATGGTTTGCACATCTGGTTCAACTTCTAACGCTCTTGTGTCTTAATAAAACCTCAGTTTTTTTTTTCACATGAAAGCCTTTCCAAAACTAGGTACAACATTCATGCTCTTACACTATGGAGCCCTTTCCTTGTCACCGTGAAATGAACAAAAGAACTTGACTGCACTCAGTAGTAAATCTGTATCGTTAGTGTCATTAACTCTACTAGTGTCACTTTGTTTGATGACCTACATTGTGTTTTCCATAGTCTTTGGTCATTGTTTTCTGCTTAGTGAAGACAATTAGTACGTGAGCTTACATTATATGAGCCATGGACTTGGTAAGCGGAGAGTGACCAACACAATTCTTCATATAGGTAATACCAAAACACAGAAAATATGTAATAATGAAGAGGTCTTAGAAGAATGGATTAGACAGAAACAGAGGCCACCATTAATTTCAGACTCAGGGGTAGGTAAGAGAAATAGTTTTATTCTGAGTAAAATATATATCTACATGTATATAGCAAATATGCAATATAATATATATACATATAATACATACACACACATATATGTATACATATATACACATATGTCTGCACTGGGTATATCAGCAAAGTGAGGGCCAGTTGAAGGGAGTAACTGATGAAATCTGCACTGCGAGGATATTTTCTGGGAAGAGTTGGTGTTGGTGTTGTGATTATAAATTCAAAGCCATAATAGGTTTGGTTATAGAGAAACAAGTACCAAGAAGCTGTAAAACTGTGTTTATGAACATGATAAACGCTGACAGTCCTCTCTGGTAATCCTTCTGCCTCATCACTTCAGTGATGCTGGAGAGATGGGCTCTGCATGGGGCGGACTCAGTGATAGGCTGATGATAACACAAATACCCATAGACATGACAGTCGTCACGGGAAAGCCAACTGAAAGCATTCTTGGGATATTACAAGTGTCAAAATGTCCCCTCCGTGTCTTTAACAGCTGCTCCTTAGCCCTACATCATGCAAAAAATATCCAACTTCAGAGATTCTTTGAATTTGAAAGGACATCTAGAAAGAAGCAACACCAGTGTAGGAGGAAAAAAAAATAAGAGTCCTCATACAATATGCATGCAATAAAAAGTTAATGAATAGAGAGGTCATGGTTTTAAAAAGAAAGCAAGTGTGTATATGGGAGAGTTTGGTAGGAGTAATGAGATGAGGATAGTAATCTAATTATATTGTCATCTCAAAAATTAAAGGAAGTAATAATAGTTATAAAATGAAAAATGCATTATTGCCAGTTACTGGCAGAAAAGATCTTTCTCTCAAAACTGTGAGGAGGAGAGACCATGATCACCAGCCTAACTTCAGGCAGGAATCTAGAAGGAATGTAGGTTCATGGGTCCATGGCTTGGATAAACAGATTGATATCATATAATGCAACACTACACACAGCACACACACACACACGCATGCACACACACACACACACCATAATATTGCAAGATGCATTGAAAAGATTTCATTTATTCTAAACCGAATCATAAAGTGGGGAAATTGCAATGAATGTCCACTAGGTGGCGAGTGTGCTATGTCGTGTCCACTCACCTAATGGCGGTGCTGCTGGTATTATTGTGTGTATCAAGGGAGCATCATATCAGATGGATCTAATGCCAAACAGATGTTTGAAATCGATTTTAGAATCCAGATAAGAGTTTACAATTATTAGAGAGCACCCTTTTTGTGAATTAGATGCCTTTCCTAAACAATATTCAGAAAAGAGTGCCTCTTCTTAGACCTTGATGTGCATTTAAACCACTGTTCACCACTCCATGGCTTTTCTTCTGAATTTTATTCCACCGACTCCCCCAACACTGTACAATTTGTAGTTACAAGTTCCCTCCTGGGCTTCAGCTTTCTTTCCGTAGTGTCTTATATACTAAGGGCAGATAATTAAGTAAGGAGGCCTCAGATCCTCATCTTTTGGTCTTGACAACTCTTTGTTCTCTAATAAAAGTCTTTTTGCATGAAGTAGCACTTTTTTAAAAAAATTATTAATTTATTCATATTACATCTCAATGGTTATCCCATCCTCGTATCCTCCCATTCCTCCCTACCTCCCATTTTCCCCTTATTCCTCTCCCCTATGACTGTGACTGAGGGGGACTTCTTCCCCCTGTATATGCTCATAGGGTATCAAGTCTCTTCTTGGTAACCTGCTGTCCTTCCTCTGAGTGCCACCAGGACTCCCCCTCCAGGGGACGTGGTCAAATATGAGGCACCAGAGTGAGTGCGAAAGTCAGAACCCACTCTCCATTCAACTGTGGAGAATGTCCTTTTATTGGCTAAGTGTCCCTCAGTAGAAGAATGGATAAAGAAACTATGGTACATTTATACTATGGAATACTACTCAGCTATTAAAAACAAGGAATTCCAGAAATTTGTGGACAAATGGATTGAACTAGAAATGATCATAATGAGTGAGTTAATCCAGAAGTAGAAAGCGTCAAATGGTATATGCTCACTTATATCTGCATATTAGCTCAAGGGACATGTCCCGTGAAAGTCTTCACTAACCAGGAAACTGGGACAGAGGGGAGGACGTTCGAGTGAGACTCTAGATGAGAGAAGCATAGGAGAATGAGGAAATAGAAGGATCTAGAGGGTCCTAGAAATCTACAAGAAGAACATTATGATAGGCAGATTTGGGCGCAGGGGTCCCACTCAAAATATGGCACTAGCCAAGGACAATACAGGCCGTAAACTTCAAACCCCTACCCAGATGAAGTAGCACATTTAAGTACTACACAATGGTAGGCTTGAAAGATGGGCGGCTGGCATGGGTGCATGGGTAGGCAAAGATGAAGTCTGGTGAACCTTTCTGCTATAGACAACTTACACACTTCTTGACGGGCAGGGATAGTTTGCATTCATTTTCTAAATGAAATCTAATAGTAACTTTTACGCTTTCTTAAATAGTTTTTGTTGTTTTACTCAGTTACCAAGAATTGTGTTGTTTCCTGCTTACATGTGTGTTTCCATCATTGCCTGCTTAATTTTCCCCTCCGTTTATTTATTTATGTATTCACTTTACATCCTGAACTTAGCCCACCCTCTCCTCTCCCCACAGTCAGCTTCCTTGCACACCCACATTCTCCTCTCTCCTCCTCAGGGAAAAGGGAGGTCCCCCATGAGTACCAACTGGCCCAGGCACATTCACATGCATTAGGACTAGGTGCATCCTCTCCCACTGAGGCCAGAGAAGACAGTCAAGTTAGAGGGATGGGTCTTAAAGGCAGGCATCAGAGTCCTAGAGGTCCCCTGTCTATTTGCTGGGGGAACCACATGAAGACCGAGCTGAACATCTGCTACATATGGGCAGTGGGCTAGGCACAGTCTGTGTACACTCTTTGATTAATGTTTCTGTTTCTGTAAGCCCCAGCCTAGTTGACTCTAGGTCTTCTTGTGGAGTCTACACACACACACACACACACACACACACACACACACACACACACACACCGGCCCTTTCAATCATTCCCTAGTGATTGTCTGTAAGTCTCTGCATTTGTTTCTGTCAGTGTTTGGTTGGTCATGTCCACAATCTTTGCTCCATCTTTGTCCCTGCACATCTTATACCCAAGACAAATTTTGGGTCAAGGTTTTGTGGATGGATTAGTGTCCTTATCACACCAGTGGAAGTTCTGCCTGGCTACAGGAGATAGCCACTTCAGGCTCCATATCTCCAACTCTAAGAGTCTCAACAATGGTGACTCCCATAGACTTCTAGGGGCCTTCCCTATCCCAGCTCTGTGGTACATCCCGGGTATGACCCTCACCTCTCATTTCTGTTCTCTCACCCAAGCCTCTCTCTCCAGAACTCTCTCTATTCCTATTACCCACACCTGATCCCCTCCTCATTCCCTCTCTCCATCCACCTTCAGTGCCTACTTCATCTATCCTTCTGAGTGTGAATCAAGCATCCCCACTTCAGACCGCCATTCTTATTACTAACTTCTTTCATTCTTGGACTGTAGCACAGAAAAAAAAATGTTCCAGCATGCTACAATTACACTTGCTCAATTATGTTCATAGCAGCTTTATTCATAATAGACACAAACTGGAAACAACCTAGATGTCCCTCAACAGAAGAATGGACAAAGAAAATATGGTATATGGTATATTTACACAATGGAATACTACTCAGCTATTAAGAACAAGGAAATCATGAAATTTGCGTGACAGTAGATGAAACTAGAAAAGATCACCCTGAATGAGTTAACCTAGACCCAGAAAGACAGGCCTGGTGTGTACTCACTTAGAAGTGGACATCACCTATAAAGTACAGGATAACTATGCTTATTTTTAAACTTTAGATATAAAAGTTGCACATATTTCTGAAGGAAAAAATGAGAGGCTCTGATTCACGTATCCTTTGAGTACTAATTCATTCAGAGAATTAATATTTTTCCTTAAACTCTTATCTCTGTTTTGAGACAGACAATGCAGTATATATTTTAATTTATCTACTTTTTCATTTATTGCTGCATAATAGTAAATCTATATTTCGTTATCTTTTAAATTTGCAATTTTCCTTTAAATTTGATGAATAATGGTAGTATGACACTTTCATTGCATAGAGATTTTGCACACTGTGATTTCTGATAGACTTTAATTTGGGCCAAATATTGTAGAAAAGACAAAGCCCGGAAAAAGTCTGTACAAACTCAATCTCTCTATCATACTTAAATTGTTTCCATCTGAACATCACCATCAATTAGTGGACGTTTAAAAGCATGCTGAGTCATAAGTAGGTTACAGTAAATTAACAGTTCTTTTTCTTATTGCTCTGACTTTCTCATAGCCTTCTTCTTCTTTTTTATTTTTCTGACAGTGTCAATCCTCATTGTCAGGAATCATGATTCTTTTCAATTGGGAAGTGATCTGATAACCCACATTATCTTGTTAATAATTCATAGGCTCCTGCTCTTCCTGCTTGGGATGTACTTAGGAATAAAGGAAGCCTTTGAATTCAATAGTAGTATTATAGGCAGTAATCAGGTCCCTTTCAGACCACACCATCAGCAATGTTCCGGATGCCAGTCAGCCAAGATGCATGTTATTTAGAAGCTCTCTGCAATAGGAAGCCTAGGCCAGGATAATGACAAGAGCCAGGCTCTCCCCGTTACTAGCAAGAACTCAGACACTTAATTGTGCAAGTGGATTCTGTAAACATGGTGGCTTTCTACCAGTCCCTTCCATCTCAGAATCTCTACTCCATTGGCAATGGAAAGGGAGGTGGTGCAACATAAACATGAGAGATCCATAGGGACAGTGTGGTACAAGGGAAGCTGACACAAGTCATGCATTTCCCACTGTGCAAGAAGTTGTGACTCATGGTTGCATCATCAGCTTTTATGGCTGTGATAGTTAATGGGTAACTTGGGCTCTAAAAGCAAGACATTCAACTTTATTATGACTCCAGCTTCACATATTTTCTTTTTTTTTCTCATTCTCTACTCTCAATTCTACTTTTTTTATTTTTATTTTTTATTTTTTAATTAATTTATTCATATTATATCTCAGTTGTTAGCCCATCCCATGTATCCTCCCATTCCTCCCTTCCTCCCACTTCCCCCCTACTCCCCTCCCCTCCCCTATGTCTGTGTCTGAGGGGGACCTCCTCCCCCTGTATATGCTCATAGGGTATCAAGTCTCTCTTTGGTGACCTATTATCTTTCCTCTGAGTGCCACCAGGCATCTCCATCCAAGGGACATGTTCAAATATGGGGCACCAGAGTTTGTGTTTTCTTAAGAAAATTAATTTAAAATATTTTAGAAACCATATTCCTTTAATTAGCCATGCTTTGTGAACATAATTTTGGTGATTTTTCTTTTTAAAAGGAAGATAGAAGCTTGTCTTAGAAAATTCTTCTAAAATCATTTAGATAATTCCTAGTGTTTCCCCACTTCAGCCATTTAAGGATATCTAGTGTAATTTAAAGTTTCATGATGCATTTGGAAAAATGCAAGTTGCAAATCATTACCATCTTAAATTTATAAAACCTTTAGAAAGAACATTATCCATCTATGCAGGGTGAGTTCTTTCAAACTTTCTAAAAGGTGTTTTTTTTTAAAATAGATTTACATGGTAGTTAAGTCTTCATCTTCTTATGTACACAAGATCTGCATATGGTTGAATCTGACACTATTTTATCATGTGTGGAGGAAGGGCCCATGAGTCGCTATCCCTCACTGGGGATTATGGTTAATTAAACGTCTTTTCCTTTGGTGGCATAGACACTGACAATTTGCTCATGCTCCAATAAATAGCTTCCCTACAGGCTGGTGCAACAAACCACAATTAAATTCAAAGAAAAAAAAAAACCAACGTTGATGTGGAGTTATAGGGAAGTTAGGCTTCTGTGGAAGAGTGTTGGGGCAATGAAAGAGGAAATGGTGAGTGGAAATTCCCCAAATTCATCAATTTTTAAAATATACACATATTTATGAAATTATCAAAATATAAATTATTGTTGTATATACTAGATTTTAAATTAAATATACAGCTATATTTAAGTGACATTGAATAACATAAAAAAACTTTTATTCAATATTTAATATTGTAGTACAAGCTTCATCATTTCATAAATGATAACATAAAGGCTGAAATGTTCAAGTGCCTTAAAACATTGTAGAAACAAATGACAATGTTAGGTAGTTAAAACATAGGCTGCCTACTATAACTACAGTGATATAAATTGTAAAATGCTAGGGAGGCTTTAAGTTTGTCACCCTGCAATCCTCTACATAATGACTTTTACTTAAAATAAAACTAAATGTCATGTTTGTGTCTGTTTTTCCAAGTGTTTTTTTTTCATGTATTTGTAACTTCCCTTTTCAAAAAGAACATATGAGAAACTTTTACAAAATCTCAATCAAAGACATATTGTTCTGATCTCCTTCAGGCAGCAGTTTGGCTTGCTGAACTTATTTTTAAATAAGGGGGAAATGGGAGGGAGGGAAGAATGGGAGGATACAAAGGGATGGGATAACCATTGAGATGTAACAAGAATAAATTAATAAAGGAGAAAAAAAAGTTTTATGACAGTTTCAAAAAACTAGTATATGTTTGATAGGCAAAACTGAATGTTAAAATTTCAGCTTGCACTTTTACACCATAGCTGTGAATATTTGCTCTTGTTTCTAGAATCATTCAACTATATTTTTACAGAGCTCATTTCTTCAGAATTCTTTTTATTATTATTAATTTATTCATATTACATCTCAAATGTTATCCCCTTACTTGTCTCCTCCCGTTCCTCTCTCCCTCCTTCTTTCACCCTATTCCCTTCACCTAGGTCTGTGACAGAAGGGGACCTCCTCCCCCACCATATGGACACAGCCTATCAAGTCTCATCTTGGTAGCCTTCCTCTTCTTTCTCTGAGTGCCACCATGCCATCCCACCATGGGGAAGTGGTCAAATATGAGGCACCAGAGTTCATGTCAGAGTCAGTCCCTGCTCTCCACACAGTTGTGGAGAATGTCTGTCCATTGGCTAGATCTGAGTAGGGGTTCAATGTTTACTGCATGTATTGTCCTTGGTTGGTGCAGTAGTTTGAGTAGACCACCCTGGGTCCAGAACCACTTGTCATGATGTTCTTCTTGTATATTATTATTATTTACTTATCTCTGTTTCTCAGTTAGGTACCCTGGGTCATGAGAAAGCCATGGCAGATTGTGTACGTTCTTGTAGTTAAACATGCCTCTATGTAACATAGTAAAAGTTCATAAAAAGAAACCTAAGGAAAAAAAAAAACAAACAAAGAAAAAAAACCAAAAATGTTCATTATTATTTCCTTCAGTACATTTTAAAATTATGAACTTATTCTCTTATATTGTACATCCCAAACCCAGGCTCCCCTCGTTCTCTTCCTCTACCAATCACCTCCTCCATCCTCTCCCCCTCCTCCCTCCCTATACACTTCTTCTATTTCCCTTCAAAAAAACAGTAGGCCTCCCAGAGATATAAACCAAATATGACATATCAAATCGCAATAAGATTAAGCACCTCCCCTCAGAGTAAGGCTGTCCAAAGCAACCCAGTGGGAGGATAAAGGTCCCCAAAGTGATTTCTTGTATCTTTAAAATAGCATGCAATATTTTTAAATATGTGCTGTAGCATCTGGTAGACATATTATCCCTAAAAGAATCCAGTGCAAAATAATTTTTTTATTCTCATAAGAGGCCAGACCTCTGATGCTACTGGACTGAAGAAATGAAAATAAAGGTTCAGTAAACATTAGAATTCTATAGAGACAACAGACTGTTCCTTGTCTTTTAACTTCACATTAAGAACTTTTTAAAAAACTAAATATTAAGTCTATCTAAAGGAGTTTAATTTAGAAATGATCATCCTGAGTGAGTTAACCCAGACCCAGAAAGACACAGGTGGTTTATACACACTTATAATTGGATACTAAACTAACAGGGATGTCCCCTGAAAGTCTTCACTTAACAGGAGATTGGGATAGATGCTGGAACTTCCTAGAGGGACTCTAGATGAAAGAGGAAAGGGAGAATGGGGAAATAGAAGGATCTAGAGAGTCCTAGAAAACTCCAAGAAGACCATCAAGGCTGGCAGATCTGGACCCAGGGGGCTCTGTTCAAACTACTGCACCAACCATGGTCAATGCATGCAGTAGTCTTAGAACTCCTATCCAGATCTAGTCAATGGACAACACATTCTCCACAGTTGTGTGGAGAGCAGGAATTGACTGTGACATGAACTCTGCTGCTCCTTATTTGACTACTACCCTTAGTGAGAGGCATGGTGACATTCAGAGGAAGGGGAAGCAAGCCACCAAGATGAGACCTGATAGGCTGTGATTATATGGTGGGGAGGAGGTCCCCTTCTGTCACAGACCTAGGGGAGTGGGAAAGGATGAAGGAAGGAGGGAGGGGGAATGGGAAGATAAAAGTGAGGGGATAACAATTGAGATGTAATCTGAATAAATTACTCAAACTAAAAAATGAAATTAATGTTTCAAATCTTTCTTGGAATTATCTATTTATTTATAATGGTAAAAAATATTTTATATGGAGAGTTGATATTTGACTTAATTTCTTTAATAAAAAAATATTACTGACCATACTGGATATTTAAATTTATATACACAACCCTTTAAAATAAACATAAAAGGCAAATTATCATCAAAATGTTTCTTGTATATAGGGCTGTAAGAAATTCATTTCTAATTTCTGCAACTAATATTTTTAAATCAAAGTTGAGGAAAAATTCAAAACAATAAAAATATTAATAACCTCTAAATAAAAAGGTTACATTGTATACCATAACAATTTGTAAACACAAACACACACACACACAAACATATCTATGTGTATATTTATTAGCATGAAATATTTTTCCTGTAGATTCTCTTACTCTTTCAGTCTTATTGGATTAGGTATTTTCTAGCTTGGCTTTACTTTTTTGACTCTTGTGGTGAACATTGCAGCATTTATGTAACAGATTACTTGCCAAAACAATTTGCTTTATGCAACTATGGGAAAATAGGTTTATACACAGGGATGACTTAAATAAGAAAATACATTACCATGAAATAACAGAATAGTGGCCTAAGGCATATATGTTTGCCACTGGTGTTGGTGTAAATATGACAAGACTGTAGGGTTTAACAAAAGACCATTATACATTTGACCAATGGTTACCTAGGATTTGGAAATCAACCTTAAAATTGTTTGTGAGAAGATGAAACATTATGCTTTAGGAAGTTTTTCTCATGTTATAATTTAATGCTATAGATATATAAAACATATTATTTATGGAGGTTATAGACAAGTCTCAATAATTACCCAAAGACTATTTTACAGGACTTTGCATACTATTGAATGACTTATTAGATAATTTTATACTGCATTACATAAATCAGTGCTTTAAATAGAAGTAGCCATTGCATCCTTGTTAGGAAGCCCAGTGTTTTCATATATCATTACTTTTTACCAAATGTACAGTATTTTATTAAAAACATAAAAGTAATATTGCAGGAAAGTAATTGATAGATATACTCTTCATTTGTATTCAAACAGGTGCTTTTTAAAATAAACTTCTGATTAACAAACTACTTTGGAATCTTAAAATACTGCAGCGCTTCATTAACGTAGAGATGCTACATCTGGTATAAATGAGTATTAGTAGTTGTTTGGAATGCATTATTAATTCAGTGAATCATACTTTTCAATATTAATTATCCATGGAACTGGTTTTCAGATCTTCTCTCATTAATCACAAGCCCTAGGCCAATATGCTAATTTAAAGTCTATGTAAGAATCAGTAAATATTTGTTCCTTGTTAATATGGTGCTAACAGTACAAAGGAGACGGCACCATGTCCAAGGATCTTAAGATTAAATGTTCAGCAATTGCAGTTCCCGAAACAGTCTTTATTTCTCCACGGCATGTCATAGGCCTGTGCTGTGGCCCAGATAAATGGGATTGTTAGCATGAGTCAGTGCTTAATCTCTCTTTATTTTGGCTTTTTTGTGTGTATTCTTTTATTGTCATCTATTTCTTATCCATTTTTATTAACATTTGTGTGTGTGTGTGTGTGTGTGTCTGGAATGGAACACAGATCCCATTCAACCATCTTTCTCTGAGTCATCTCACAGGCCCCTGTTTAACTATTTGTAAATTTCAACATTTTTCATTCAATTCCCAATGAATCTACAATCTGAAATGTAGAGTATCATGCAGCATGTGTGTACATGACGATCTTAGTAAAGGATGAAATAATCTCTTATGAGGAGAAAAAAGTTCCCCCACTCACATATGGATTCCCAAATTTCACATGAAACTCACACAGTTCCTTGCAATTGTTGCACCTTATATCCAAAGTACTAGTCTCCAGCCACGGAAAATTATCTCATCTTTCTTTCTCATATAAGTTTGAAATCAGGTTCTTGGAAGTGATTATTCCTCTCGTCATCATTTTACAGGTTTTCTGGATTTTCCCTCAAAGTTTTTTAAGGTCAGTACCTGTAGTATTGCCGCCTTCTAGTTGAAAAAAAAAAAAACTAAACTAAACAGTGTTTTTAAATGGTTGTGCGTTAGCACACCCTTTTTCAAGATTTTGTTTTTTTAACTATAAATACTACAGATGAAAGTGTTTCTACTGAAAAACCTTCTGTGTTAGTCACTTGTTTTTAGGGAAATGAGCTGTCAGATTCTACTCTGCTGTTTTGTACCTTAGGAATCTGTGGTGTTTTCACTTTGCTTATACATTTGATTTTGCATAATCTTAAGAACAATGGAATCATATCCCTCCTATTTCTGCATTTAAGTATGATATCTTTGATCATATTAACACTGACTTCTTTTCTTCCTTTACACAAAGTACCACGTACTTGATAGACACATCTAATCAGAGATGACTAAAAAAAAAGTAATTTCTTTCTCTTTTATCAATGAGACTGCTGGTGTTACTTATATTTGCCAAATGCATGTACTTAAATGGGATGTTTCCTCATTAAAGCAGGAGTCAGTAAATATTGTACCATCTTCAATACTGCAATAATGACCTTTGTTTTCTTCTTATAAGCAATCAATTTTAATGATCTTGACCTGCTTATAACAAAAATTACTAACTAGGTTTATGTTTTATTTTTATCTTCTACAACTTATTTCACCACATTATCATAGTGACACATCTCTCTTCATACACAGATGTATTTTTGTATACATACACATGTATGTAGGTAGGTATATGTGTATCTTTATCTTTATATAAATAAATTTATCTTTTTCTCACCAACAGCATGAATAAATGCTCTATTTTCTTACAGGTTACAATTCATCATATGTAGACGTCAAGGGACAAAGTCAAGAGAGGACCCTGGAGGTAGAAACTGAAGCAGAGTCTACAAAGGAATGTTGCTCATACACTTGCTCCCAATGGAATGATCTGTCCCCTTTCTTACTGAGCACAGACCGTTCTGCCTAATAGGCTTGGCCCTTCAATACCAATTAACAATTGAGGAAATGCCTCTCAAACATATCCATAGGACAATCTGATGGTGGCAGTTTCTCAACTGAGTCTGCCTCTTCTTAAGCATTTCAGTGTGACAAATGAAGCTAATTATGGCACCATAGAAAGGATAAATAAACTTATCTATTTATTTACTTACTTATTTACTTATTAATTCACTTTACATCTTGGTCATAGCCCCATCCCTCCTCACCGTCCAATAACACCCTCCCACCCTCTCCACCTACCCTATTCCTCAGAAAAGGGGAGCCCCCACTTCCTACTCAATGCCAGATCATCAAGTTGCAACAGGACTGAAGGTGCTCTCTTCCTCTGTGGTCTGGTAGGATAGTCCCACCAGGCACAAGTGATCACAGAGTCCATGTGAGAGACAGTGCGCACTCTCCTTACTAGAGGACCCACATGAAGTCTAAGATGCCCACTGCTTGAGCTACCAAAAATATATCTTTGTAGGGGGCCTAGGTTCAATCCATGCAAGGTCCTTGTTTGGTGTTTCAGTCTCAGCAAGCCTCTCTGGGCCCTAGTGGGTTGTCTCTGTTGGTGTTCTTGTGGAGCTCCGGTCTTGTCCAGGTCTTTTTCTCCTTCCCCCTACTTTCCCACAAAACTCTCTATGTATCTCCCGATGTTTGGCAGTGAGTCTCAAAATCTGTTTTGAACTGCTGCTGGCTGGATCCTCTCAAAGGACAACTCTGCAAGCATAGCAGAGTATCTTTAATGGTGTCAGGTTTCTCTCCATGGGGTGGGTCTAAGGTTGGGACAGGCATTGGTTAGACACTCCCTCAATCTCTGTTATCCCTGTTCTATCTTTATCCTTGTATATCTTGTAAGCGGGTGGGTTTCGGGTCGAGGTTTTTGTGGGTGGGTTGGTGTTCCCCTCCTTTTACTAGGAGAGGTGTCCAGTTAGAGGATGTCTCTATGGCCCCTACTAATAGAAATCTCTGCTAGAGTCCCCCTCATATCTTCCTAGGTGTCTGTCCTAACTTAGGTCTCCAGCGTGTCACAGAGATGGACCCACCCAGTTTCTCTATGCTCTACATGCCTTCTGCACTCCTGTCCCCACTCTCCCCAGGTCCGATCTCCACCCTCATCTTTCTCTGCACTCCATTTCCTATCTTGTTTTCTCTCTTCAACCAGTGACTCTGTCTATTCTATCTCCCCTTCTGAGTGAGGTTTAAGAATCTTCTCTTGGATCCTCCTTTTTACTTATCCTCTTTGGGTCCATGCATTGAACTATACTATGCCTGTACTATACTATGCCTGTACTATCAGGCTAAAATCCACTTAAAAGTGAGTACATACCATGTGGTTCTTTCTGAAACGGGGTGACATCACTCAGGATGATCTTCTCTAGTTCCATCTATTTATCTGCAAATTTCATGGTTTTTTTTGTTTGTTTGTTTTAATAGCTGAGTAGTATTTTGTTGTATAAATGTACCACACTTTCTTTATCCATTCACACAAAACTCAAGTCCAACTGGATCAAAGACCTCAGCATAACACCAGATACAATCAATCTATTAGAAGAGGAAGTGGGGTAGAGCCTTGAACTTATTGACTCAGGAAACAACTTCCTGAACAGAAAAGCAACAGCTGAGGCTCTAAGATAAACAATGAATAAATGGGACCACTCTTGAAAGTGAAAAGCTTTTGTAAGGCAAAGGACACTATCAGTAGAATAAAATGACAATGTACAGATTGGGAAAAGATCTCCACCAATCTGACAAAGAGTTAATATGCAAAATACATAAAGAACTCAAAACATTAAACATCAAAAAACACAATAGCCCAATTAAAAAATGAGGCACAGAGCTAAACAGAGAATTCTCAACAAAGGAATATAGAATCACTGCGAAGCAATTAAAGAAATGCTCAATGACCCTAGCCTTCAGGAAAATATACATCAAAATTTCTGAGAATCTATCTTGCACTGGTCTGAATAGTTAAGATCAAAATCTCAAGTGACAGCACATGCTGGTGAGGTTGTAGAGAAAGGGAACACTCCTGCATTGCTAGTGGGAGTGTAAACTTGTACAACCACTTTGGAAATCAATCTTGCATTTTCTGAGAAAATTAAGAATAGTTCTACAGCAAGACTCAGCTATACACTCCTGGGTATATACCCAAAGGATGCTCTAGCAGGCAACAAGGATACTTGCTCAACTATCTTCACAGCAGCCTTACTTGTAATAGCTCGAATCTGGAAACAACCTAGATGTCCCTCAACTGAAGAATGGATAAATTAGTTAATTTCTTGAGTAATAATATTTGATGTTTCCTAAGTACTCTCTGATTATATCTAAAATTTTCACAGGAACTTACATGTAGTTGACTAGGTACCATCTCCCTTATCACTGTTTAGTCCATAAGCTTTATATTTTCACAGAGGACTTAATCTTTTGTGATTTAATAACATAGGTACTTGATCACCCTACTGCAAAGGTAATAGGAAGGCACACACAAACGCAAGATACTTGGCTTCTCAGAAACCGCTCATTAGCTCATGCTTAGTTATGATTTTTTTAATGCTTGGAATACTAGTTTAGTCAAGATTTTTCAAATGCTCAGAATTGGGAAAGCTGTGATCACTGGGATAGGATGACTCTATAATTACTAAAGTTTCAATGATTTTGAATAACAGAGAGATAGAGGAGAGGAGAGAAGAAACTAAGGTGTAACCAATGGCTTGTGAGCAAAGAAGTCAGGTGTCTCAGAAACAAGCAGTAGTCAGATGACAAGAATCACCATTGTTCAATTGCTTAACATGGTCATATTATTATTTTATAAGCTGTCTATTTTTATTTGTGTATGTGATTGAGCCTTTTCCAGGGTGAACATGTGGCGATAAGAAGAGAACAGGTTTGAGCGAGTTTTCTCCTTTGACTGTGTAGACATTGGCAGATTGAACACAGGTCATCAGGATTGGCTGAAAGTGCCTTTACCTGATGATACATCTTGCTAGACCAAAATAATATAAGTTAGCCATTATAGTTATAACATAAATGAATATAGTTTCTTGAATTCTGATATTTTTCTGACATGAGAGTTTTAAACTTTATCTGAGTTATATTTGCGTTGTGAATTCTGGCCACAGATTGGAAGTTGGGCTGTAGTTCCTCACATCTCTCAAATTCTGAGATTAATGGGTCCTGGTATATAGAATGACACCATCATCAGTTTGCTGTGATCACAAATGTTATACAAGCAGAATTCCATCTCAGGCTCATAAAAAATTTACATGCTTTATAATGAAGATCTAGTTGATGGAACTGACTCTACATTGTATCAGTTAAAAGGAAATGGCAGCTGACCTGAGGAAAGGCTACAAGTCTCTTTCTATAAAAACTCAAAATAGAATACATTGTAGGTCAATATCTGTTTTTATAACAGAACATCTCATAAATTAGTATGTACCTGTGATGGTTTGAATGAGAAATAGCCTATGTATTTGAACACTTGGTCTCAAAGTTATGGTCCTGTAGCCAGGTTATGGAACTCTTAGAAAACAGAGTTTTTCAGGAAAAGACAAGTTCCTTGGAGCAGGCTTGAGAATGTATACCATCAACTCATGTTTGGTTTCTTCTCTCTGATTTTGGCATGAGGCTAGAGATGTGATCTGCTGCCCTGCAACCTCTACCATTATGAACTACTCTCCACTACAGACTCGCCTGTAAGCCAAAGCAACCTCTTCCTTCTTTAAACTGCTTTTAATCAGTGTCACAAGAGCAGAAATATCTCATAGATAAATCATTCACCATATACCTAAATCTTATGACTTTCATCAGTAGTTGATACAAATATATAAAATATTCCTCAAACTGAATTTTAAAATACTGATAAAGTTATAATTATTGTAGGGTACACATACAACATTCATTCTGCCTTATTGTGTTATTGTGTACAAATTTTGGTTGTGTTTTCCATAGGACATAAAGTAGTCATTAAAGACAGCCTCATCAGAAACAAAAGCTGTATGAACTATGCTGACTTCACTTTTTTGGACTCACTGTTGAAGTCACTATGACTGGGTAAAATGTTCCTCCATCTTATGCTCTCACTCAGGCCATTTTAGGCTTAAGTAGAGTTTGACATTCTTGATGGAGAATCATGTGAAAATTATACAAATATGGTCTAAGAACCCAGTGTCAAGATGCCCCAGTTAACTTATCTTCTGTTAAATTGTGTTCTTGTGCAAATCTCTCCTCCAGATAATCACTTGTTTTACATTCTGTTAAACAGATTGCTTGTGAAAACCCTGCAGCTGATGCAGTACACCAACATATACCAGCATGTGGTCCTTAAAAGCCCCTTATTCCAAATGACTAAGAATACACTTGGGTCCTGAACTGAGTGTTGTCCCATATAGGTGAAAGAAAGATTTTCAATTTGGTTTTCAGCTGTGTTTGAGTGATCATCTCCAATAGGTAGGATCACCATAACATAAACATATGCAACTGTTACAAGAATAAAATGTAAAACTGTTCCTCTAATTGTTATGTAACTATTTCTTCAAATTAAAATATTTTCCTAAAGAGATGTTGCTTAAGGTAAGGCAATTAATTGCAACACTGAGGAAGTTAACAAAACATATCAGATTAATAACGCACTGTTTCAAGATTATACAACATTTCAGTTTGGGAAGTGTAGATTCTGCAACCAGCCAGTACAACAAGGAGCTGAGATCTTCAGTTTTCTTAAGTCACCACCCATGCTGGGGTGGATATTTCAGTGTTGTAGCTGCCTTTAAGTCAACCATACTCCTGTAAATAATGCTAATAAACTCATGAAATCACTCAGTTGGCCTAGTGTGTGATCATTGCTTTGATCTGATTCACTGGTGCCTTATCTGTAGTGAGTAGACGCTTGTTCACAACTTCCCAAGAAAGGTCACATAACACGTGCCCATGACAAATTATGTTTCCAGTGCATTTCTGTATAAAATAATCAACTTTAAGTATGAGTCTTAAACAATGGCATGTGCTCATAAATGTGAGGTGTTTTACCATTGAAGTACTTCTCAGATGATGTTTGTACATATTACAAATTTAAAGTCTGTTAGGGGGAGAAAACTCTAAAGGGATAATTAAATTTAAAATTGATGACAGTAACAGTCAATATGCAGAAAATATAGTAAATACTCCTCTAAATCTTTAAAATCTGAGAGTCATAGTTGTGGCTAAAATTTTCACAAGGTCCCTTCCACTCACATATTAATATACTCACTGTTATGAAGCACCTCTTCTTTTCAGTACCACAACACCATTCTTTCAATGAGATAATAATAACCAATGTGAACTCATTCTAGAACTTATGAAATTCCTGCAGTCTCTCTGTATTATGCTTGGAGAATATGATTTCTATGATAATGTTATTTCTACCGCTATCCTCTGTTGTGCTGGGGACAAAACACGGATCCTCGTACATGCTTGGAGTGAACCACTAGGCTTCATCGTAAGTCATTAAAACTAATATTTAATGTTAAGACTACAGGTGGAGAATAAGTGAGATTTTATTTTTCTTGGAAAGCCCTAGAAACCTTCCCATATAGATGTAAAGTGTTCTGCTTTCATGTAATAACTCAGCGCCCATTATATGACTATTCTTATTTTAAAAGCTTCTGCTTATGGATGTTAGTCCTGAGGAAAAGGGGCTGGTGGTGTTTTCAAGTAGGTAGAGGGTAAGAGAGCTGCATGAGTTGCTTTGAAACATGTTTATTGAATCTTCTCCAGGTGCCTCACCCGCACATACCTGCTAACAATATAAAGCCAGACGGCTGTAATATTATTCATGGTCATCTCTCCTCTTGCCAATGTATTTTAGCTCCAGTACTCCTTTTTTTTTTAACAAGGTTAAATTATCAAAGAAGATTCATGTGAATGACAACTATTTCTCAGAGATAATCTTTGCTAACGTTTCAGATGTCATCATCAAGCATCTACTACAGAGGGAAAAACTCTTATGTCAGATGTGACTGAAAATCTTGGCAACTAGATGGGCCTCCTTTCTTCTTTCTTAGCAAATACTTTGTTTTACAATACCAGAGAGCATTCTAAAGAACGACATCTGGGGATGCAGTTTACTGTTGCAAACTGTGCAGCGAGGTCCAGGAAAGCTGGTTGCTGTGTCGAAAGAATGGAGAAGGGACAGACACACTTGTGGAAATTCTGAGGCAGGGCAGGGTATGTACTCTCTTGGAATATGCCAGTTACACCACAAGCTGGAAACTTGGTGCATTTATTATTTGCATCACAAGAGGAGAAATTGGCTTGGGTCAGTAGGAGGTTTCTGTAGGTAAGCTGTCTCAGGATGTAAACACCCTGGAAGAAGACGCTATGCTTGCTAGGTACTGAGCATACTCTCAACGTTTGTACTAGGATCTGGAGAAAGAGTTTGTCAATTCTGAGGCTAACCCGATATTCTTTGAGTATATATGCTAAGTGTACAATAAAAAAACATATGTTCAAAATATTTTCTTATTCCCAGAGATGGTGTGGAATTCTAACCATCACTTCATTTTCCTCAGATGGAGGCTAGTCATAGCCATAACAATATATTTGTTAGTTAGAGACAATTAAGATTTTTCTGATTTTCTTCTAAAGATGCCTAACGGATGCACCAGGCAGTTTTCAGGACTAGATCACTGAAGACTCTATATTCTGTTTGTCAGTAAGGCAATGGTCTGTCCTCTGACAGTGTCTTAACCTATGTTGGCAATGTGCTGTTGATTTAAGTTCATCTAAATTGGTGAATAAAAAGTGGCTGACATAATAGGAGCAAAATTTTTTTAAATAGAAAGTTCATAATTAAGCATACATAAAAAGTGTACAATTGCTGTTACAAAAAAATAATAATGATGTCTCTTTTTCTGCAGATCTACCAAGGAAGGCGTCTCTGTGTCTAGGCAGATGGAGTGAGAAGTGATTACTGCCCTGTTGCCCACTCAGATGCCCCCCATGACAAAGCACCATAGTCCCAACAGCAAGCTGCATTTCTGGATTGAGCCAAGAGAATTAACTACCACTTATGTGAAAGGAAAAAGGATTTTAACCTTTTTTTTATTATCCTTAACAAAAGCCTTTAAACACTATTCCCCCATCTGCCTCTTGAATTTGGCGATGTGCACTTTTCTTTATCTTTTATCACAATTTTTTTGGTGTGTGATCTGTTTGTGTTCTTTGCCCTGCAGAAAGGATTGCAACCACGCGTCTCCGCAATGATTACAAATAAAGCACTTTGGGATTGATCAAAGCATGAAAGCCAGCCTGTGCGTGTTGGCTCGCATCGTGACAACCACTGAACCAATTTCTCTTTTTAATCCTGGATCAGCTTAATCAGAACATCTTACAGCTTCATACTCTACCTAAATTCCGTCACAGATTTCTTTCTAAGACACCGGTGTTCCATTTGACATAACCTAATTTCATATCCTCATTGCTACCTTTTGTCAACTCAGCATATTGCTAGAACGGAACATTTGCCTACCACATGCAGAGTCGGGCTTCGCATAAAGTTCAGATGAAGGTTTGTTGAGATGGTTCAGCAGGTAAAGGTACTTTTAGTAAAGACGACAACCCGAGTTTGGTCCTTGGGACCGATTTGGCTTAAGGAGAGAACCATCTCCTATAAATTTCTCTCTCTCTCTCTCTCTCTCTCTCTCTCTCTCTCTCTCTCTCTCTCTCTCTCTCTCTCATCTCCCCCATCTCTCCCTCTCCTCTTCTTCATCTCTCCATGCCGTTTTTTTTTTTATTTAAAATGTCAAATCAAAATATTTTGCTTCACCATGACTTGAAGTCTACGTTTTCCTGGTGATACAAGCCCTGCAAGAATACTGACACTTCTGTCCTCGATTTATCTTTCACATTTACACTATCAGGCTTAATTTAGAAATCATCGAAGTAAATTTTACATATATGTGTCTGTAAAACAGGCAGTAAACTTCAAAGCCCTACCCAGATCTAGCCAATGGACAGGACATTCTCCCTAGTTGAGTGGAGAGTGGGGACTGACTTTCACACTTACTCTGGTGCCTCATATTTGACCACGTCCCCTGGATGGGGAGACATGGTGGCACTCAGAGGAAGGATAGCAGGCTGCCAAGAAGAGACTTGACATAGGGGAGGGAAATAAGGGAAAAATGGGAGGGAGGGAAGAATGGGAGGATACAAGGGATGGGATAACCATTGAGATGTAACAAGAATAAATTAATAAAGGAGAAAAAAAAAGATGAGAATTGATACCTATGAGCATACACGGAGGGAGGTAATCCCCCTCAGTCACAGTCATAGGGGAGGGGAATAAGGGGGAAAAGGGAGGGAGGGAGGAATGGGAGGATACAAGGTTTAGGATAACCATTGAGATGTAATATGAATAAATTAATAAAATAAAATTTTAAAAATGAAAAACTAAAGGCATATTGTTTGCCTAAAGCCATAAAACTATGTTTGCGGATAGTGGTGCATACCTGTAATTCGAGTTCTTAGGAGGCTGAGGAATAAGGGCCGAATCAAGTTCTATGTCAGTCTGCACTTCCGGTTCACTCAGGCAAACTTAAGTTTTATTCCTTCTCAAGTCTCATGAGGTTGAAGACCAGATAGTTTAGTCTTACAATTAAGCTTAGTAGCTTAAGGGTTAGATATTTTTAGATCTAGATACATGTTTTAAGTTAATAGAGACGAGATATTATAGATATTGATTTTCATTCAGAATTTTTGACTCAACAAGATAGGAAAGGTGTTTACTTCAAGTTTGCCTAATACAAATAGTAAAATCACTATGAATGCAACATTTCTATAATTCCTGATTATTTTGTGGTTCTTTCTGCTGTATGTAATTTGCTTTATTTATGTGTAATAATATAAATTTATTTGTGTGGTGGTGCACGCCTTTAATCCCAGCACTTGGGAGGCCGAGGCAGGTAGATCGTTGTGAGTTTGAGGCCAGACTGGTCTACAAAGCAAGTCTAGGATAGCCAAGGCTACAAATAGAAACTGTGTCTCAAAAAAACAAAAAAATAAAAATAAATAAATAAAACCATTATTTAAAAAGTGGAAAAAGAAAAAATTCTATGCCAGAAAGGCTACATGTTAAATTCCAGAAGAATGTAGGCAGAGAGAGATCTTGTTACAAAAAAGAAAACAAACAGATAAATGCATAAATATTATAACACTTAAAAATGAAAAATCTAAATTTTCCTTTAACTGGTATATATTCAATGTATAGAGTGATGAGCTTCATGAAGGCATTGTTTTGGCTATGCATTTTCCATTTATTCAGTTCATAAGTCCGTTTCTCCTCCCCCTTCATCTCTCCAGATAATTCATGTATTGATGTATATGAATAATTTTTATAGATGCATAAAATCTAGGCTCTGAAGGTAAGAGAAAACATGATGGTTGTTTCCTGATTCAGATTGACTTCCTTTCATATGAGACCTCTTGTAACATCTTATTTCCTGCAAACAACCTAATTTATTTCAAACAATACAAACTAATAAAGTCAATCTGAAGAAATGAATATTCTCACAGATGAAAAAATAATAGAAAGCTAGTGGGACTCTAGATGAGAGAAGCATGGGAGAATGGCAAAGTAGAAGGATCCAGAGGGTCCTAGAAGCCTACAAGTAGAACATTATGATAGGCAGATTTGGGCCCAGGGGTCCCGCTCAAACTAAGGCACCAGCCAAGGACAATACAGGCGGTAAACCTTAAACCCCTATCCAGATCTAGCCAATGGACAGAACAATCTCCACAGTAGAGTGGAGAGTGGGATATTACTTTCTCACATACTCTGGTGCCTCACCTTTGACCATGTCCCCTGGAGGGGGAGACCTGGTGGCACTCAGAGGAAGGACAGCAGGTTACCAAGAAGAGACTTGATACCCTATGAGCATATACAGGGGGAGGTAATCCCCCTCAGGAACAGTCATAGGGGAGGGGAATAAGGGGAAAATGGGAGGGAGGGATGAATGGGAGGATACAAGGGATGGGATAACCATTGAGATGTAACAAGAATAAATTAATAAAGGCGAAAAAAAAGAAAAAAGAATAGAAATGAGAATGACCAACCATTTTTCAGAAAGATATCAGGAGCAAGTCAGCTTAGGTTTATCCTAAATTGATTACACTCAAACTTTTAATTGTATAGGAAACTATTTCCGTATACAAGTCATATTCTTTGTCCTCACTTTTTACACTGTCTTATCACCTCTTACCCTTCTTAGAGATTACTTTCTTACATTTATGTCTTTTTCTTCTGTTTTGTTACCAATAGATTTAAACCAGGACCATTTGTGTGGTCACAGACTGAGACTATGCTTTGGACCACAGTAAGCTCATCACACAGCCAGTTTAAAATAAGCATAAGAAAACTGTAAAATTAATAAAATATATTATTGAATATAAAAATCTTTTGTTACTCATTTCATAAAATAAAAAATTAACATATGAAGTGTTGGATTTTATTGTAATAATGTTCAAACATTTTTGTGTGAAAAAGAAGAAAGTTTCTAACCAACTTGTTTTTACCTAGGAGTCCAGACGAAAACCACTTAAAAACTTCTTCTCCTTGCACCTGTCTGTGTGCTGAGTTCTAAGGTAAGGTGCTGCTGAATTCCTACACTGACCTCTTAGTGCATAGATGCTCTTCTGTCAGGGTTGGGAATGCATTCTGCTCTCTGTAGGATATATTGCTTTTATCTTACTTGCTGAATATACTTGCAGTCATTTATTGTTTACTATGTCGTTTTTCTACATTCATTCTATGCAATATTGCAGTTTGTATTCAAGGATATATGTTCTGCATTATAAAGATGTTTCATTGTGTCTACTGAGTGCCTGATATTTCAGTGACTGTTGTATGATTTTTATATTAACATTGTGTCTCTTATTTACTCCTTGTTACCATAAATGGAACCCAAAGCTTATTATATTTAGCAAGATAATATTGTGGCATTTTTATTAGCTTTTCCTTGAGTGGGGACCTTACTTAAATACTAGTAAGGATTTCCTGGTCCCTTCTTATGAGGAGTAAAATTACTTCAGGAAATCTTTTTTTTTTTTTTTTTTTTTTTTTTTTTGGTTTTTCGAGACAGGGTTTCTCTGTGTAGCCTTGGCTGTCCTGGACTCACTTTGTAGACCAGGCTGGCCTTGAACTCACAGTGATCCGCCTGCCTCTGCCTCCCAAGTGCTGGGATTAAAGGCGTGCGCCACCACACCCGGCCACTTCAGGAAATCTTAATGTCTCTTGTCTAATCCTCACTTTTTCTCCCTTTCTGTTCAAAAATTATTATTTTCTTACTGTAAAATCTATTTGCCATTTATCAAAAAACAAAAGAAAATAAAACAAAACAGAAATAGAATTTCATTTTGGGTTTTGCAGTTGTTGTTTATTTGTTTGCTTTGTTTTAATTGTAAGCTTTTGGTCTGAGACTATCAAGCCTAAAATTATTTTGATTCTGAAATCTGTATGGATTACATGTAAACAACATAAAGCCTGGTGGTGTAAAGATAGAGCTTAGAATTAGAAATGATTAAAAAGAAAAAACACTGTTTTTGTCTTTGAGATTATATTACTCTAACTTAGAAATAAAGAACATAAAACAGTCACCTATGTGGAAAATCAGATGTGAAACACTAAACTAATGTTAGCACTTAAAATTTGGAAGTTCAGAGGAGCAGAATAACATATACACATATTCTCCTTTCTGTGTGTGTTTATATATGCTTGTACACATGCATACATGGATATGTGTACATGTATGTTTGTACATGTATATGCACATACATGCTTATATGAATACATGCATTTTATGTTAATATATATATATATATATATATATATATATATATATATATATATATATGTAATTATACTTGAGCTGCATAATCCCTGGAGGAAGTATATCATTTCATCTTGCTCATCACTAAGCAAGAACTGGTGTGTGCATGGTGCAAAGTAAAGGCAGGAAAGTGGTGTATTGCCCCATTGATTCAAGTCTCTCTGTGCCTTCGAAAATGCTTTGCATTTTTTCTCAACTATGTTTTTAAGAAATTTATTGCTTCAATAACTCATAGAGTTTTCCTTATGTTCTGCATGGTGCTGACTTTTGGGGTGGTATAACACTTTTTTCTAGTTGGTGCAGAAGCTACGTTGGTAGGGTTGCTGAGGGTGACAATGAGGTGTTTATTTCATTGTTTGTTTATTTTCATTTTCACCTTCATTGTGATTTTTTCTTAGTTGTTTAGTCTTTATTTAGAAGAAGTGTTTAGCTGTTCTAAAGATTTGCAAGTATCTTGGTCTTGCCTTGATCTGAAACCTGTTTCTAGTGTTTATGACAACTTTGTTTTTTATTGGAATTACTCTGTGCTTAAACAAAGAAAGAAACTAACCTTGTCTTTATGTAAATTTTATACATTTGATAAGAAACAATTTCTTACTTTATTTTCATCATTTAAATCATGTGAGATGATAAATTATTAAAAATAATGTAGCTACAATGATAAAATTGCAAATACATATAGATTCATATCTTATATATTAAGTACCATGTCTTAAATCGATTATACTGTTATGTACAATAATCTTATTTTCAGGAATCTATTAAGAGAAAAATATCAGGAATGATGATTGTAATTAGTGTACAAGATTGCACCATTTAATTTTGACCCTACAGGTTGAACCTAGAATCTTCCTGCACCTGTTAAACAGATGCCTTCCCAGCATGCTGTGCCTCAGAACAGTATTATATCAGTTATAAAAATGAACTCAACAATGCTTCCACTAAACACCAGAGGCAAAAATAACAAAACAAAACAAAACAAAATTACCCAGTACTTAGAATAGATTAAAACTTTCAGAGCTGTTGGCCAGACACAGCCAGTCAGACATCCAAACATCACAGACTATGGATGATTATCATTACCTTTTTTTTTAATGCATGAAATTAAAATATAGGTTGTTTTCCTCATTTCTTCTCCTCCCTCCAATCCTTCTCAAGCTCTTACTTCAAATTCGTGTCCTGTATGTCTTTAACTGCTGTGTGTGTGTGTGCGTGTGTGTGTATGTTTGTGTGTGTGTGTGTGTGTGTGTGTATGTTTGTGTGTGTGTTTGTGTGTGTGTGTGTTCCTAAATACAACCTGTGTGGTCTGTACTTGTATACATACTACTTCAGTGATGACCAATTGTTATGGAAAAGAAATGTCCCCTTGCATCAGACAGAGGCCATTAAAGAATTCACATCTATTCAAAAATGCAGAAAATAAGTGACTGTGTGGTGCTCCGTTACAGCTAAGAAATCTACAATACTACCCCCTGCAATCCAGTTCAGGGATCAAGGCAGAAGAGTGCGTGGAATGATTTTTAAAGCCATTATTCTTGGTCACCATCCAGTACTTGATCTTAAGACCACATTGCTGAAGACACAGTATACCTGAATCATACAACATGAAGAAATCAAACTGGTACTAATCTGAAAGGTTTATCTCTGTTGGCTAGCTTTCATAGGAGCTATGCATGCTGCAAAAACAGGCAAACAGCTGTCAATAATGTTAGCTGGTGGACTCTGCCAACTCCCAAAATGACTGGCCTGACAAGGTGCACTCTTCCCCTGGTTCAAGAGTAGCCCTAACAGGATGAGGGTAACCACCCGCTTTGATTGGATGATACCCGAAACTGACCCTGTAATTGGACAAAGAATCTATTGTTGGACAGGTTATAGGCCTTGAGAGAGAGCCTACTACAGTTATTCTGTCAAGCTGACATAGATTAAACTGACTCCTGATAATTTATTGGTATAACATTAGATCAATTAATCTTTTAACCCTCATCTGAGAAGCTTCTATTCGCAGCAGATGTTGATTAAAACAGAGAATCAAAATTCGCCAATGTGCAGAGAATAAGAGAATGCAGAATAATGCTCACCCTTAAACTAAACATTTTTTCCTGTACATTTACCAAGGCTAAAGAATCATTTTGGAAGTAAAAGCAGATGGTAATTTCAAGAAAATAACGTTTGCTGTGCACAGCAAGGTACATATGAACTCACTGCAGTGGCAACAGCATGAACAAGAACTCTGCAAGCACAAGCCAGAGTATATCCTGGTGTGAGACTGGAATTCCACCCTAAGCCATAGATAAAAGTATCTACTGGAAGAGGACAATGACATTTTCTTTAAGAGTATAGCCCCTAGTGAGTTAATCACGGTGTAATAGAAGATGGCATATTCAAGAAGATTTGAACTATACCAATTGATCTTGATAGGTTTAAAAATAAAGACACAGGGTTGACTGCGTAGGTAGATGGTTTGGGGTGGGAGAACAGGTGAGGAGGTACTGAATATAATCAAAATACACTGTATGAAAGTCTCAGAAATCTATTAAAGTGACCAATGAGAAGCAAAGTGGTGGTCCCAACATAGAGACGTGATTAAAAGCAAACAAATAAATGAAAATGTCTACTTTTATCTAAAGATGAAATTCCTATAAGTCTGAGAGTATTTCTGGAGAGAAAAATGAACAGAATTTATAAATGTGTTTTGTATATTTTAAAGATGTTGAAGTTTGTGCAGAAATGCTACATCAATAGGTTGAGGGGAGAATTTTTCAAAGTTTAAAAAGGCCAGGAAGAAGAATGCATTGTTAAAAGTTAAGAAATAAAGATTCTGATGGGGGACAGATCTTACGTTGACAAATCCCACTATAGAGCAGGGCCTGCAAGTCACACAGAGGAGTTGTTCCAAATTTAGCACAGCTGTTCTTACCCTTGTCTTATACACCCGTTCAGGAAGCAAGCAATTCCCTTTGGATAATAGTTCTGGTTCATCTCTGAGTCAGTGCAGTGAATGCAAATAGTTCAGTTTCTGTCTTTAATATATACCTGGATTTGAAAAATCTCAGCTGGTGGATGAATAGATGACTTAGTGTTGGTTGTAAACTGATTGTGCAGAAAGCTCATATTTAATTCCCAGTACTCACCAAGAAGCTTATACCTCACTACAACTCAAGCTCCAGGGAACATGCCATCCCTTTTTTTACCTCTACTGGCACCCTTAATCATGTTCATATATTCTCACAAACACTAGACATAAAAATAAGATAATCTTATATTCATGATTCTTGGGCCTACTTGTAATAATTAAATTAATTTTGTTCTTTTCATGTTATGTAATTACAACAACACCATGAAAAAATGTTTTTCTATTGTCACATTTCTGATTAAATATTATTCAAATTCTTGGCTTTAATTTTGATGCCAATGTATTTATTATCATTGCAGGTAATATTTGAGTCCTCTATTACATTTCAACCAAAACTATCTTCAATCTAAGTTGCCTTTCTTTTGTTTTTGTATAATCTGGGTATATGCTATTTCTAAAATTTTTATCCTCACTTTACCCAAACTACCTAAGCTGAAGGTAATCATTTGCAGAATCCTTAGCTTTATTTATTTATTTATTTATTGGCTCTTGTTGATAGAGATTCTTTATGCTTGTAGTTATATCTAACACTTGTTAATAAAAGTTCAGATAATTTTTAAGAGGTGGTTATTTATGTCATGTGTCTTTGCTGATTTTTAACCTTTAATTTGATCAAAAACAAGCAAGTTAAAATGATCCTAAGGGAAAAAAATAAATGCATCATTCTTACAATTTGAAGTGCATGTAAATGTGGACTTTTTGGTGTTGATTAAAATAGCTTACCAGCTAAGCATCAGATACAAAATAATAAGAATGGAGATGTCCAGGTAAGGGTACCAATTTGAGTAGAGTCTATGACTCAGGTATCTGCTTGGTTTATATTAGCATTGTTCACCACCATCTTTTCCATTCCTTCTCTTTGTTTCAGAGTTCAGGAAATTAATGAGCAATAGAAGACACAACTACTTGTCTTACATGACTTTGAAGACAATGCTAAATATTTACCAGTCCACCTAGGTGAATATGAATTCTACTGTAATTTCAAGGGTGAAGAATAATACAACTTCACGTAGCCTTTATTGTTATTTTACACCTTACTCAACATTTCAGACAATTGATGTGAGGATATAGCTCAGATCTCTGTATCCCTGGGTCCACCATTTCACAAGATAGCCATGAACACATGCTCTGCATTTACTGGCTGCATCCTGCACAAATTCTCTATAGTTTCATTGGTACAGAAACAAATGCTGAAATAAAGATCTAAAGATGAGTAATTACTTTGGATGAAAAGAGGCCAACAGATGAGACCAAGGCATACGAGCCTGGGAGGCCAGACAGCTACAGGTGGCTTTATACTATGGAAACGCCATCTTAGACAGAGTGAAGTAGAGTGCTTACACACTGACTCCTAAGAGTCATTGGTTCAGTGTTTTGTGCATGCAAAGGGGTGTAGTCATTATTTTACAGCACTTTCAGCTCTTTTATGAATGAGGCTCCACTATCACACAAATTTTTCTCTTAAGGAAATCAGTTCTGTCAGTTCCGTGGAGAGCAGGGTATGACTCTGACATGAACTCTGGTGCCCCATATTTGACTGCCTCCCTTGGTGGGGAGGCCTGATGGTACTCAAAGAAAGAATAATCAGGCTGCCAAGATGAGACTTGATAACCTATGACAATATAGTGGGGGAAGAGGTCCCCCTTGGTCATAGACCTAGGGGAAGGGAATAGGATGAAAGCAGGAAGAAGGGAGAAACGGGAGAATACAGTGATGGGATAACAATTGAGTTGTAATCTGAATAAATTAATAAAATTAAAATACCAAGAAGAGACTTGATACCCTATGAACATATACAGGGGGAGGTAATCCCCATCAGGAACAGTCATAGGGGAGGGGAATAAGGGGAAAATGGGAGGGAGGGAAGAATGGGAGGATACAAGGGATGGGATAACCATTGAGATGTAACAAGAATAAATTAATAAAGGAGAAAAAAAAGAAAAAAAAAAGAAGAAAAAAAATTAAAAAAAGAAATTAGTTCCTTAGGGCTGATTTAGTGTTTTATAGATGCATACACTGTATTTTTTACCTACTTTGCATTCTCATTCTTTCTCTCTAATCCTCCTTTAAACACAACTATTGCTCTCTACCAGTTTCAGGCATTCCTCCCTCCCCTGCCGGTAGTACAGCTGGGTCTTGAGGTAGCACTATTCCCAATTTTCTGAGAAAACACCAGATTGATTTTCAAAGTGGCTGTACAAGTTTGCACTCCTAACAGCAATGGAGGAGTGTTTCCCTTTCTCCACATCCTCACCAGTCTGTGCTCTATCTTAAATTTTTCGTCTTAACCATTGTGGTATGTGTAAGATGGAATCTCAGAGACAGTGTTTCTCTGTGTAGTTTGGCTGTCCTGGTACTAACCCTGTAGACTAGGCTGGCCTTAATCTCCCAGAGATCTGCCTGGCCCTGCCTCCCAAGAGCTGGGATTAAAGCTATGTGCCAACATTGCCCAGCAACTGTTCTTTTTTATATATTATTTATTTTTAAATTAATTGATTAATTGATATATTCACTTTATATCCAGAGGGTAACCCCCTCCCTCCTTTCCTTCTAATCCCACCTTCTCTCTTGCTTCCTCCATTCTCCATCCTCTGTTACCCAAGAAAGGGGAGCTCCCACATCCTATTCACCCCAGGACATCAGGTTGCATTAGGACTGAGCATGGCCTCTTCCTGTGTGGCCTGGCAGGGCAATCTAGCCAGGCAGGAGTTCTTGAAAACCTGTCAACAGAGTCTACGTCATAGTCTACATCATTGTAAGGAGCCTACATCCAAGGTCCTTAGTTGGTGCTTCAGCCTCAGCAAGCCTGTCTGGGACCTAGTTAGTTGGCTCTGCTGTTCTTCTTGTGGAGTTCCTGTCACCTCCGGGTCCTTCTGTCCTTACCTCCACAAGACTCTTTCCTCATTGCCCAATGTTTGTCTGTGAGTCTCAGCATCTCCTTTGAACTGCTGCTGGGCAGAGCCTCTAGAAGGACAGCTATGGTTAGGCTCCTGTCTGTGAGCACTGCAGAGTATCTTAGTAGTGTCAGGGGTTGGCTCTCTCCCATGGGGTGGGTCTCAAGTTGAGCCAGGCTTTGGTTGGACATTACCTCAGTCTGTGCTCTAGCTGCTCTATTTGCACGCCTTGTAGGAATGGTACATTTTAGGTGGATGTTCTTGTGGGTATGTTGGTGTTCTCCACTAGACATCTTGTCTTGTTAGAAGGTTACACCCATCAGAATAGTTAAAATAAAAACTCAAGTAACAGCACATTCTGGCCAGGATGTTGAGAAAAAGTAAACCTCCCACTCCTAGTGGAAAAGCAAACTTGTACAATTACTTTGGAAATCAATCTGGTGCTTTCTCAGAAAATTTAGAGTATGTCTACCACAAAACTGAGCTATACCACTCCTGGGCATATTCCCAAAAGATAGTCTACCATACCATAAAGGCACTTGCTCACCTATGTTCATAGCAGCTTTCTTAAGAATAGCCAGAATCTGGAAACAACCTGGATATCCTTCAACAGAAGAATGAATAAAGAAATTACAACACATCTACACAATGGAGTACCACTCGGCTATTAAAAACAAGGGAATCATGAAATTTGCAGGCAAATGGATAGAACTAGAAAAGATCATCCTGAGGGAGATAACGCAGACCCAGAAAGATACACATGGTATGTACTCATTTATAAGTGGAATATAGCACAGGATTAACTTACTACAGTACACAGACTCAAAGAAGATAACTAGGAGGACCCATGGGAGAAATCGCAATTCTCACTCAGAATGGCAAATAGAATAGACATCAAAAGTGGATGAAGAGAGGTACCAAGGTAGGAGAGGGAGATCAGAGAGAAATGAAGATGGAGATAGATCAGATCTGGAGAGCGGGAAGGCAGGAGGGCAGATGAGAAACCATGGGTGGAGACGTCTCTGTGACAAGCTGGAGGCTTAAGACAGGGTAGGCTTCTGGGAGCATATGGGGCTGACCCTAGCTGAGACTCCTAGTAGCAAGGGTCATGGTGACTGGAGAGGACATCTTTTTGTACTTTAAACACAAAGAGTCAACTTTGTGCTGCCACCAAGTTTATGGATGGAATTCTATGTACTGGAACACGAGTGCCTTTTTAAGGGCCTCATGTCTGAAAAAAAACTGATTTTCTTTTTCCCAGTAGCTATCACCCTGGCAGTGTTTTGCTTGGCTTGATTATGTGCTGTTCTCTTACATACACCCAAAGATGCTACCAGTTCCTAGGTGCAAGTGCTCCACTGTGTCCAGGAAAACATGTTTCAATGTGGTCATGTGTAGCATCCTCTTCTTCTATGATCCCCAGGCCTTGAGAGGAGGTGGTGTTAATTTATGTTTCCCACTGGGGTTGAGCTCACAAATATCCTGTACATTCCACATGTTGGGAATTTATGGGGTTTGTTTTAAATCTATCGAACGCAAGTCGAAGCTCCTCTAAGGAGTCTTGAGATGCATTAATCTATGGGTATGCTGATAAGCTGTTGAGAATCAGCTTAAGACTATGTCTGTATATCAGAATAACAGTAATATGTTAGCTGCTATACCCTATGACTAACCTCGGCTCAGAGTTTTGGCGCTTTAGTGAAACCAGGAACGAGAACTGTCTTTTGGAGCAGGCGTTAAAGTCAATCAGAAAATGTTTGGTAACTCTCGTAACATTCGCGTCCGTACTGTTCCATTGTGCATTCCCTGCCAAGGCGTTTGTTATGGTGGCTTACAGGTTTCATACTGGATTAGGCTGTTTGTTGATGACTTTTCTGTCCAGATATTGTGCAAAACAGCTTCCAGTACCATGAAAGCTTGCCAGCGTGAATGAAACCTCCATGATTTTTCCATTTTCTCTGTTTCAAATATATTCTATTCTCAACACTATTCAAAATAGCAAGAGCAATGGTAATGACATAAGGTAAGAGAAGGGTGTTCTGTGGACTTACTGACCAAAAACTCCAAAAGTGCTGAGAAGAAGGTGAACTCTTTCGTGTGTGGGTGAAATGTGGTAAACCACCCACTGAGCAAAATATCCTCGGGTCAGCCACAGGCTGGATTCTGCCTGAAAGTGGGGAAGCTTGGATACAGGCAGTGTCAATGACCAAACTCTGCCAAGACAGGGTAAGCAAGTCCTTAACCGTTCCAGCCTCACGAATATGCCTGTCAATTATATTGGACCAGAAGGCTGAAGATGATGCTCCAGTGTTATAGAGAGTTTTGGGTGACTGTTCAGGCAGCAAAGTGTCTCTGCCACTTTGTTCCTTTTCGGAAGCTACTCATCTGCACTTCTGGTTTACACAGGTAATTAAGTTTCAGTCATTCTCAAGTCTCTGAGGAGGTCGAAGACCAGATAGTTTAGTCTAACAATTGAGGTTATTGTTTAGGGATTAAGATGTTTTAGGTCTAGGTAGATGTTTTAAGTTGATAAAGATGAGATATGACATATACTTTGTTTGCATCCAGAATTTTAGACTCACCAATACACGAAAGCTGTTTTCTTCCAGGTTGCCAAATACAAATAGCCAAAACCCTATGAATGTATCATTTATATAATGCCTGATTGTTTCCTGGTTCTTTTTCTGTATGTAGTTTATTTTATTTATGTGTAATAATATAAATGTATATGTAAAAAAGAAATATAAATAATAGGAAAAAAGAAAGCCTAGGGTGTTTCTCAGAGAAACATTGTCTCCTGTAACAAGCTAACTCCATTCAAACAAGCATTTTTATATACATACAAACGTATATTTAAGAAGTTTACAAAAAAGAAGTTTACATAGTAGCGCGTTTTCATTACTAAAAATGATTATACATGTATGTATATATATATATATATAATATGTATCTATATCTATAGCTGTATCTATCTATATATATTACATATAGTACCATAATTTACTCTTCCGCCATACTCCTTCCTTCCCCCTACCCATTTTTTTTTCCCCTTCTCTTCAGTACAGGGAGGCCTCCCATGCATATCAACCAGCCCTAGCATATCCAGATGAGGCAAAACTAGGTACATCTTCTATTGAGACTAGAGAAGGCATCTCTGTGAGGGGAAAGGACCTTAAAGGCAGGCAGCAGAGTCTGAGGCAGAGCCTGTTCTCACTCTTAGGAGTCCCACATGAAGACCAAGCTGCACAACTGTTACATGTGTGCAGAGTGCCTAGGTCCATCCCGTGCATAATCCCTGGTTGCCAGTCCAGTCTCTGCGAGTCCTTAAGGAACCAGGTTAGTGGGCTCTTTAGGTTTTCCTGTGGTTCCTTTCACTCCTCTGTCTCAGACAATCCTTCCTACACTTCTTTAGGATTCCCCAACCTCTGCCTAACATTTGGCTCTGGGTCTTTGCATCTAACTCACATTCACTTTCATTTTTAAAAATTCTAGTTCTCTAATTTTTTTCCCTAATTCTCTACATGAAATAATTTAGGTAATGTTTCTCAATATAGTTTTGGTCCACCTTTGGGGAACAATGAATGTTTTATTTATCCAAATAACTTTTTTTTCTCCGAACACTGTTTCTTGATTAGCATTCTTTTTACACTGCTGTGGAAACATATTCTTCCCCCCTGAAAGTAACCGCCATTTCTGAGATAACCTTCCATTGAGTGCTATGAACACGTGTACTTAAGCTTTAAAATATTGGTTCTAAAGGTGGTCTAATGCACACCATGGGCCTAAACTGCAGCATGTGCTTTATATAGATATCGTTGGATGAGAAATTTATGACTTCTCTCATGTCACACTTTTCTGCAAAATCTGCAATAATTCTTAGCTTGCAGTTTGACAATTACATTACTCTTGAAGATCTTCCTTTTGAGGTAGCCATTACATCCAAACCATCTATTTGCCCTCTAAATCTTCTATAGCTCCTACACTTCATAAGTTCTGATCATAAGGATACGTGAATATAAAGCAATAAAAAAAATTCAGTGGCCAGTCTTTCCACGACCCACACACCACACCATTCATGTTTGTGAAACATCTTTGTACGTGTTTAGATTTGCGGTTTTATTCTCTGTCAAAATTCAGCTTTTAAATATTTTTAGTCATATGTGAATATATCTATATCACTAAAGTAAAGGTATTTCTGTATTTGTTCTTGAGTGTGCATGTAAATTAAGACTGTTTTTGAAGAGGAGAGTTTGTGTCTACCATGCTGAGCTAAATGAATGCTGTGGAATGTCACATGTCAGCTATTTATTTGTATCTGCACTAATGGGCCATAGATTTGTTTTATTTCTATGATGTGCAGCGTCAGAAGTCTGGGAGACTCTAAATTTAGCTCATTTCAATCTTATTCCATAGTACTTTCACTGCTGCTTCAGAATTGTGTTTATCAGTGATGATCTGTGTTGTAGACTGCTAAAATTATACTAAAAAATTAACATTTTCTGTTAGAAAGCCAAAAGCTTGTGTCTTTTGTATGATGATTGATTTGAAAATTAAATTGAAATAGTTTTTGCCTTTATAGGCTTATACTGTATAAAATCTTATTTCTTCAAATATGTGAAGTAAGAGATAAAATTATTATGATTTTATTTTCTGTCACATTTCAGAATATTTTAGAAAATGAGAAAAAAATATAAAGACCTTAGGTTTATCTGTCAAATATTTTAAACATAATATTTTTATAAAATACACTTGATCAGTCTTTCAATATCAATATTAATATTTTATCTCTTTCAACATTAGTATTAGTACTTTTAACTCTTTTAAATACTATTGATTGTTGAAGACATATCAAAAATGCAATCTGTGACCAGTTCTAAGAGAATGTCCCTTTCATCCCAGCACCAAGGCAGAGGATTGCCACAAGTTCAAGACCAGTCTAGGTTAAATAGTGAGTTGGATACCAGTTTGATCTACAAAGTGAGACCCTGTCTCAATAGGCAATAAAAGGAATGAGAAAAAGAAAGAAAGAAAGAATGAAAGAACTAAATAAATGAGAGAGAAGAAAGGTGAAAATTGATGGGTGGACAAAGAAAGAGAAAGAGGCAGCAGAAACAGAGAGGGAGACAGAGGAGGAGGGAAGGAGGGGAGGAAACACCGGAGAGATACATTTACAGTCTCTGAGCTCAGCATCCAATAGTGGGGGTGGGGTGGGGTTAAAATGTGAAAACAGTGTATGTTGTCTAAGTCACAAAATAGGAAATGGGAAGTTAAAATACACTATTTCACTGTCTCAAGAAAAGTAAAGGATGTCATTAACTAAATATAATCTGAGACTCACTTTTCTTAAAGTACCTGGGCTTCCATATAACATGTGATTTAAAGAATATACTGTAAATTTTAAGGTATGTTATTCTTAGATATCGGGATATAAACTGTAAACAAATAAACTTTACAATTTTGAAAAAATGCTATTTGCCTAAACACCAAAAATGTACATCAAAAAATGTATATTAGATATAATATGTGTAGGATGTATGCTGCCAACTGTATATCTCTTGGGGAAAATCTTGGGGAAATGCATGGAGAGATGTACTGCATTCATGAGTGGAGATTTCTGTGAACAGGTGAGGCTTCCTAGTGAGATCCTAAGGTTCCATTAAAAATCCCTGTGGACTCTCCCTGAACCTGAATAGTGGGATGGACGGCTCAGTTCATACTATTCCAATGCTGTAGTTTCTCTCACTTCCTACTTATCGATTTCTTATAGCTACAAAGCCACAAGTAAAAGTTATTGACTCTGTGCCTAATTGAAATATTCATTCCACAAACAAAAACCACTACACATACCTCGTTTCTAATAACCACAGAACCCAAAGGACACTAGACTGTATACAGACGGACAGAACGTGAAGTACACAGTAGATCCTTCACAGGCATGACTGCAGAGAGAAGTATGAGAGTATTTCCTCGTTCCTGAATAATCCATTAGACATTTTCAAATACTACTATTTTGAGTCATTTGGAAGAAGCAGAAAGAAATACAATAAAAGAAAATTTTCTGCTTCTGGGTTAACTCACTCATTATGATCATTTCTAGCTCAATCCATTTGTCCACAAATTTCGGGAATTCCTTGTTTTTAATAGCTGAGTAGTATTCCATAGTGTATATGTACCACAGTTTCCTTATCCATTCTTCTACTGAGGGACACTTAGGCTGTTTCCATGTTCTGGCTATTATGAATAAGGCTGCTATGAACATGGTTGAACAAATTTTCTTGTTGTGTGCTGGAGCATCTTCTGAGAAATGGGGCTTAGAACTAAACAGAGAATTCTCAACAGAGGAATATCAAATGGCTGAGAAATACTTAAAGAAATGCTCAACCTCCTTAGTCATCAGGGAAATCCAAATCAAAACAACTCTGAGATTCCATCTTACACCCATCAGAATAACTAAGATAAAAAAATTCAAGCAATGTCACATGCTGGCGAGGATATGGAGAGAGAGGAACACTCCTTCATTGCTGGTGGGAATGCAAACTAGTACAGCCACTTTAAAAATCGATCTAGTGCTATCTCAGAAAACTGGGAATAGGGGTTCCTCAAGATCCAGCTATTCCACTCCTTGGAATATATCCAATGTGAATCTTAAAATGAAATTTAGGTATGTGAAGAGAGCCATTAAAAGAAAATTAGATCATCATTAAACGGTTTTACTTTCTACAGGTAAACTGTTTTCAGAGTGGAAAAAGTTGGTAGGTATATGTCTGTAGTCATCAAGCATGGCACCTAAGGACGTGGAATGAGTTACTTGTCAGTGAAGTAGACCACTACAGATTTTGTAAACATAGCTCCACCATTTTAAAAAGCATATATCTGCCCCCAATGGAAAGCAGCTTTCATGAATATTTTGAGTAATTATTTCATGAATCCATTTCTGCCTTATTTTGTATTTGTGCCATTTTCTATGTTTGTAATATTGGGCATATATAACAAAATTAACAGCACAAATGCCTTATTCATTTATTTTTCCACCTGTAAATACTGACAGAACAAAGGCTCATGCTATTTCTGTTAGAGTACTTTACATATTAATAGTATAAATATTATTTTGGTTGAATAAGAGGGTGCTAGAAGAAAAAGGAAGATGTATACCTTTTATCTTCATTCTTCCCATCTTTTGGTTGACAATATATTTACTCCTTTATAATAGGCAACAGGTTAAGAAGCCTTGAATCATTAATATCAGAAACCCTCTTATGATTTATAAGTAAATTAATCATTACAAGCATAAACTTGCTCCATTGTGAATCCTTCACCCCCACCCTACACTTGCCATCTTCCTGTTTGGCCAATGGAGGCTATCTTAGTTCTGAGAATTACCACCCTTGGGCAGCTTTTAATCCTGGGTATGACCTCAGCTGTCCTTTTGTGCACTTCCTACTATGCCTCTATAGTGCTTAGACAACATTCTTCTCACACTTTGGGTATCCTCACATGCTCAGTTTTGTTGATGTTCTGCTTGCCCAGCACACACGTTTTCCATAGCCTTATCTATTTCTTCTACATTAAACCCTCCTACACATTTCATACCCTTCAAGAGAGACAAAGTTCTGCAGTCGCTCCTTCCTTCACTGAGATTAATCATCAGCCACTGTCTCCTAACCCAGAGTCTTTCCTTTACCCACCATCTCATTTAGTCCCTTCATGAAGCTCTAGTGTTAATGGTCTTTTCAAATAATAGTCTATTTAAGCTATTATTGTAGTCTAGTACAGAATATGCATTTTCCAATAGTTAAATCTTCTGCATAGCTATATTTCTATGTAGAGAATGTAAAGGGAGGTGGAAAGATGCTTCTGTGAAGTCTCCTCTCTTGCATCTCTCACTTCCTCTGTGTCTAGTTGGCGCTGCTGTGGGGTAATCCCCTGGCTGTCAAGCTACAGCTGCAGCAGCCAAGGCCCAGCTTTGGTTGATAGGAAGAAAATGAGATCATCTCAGAGTTCTCAGGCAGGAGAATGTTAGCATAAATTACTCCTAAATTCTACCATAAATACTGCTCAGGAATGGATTTATTACATTTACACACACACACACACACACACACACACACACACACACACACACAGAGAGAGAGAGAGAGAGAGAGAGAGAGAGAGAGAGAGAGAGAGAGAGAGAGAGAGAGAGAGACTATTGGTCACCTCTGAGAGGGAGAGTCTTTGAAGAAAATGGACTCGTCCTCGCTCCACATGGGTCAGTTGTCAATAGCTACACATCTCAGGCTGGGCTCTCCTGATCCTGCTGCACACAGAGATTCCGGTGGCTTGATATAATGCAGATCTTGATCAGATAGTGACAGTTCCTGTCTGTTTATATGTGCAACTGTCCTATGGTATCCAGAAAATACTATTTTGACATAGTGGTTTTAATGTTTTTGTTATTAATAAGGAGAAAATGTTTTCTTTTTTGTTCATTTGAGTCCAGAATGAACCAACGTAGCTTAAGTAATTTATCCACGTTTCTGCTTTTTTTTTCTTTCCCAATCCCTTTATATTCAGCACCATTCACTAGAGATATTGTCTTTTACAACATTTTTGAAATAAGTATTGTGCTCCATTTTAGTCTTGAAGTTATTTTAGACAGTGGATCTAAAATTTAATACAAATGCCTGAAGCAATTGTATTAGGATTGTGACTTAAAATATCTTTTTAGAAAGAAAAGTCAGAGAGAATAAATGTCTGGTTTTTACTATTAACCTATACTTGATTAGATGTACAAATTTTAAGCTGTACCTTAATCAACATGTTCAATATATGTTATTGATCATTTATTCTTATTTAACAATCTTTTATACAATTAACTTATTAGTTCTCATGAATTGATATTTCTTTGAGATTCTAATTATTATTTAATTCACAGTTTTCTTGTGGAATGAATGTTCATGAATTATTTATTTCCTATATGGCTTCAAGAAAAATATATAACAAAAGCATAAACTATAAAATGGTATCCATGTAGAATTATATGTAGATTGTAAAATAAAATAATGTATTTATGAATCAAAAAACAACTCAAAGGGCAGGTGGAATGGTTCAGGATTTGGGAGTCTTACTGTCAAAAATGATAATCTGAGTTGTATCTCTAGGACCCACATGGTAAAAGAAGAAAATCAACTATGAAAGATTATTTTCTGATCTCCACATGTGTTCTGTAGCACAAAAGCACATGTGTGTGCACACACAATTATAATTAAAAATTCAAAACAAACATTAGAGAAACCTGAAATCATTTCAGAATTTGGTTATTTCCTAATTCTTGAAAAAAGTTCTCAAGGATTTTAAGATATTTTAACTCCCTTTAATAAGAAAATTAAGCAAATATTTAAAGAAGTAGAGTTATTAATTCTATGATATAAGATCCTATATTAATGAATGTAAACAAATATTCACAAAGAGTAAAGAAGCAGAAAGGTTGCAGTTACTTCTTTTGATTTCTAAATGACCATCATTTAGAACCAGAACTTTAAAATAAAATTTGGTAAAATATTGAGACAATTTCTAATAGATGGTGGCTCACCTTGATTGTCCTTTTCCATACTCATATTTCTGTTGTTCATAAACATGGACCATCATTTACTGGTTTGGGTGGAAGCCAACCAAAGAGATGTAGGATGTCAGGGTACAGCCTTGAGGTATAAGGAATGAGTAAAAATTAAACACCTTTGAAAAGGCCACAATAAAACATGCTGGCTTAAAATGCAATGAGTTACACAGGAACTGTTATCCTCCAGTCTATGTTCCTTATCCCATAAAATTGTCCCTTTTTTCTCTCCCATTTTTCTTCACATACACCATACACATCTTAAGATTCAGAGCTAAGAACCACAGAAGAGAGGGATTGTGCAACATTTATCTTCCTGTGTCTAGTTTACCTCACTCAGTATAATCTCTAATGTTATCTATTTACCTATAAATTTCATCATTTAATTAGTGGGGGAGATGTTCACAGAAGAAGGAAGGAGAACACTAAAAGGACACTAAAGTGGTCCAAAAATGTGTTACACATTTATACTATTGACTACCTACCTAAAAATACCTACAGTACATGTAAGTTGGTATATAAATATTCATATATGGTTTAAACAAAGATTTCCTAGCTGGGTTGACAATGATCCCTATAAAAGCCATAAAAAAAATAATAAAAACTCCAACACAAGGCGTGATAAGTCCTCTTTTCTGTTGCTGGTGATGGCTATCCTTGCTTGTCCCTCATAAATGGAAGGGCCATGGCTGCTTATCCCCTGCCACGGGAAGAAGCTATGCAGAACTCTGAGAGCTATCTAAAAATGCCTTACACATTTACACTATTGACTATCTCCCTAAAAATACGTGTAATACATGTAAGTTGGTATAGAAATATTCGTATATGGTTTAAACAAAAATTTCCCAGCTGGGTTGACAATGATCCTACATTGTTTGGGATTAAAGGTGAGTATGAATGCATGTCTATATTCCAGCCAGAGTTTTGAAAAGCATGTAGCATGTCTGCTTTCCAGTCAGATCACTTTCCTTTCCAGAGCAGCCAGGGTGCTGGTTAAAAATCCTTCTACATCTTCCTCAGTGTAGACTGAGAGATAACAACATGACATGTCACATCAACCTACAAACTCTACTCTGCACAAATGCCTTTCTCAGGAGCAAATGGTCATCTTGTAGTTTTGTTTTTTTGTTTTAATAGAATGATATCAACCATTCCCTTCCTGAATTTGACAAAGTAGGCTAAGTTGACAGAAGGTTCAGCATGATTTCCTGTGGTTCTAATTAGCCACTCCTTTCTGCCATGGGATAAGATCTGTGTATAAGGTTTATGGTGGCCTACATCCTCTCCTGAGTTGGAAAAGCCTTTTGACCTTTCTTTTCTTATTATAAAGTAAGTTATGCCTCAGTAGTGGGTTTGAGTAAGTTGATTTGGCAAAACACAGATACCAATGTTTTCTTTAACACATCATTGTTGGAATGATGGAATGAGGCACTTTCTCTTAATCTGACTGATAAACTGCAAGTTTTCAGAGGATTATTGTATTTGTGGTGGAATTTCTTCATGTCTCACGGAAGCTGAGGAAAAGCCTAATGAAGTTCGTGTACATGATATTCCTATTAGAAGGCTGCTTATGTCTACATCAACCAGCTTTCATCATGTACATTCTCAAAGGCATGCTGTCTAATATTACTTGACAAAAACACATTCACTAAATAAATAATTAGGAAATGGTTGCACCTTGTCATTATTCCAGAAAGCACATCCTCTTGTATAAAAGGTGTTGGCAGTGAATTCCAGAAGCAGGTTTCAGACACATTCTGCTTACTAAAGGCTTCCTTGCACTGTCTAAAGATGATGAATTGCTCTCAGTTTGGCCAATGAGAATGAGTGAGTACGGGCATGTTGGTAGATAGAACCACTGATGATCTTCTGACCTTCTGGGAGCTCTTGTAAAATTTTCTCTGAGCACAAGAAAAGGAAATTTACCTTTGTCAGTATCATCAAGGCAGTGCTTAAATAGAAGGCCTTTATACAAGGAAGCTTTAAGAAGCACACAGGCTATAACTCCAATGAAGAAAATGGAGGCTGAAGTGCTACCTGATGCAGCAGAAGAAGGGACTGGGCAGGGTTGTGTGTGTAGATGAAAGTAAAGGGTAAACATTTGGTGAGTGTAGAAGAATTTTATTCCAGCAACATGGCTGTTCTGATCACATCCAAAGCTCTTCTATATTTGTGTGTGATCCATCTGGAATTCAGACATTCCCTTAGTACACACATTTAATCCTGAACAGTGGGGGTAAAGTTAGTTTGTAGAAGAAAGAATCATGCTTGAAAGTGATGTCTCTTTGAAAGGCAGACAAAGGGACTAATCAGAGAAGGATTTGACAGAATAGAATATACCCGATTCTCATTAAAACAGAGTGGTGACTTGAGGTCCCATTTATTAATTGTTGATCTCAAAGCCTGAGCTGTTGGTGTTCTGTTCAGGAAGTTGTCTCCTGTGCCAATGAGTTCCATGTTCTTTTGCACTTTTTCTTCTAACAGATTTAGTATGTCTAGTTTCATATTAAAGTCTTTAATCCACTTGGACTGTAGTTTTGTGCAGGGTGATAAATAGGGGCCTATTTTTATACATGTGGACATCCAGTTAGACCAGCTCCATTTGTTGAAGATGCTATCTTTTTTTTTGTTGTTGTTGTTGTTGTGTGGATTTTGCTTCTTTGTCAAAAGTCAACTGTCTGTAGGTACATAGGCTTATTTATGGGTCTTCAATTCAATTCTATTATGCCATCAGTGTAGAACTCTTCAGTTTTTATTACTGTTGCTCTATAGCACAGCTTGAGCTCAGAGATGGAGATAACTCCAGAATATCTTTTATTGTACAGGATTGTTTTAGCTATTCTGTTTTTGTTGTTGTTGTTGTTGTTGTTGTTGTTGTTTGTTTTGTTTTCCCATAAGAAAGTGAGAATTGTTCTTTCATGATCTGCAAAAAAAATGTGTTTGCATTTTGTTGGGAATTGAATTGAATCTGGCTATTTTTACTATAGAGAAGAAAGGCTGCCTCTGACATGACTCTGTAGCTCCCTCATTGACCACCTCCCCTGGTGGGACAGCCTTGCCACTCCACAGAGTAAGAGGATGCAGGTAGTCCTGATGAGAGTGCATAGGCTGGGGTCAGATTGTAGAGGAGGAGGTGGTCTCCCTTTCTGAGGATGCAGGGAAGGGGGAGGGGGAAGAGAGAGGAAGTGTGAGACTGGGAGGCGACTAGGGAGGGAGCTACAGTCAGGATTTAAAGTGAATAAATTAAAAAACAAATAAGTTTTTAAAATAAAGGAGATTGAGAAAGCAGTACACACATACACAGAGACAGAGACAGAGATAGAGACAGAAACAGAGACAGAGAAATCAGAGAGACAGAGACAAACAGAGAGAGAGACAGAGAGACCAGAGAGGCAGACAGACAGAGACAGACAGACAGACAGACAGAGAGTCAGAGACAGACAGAGAGAGAGAGAGAGAGAAAGAGACCAGACAGACAGAGAGGCAGAGAGAGAGAGAAAGAGAGAGAGAGAGAGAGAGAGAGAGAGAGAGAGAGAGAGAGAGAGAAGGCAGTTTTACCAGGAGAGTTTTACAGAGACAGGTGGAACAGAGAATAAGCTGTTCACAGGCAATTGGGAAGAGATGAGCCAGAAAATGAGAAGAATCCAGAAGATTATAATAGACTACTAGAGATAGTTTGAGGCTAAGAAGGAAAATTCATTCAGAAGCTGAGAGAAAGAAGCTAGATTGAATCAGTCAACTTGGAGAGGAATTTGAGCAAGAACCGCTAAATTGGACCAGGTAGCCAGAGTTCAAAAAATGGTAGAAAAGGTAAGCTTACTCAGCAGTAAATCTCAGAGACTGGAAACATTCATGGCCTAGATTAGATGAAGACTAGGCCTAGGTTAGCATAAGAAGGTAGTAAGCCTCAGAGACAACAATTAAATCATAGGAAATAAAAGCAAATTCTACAGGTGTGCTACAGCCAATGAGGACCAAGTGCCTGGGTTTGGTTTAAAGGACAAGAAAATAAGGCAGAGCTGTCTATTTTCAGACAATGACAGCTTACAAATCAAGGCAAATCAGAAGCTCTAAAATAGGGAGAATGAGAAAAATCTTGACTAGAGGTGGAACTTCCGATAACAGCTCATCAACTTTTCCAGAACTCAAAGCAGGTCAAAAGTTATAAGGGATAAGAAATCACAACCTAGCAAGGGTTCGGGGTGAGGCCACAGGTCATTCACATCAAGTGTAGATTTTCACTGAAGTAGCTATCATCTGGAGCAGGTTAAAAGATACTTTGGAAAATATAACATTTTTTTTGCCTTAAAAGCTTAAGTGCTTAAGTAATCAAAGGCTTCCAGTTAATCAAGATAAATTATGTGTAGTGTAGCCATTCATTAGGTTCCCTCTGCTTCAAACTCCCACACATAGCTCCAAGAGTCCTGCTGTAACATCTAAGTGCTTAGCATGCTTGGTGAAATTGTTCAGACAAGGTGAATTTCTCAGTAGTCAACTTTGTCCTCCTGTGCTGCATTAAGTATTGAACAGAATATTCTTTGGATACTTGGAATAATTTTATGTTGACCCAGTCTATACCAGAGCAGATTAGGGCAATGAAACTTGTGTTGAAGACATTTACTATAGGCCAAACATGTCCACTTCTGAATCCATGGCTTTCTATTATATCCTACACAGAAGTTGTTTTTCCCTATTTAGTCCTTAACATTATAAACAAAGGACCTTCAGTATCATTGACTATTTTATGCTATTATATTTGCTTATAATATTTTTATTGGATTCTACAGTTTCAAGGGAAAACAGGCCACATTTTAATCCATGTACTAAAAACTAATCAAACACATTACTAATATATGTTCTCTGTAGTAATAAGATCATGACATGGATATAGTTCTTCAAGTTATATTTCACGCTACTGTAAAGGAACGTAAACTGTAAAGAAATGTAAGGCAGGAGACTGAAGGACCCACATTAACAGGGCCCAAGTTAACAGAGACCACATTAGCAGCAGTCAGACGCCATTCTGTTAATGATACTAGATTTTGTATCACAAAAGACCTCCAACTCTTCCCTAGAAAGCATTCTCAGGATAAGAGCCAATGCTTACGTTCTGAAGAAAAATATGTTTATACCTCCAGCTCTAGGTAAAAGTTCATGCACCAGGTTACTTCAACGACAAAGCATGTTTATGACTAAGCATATCTTATTGCCTATAAGGTCAAAGAAAACTCCCCAGCCACAAATGCATATGTCCATGATGAAACTGTCCAGAACCAATATGGGTCAGCAAAACTCACCTTGTCCAAAAGGTAAATAAATAGTTTGAGTCATAGCCAACCACCCTGCTGACCACCCTTGGCAACTCTTTGAATGAGCAAATTGTGGTTTATCCCTATATAAACTAAATCTGGAAGATGCAGGTTGTCACAATTTCAAAGTTCTTATATTGGACTGTATCTCTGATGTCAATATCTCTTTTTCTTTCTGGCTGGAAACAGAGGGGTTTTTTGTTTTGTTTTGTTTTTGTTGTGTATTTTCTCTGCTTTCATGGGTGTCCTTGGAGTTTTCTTTCCAGACACGATAGAGGTGTTTTAAAATTCAAGGATAAGTTTTGCATCAGTCTATATGTCATTGTCATTAGTGCAAGAGCGTTGGTCCAAGCCATTCATTCAAGATTTGGTTCTACAAGTGTGTTGATATGTTTCTGTAGAGTTCAAATAGAGGCAAATTTGCACTAGTGTATCACAGAAACCCATCCCAAAAATGGATCAGAATGAGGGCAATCTTAGTTTGTTGGTACTATTATTTGGAAATGCCCTTAGCAATTTTGCAAAGTAACTCTGCAAATGACCAAAAAAAATTATTTCTGTAAAACAAGCAATACTGTTACAGCATAGAGAGCTAAGCTTAGGGTTCATTTCATACCATATCAGAATGACATCATAACTATGAGTAAATCTCAGCAGAGTATAGCATAGGAGAGAAAAAATTAAAGGGAAATAACATTAGGTACTTTTCCTCTTGCTTTGGAATACTATCTGACAAAAACAACTTAATTAAGGAAAAGTTTGTTTTGGTTAACAGTTTTAGGCTATATTCCACTATGGCAAAGAAGGCATAGAGGAGCTAGTCATAAGAGAAAGAGAGAGAAAGAGGGAGAGAGAAAGAGAGAGAGAGAGAGAAAGAGAGAGAGAGAGAAGAGAGAGAGAGAGAGAGAGAGAGAGAGAGAGAGAGAGAGAGAGAGAGAGAGAGAGATGAGTGCAGGTATACTCAATTTCCTTTTTCTTTTTTGCAGTCCTGGTTCTAGCAACTGTAATAGGGCTGCTCACATTCAGGGCCTGATTCCCTACCTCAGTTAACACAGTCTAGCAAATCTATCATAGGGATACACTGAGACTTTTGTCCTAAGTGATTCTAGACCCTGTCTAGTTGACAATAGTAACTACCATAAAAACTATAGGAAGTCACAATAAAACTTGTCAAGTATTGCAAAGATGAAATTGAAAAATGCTGTGTAATACTGAGCTCAGTTTGGGTGAATGAGAAATAAAAAAATATAGAAAGCTACTGATAAAATGTCCCTAAAGATGAATACGGTTGAGTAAATGTTGAGTGAATATTAATATTTACTACTGAATTATTTAAGTAAAATCAGTGGTTACTCCTTAACCTGCTTTATACCCAAATACCACACAGAGAGACCAGGATCTATTTAATTAGCCCATAGCACAATGTTGTGAAGTAATTACTCCATCCTAAATCTCCATCCTAGTATAGATTTTTCCCACTCAGGTTTCCCACTTTATGCTTTTTAAAATATATATATATATATTATTAATTTATTCTTGTTACATCTCAATGGTTATCCCATCCCTTTTATCCTCCCATTCCTCCCTCCCTCCCATTTTCCCCTTACTCCCCTCCCCTAAGACTGTGACTGAGGGGGACCTCCTTCCCCTGTATATGCTCATAGGGTATCAAGTCTCTTCTTGGTACCCTGCTATCCTTCCTCTGAGTGCCACCAGGTCTTCCCATCCAGGGGACATGGTCAAATATGGGGCACCAGAGTTCATGTGAAATTCAGACTCCACTCTCCACTCAACTGTGAAGAGCGTCCTATCCATTGGCTAGATCTGGATAGGGGTTCAAAGTTTACTGCACGTATTGTCCTTGCCTGGTGTCATAGTTTGCGCTGGACACCTGGGCCCAGATCTGGCCATCATAATGTTCTTCTTATAGGTTTCTAGGACCCTCTGGATTCTTCTCTTTCCCTATTCTCCCATGCTTCTCTCATCTGGAGTCCCAATAGGATGTCCTCCCCTCTGATCCACTTTCCTGATAAGTGAAGACTTTCATGGGACATGCCCCTTGGGCTAGTGTCCAGATATAAGTGAGTATATATCATTTGATTCTTTCTGCTTCTGGGTTAACTCATTCATTATGATCATTTCTAGTTCAATCCATTTGTCCACAAATTTTTGGAAATCCTTGTTTTTAATAGCTGAGTAGTATTCCATAGTGTAAATGTACCACAGTTTATACGTGCTTTTAAATCATCTGCTAGGCATGGCTCATTTCTACTGATGTTTCATGGTCTCCTCCTGGTTCCATTCTCTTTCTTTTTCTCCTCTCCTCACTTGATCAGCATGTCTCACCCTATTCTCTGTTAATGCTCAGCATTGGTTGGTTTGTTTTTGTTGAATACACAGAGAACAAATAATGACATGTTTACAGAAACTTGAAACAGGCCATACTTAGAATAAGCATCACAATGCAGTGTCTGGATTGATCCAGATAGTGGGGTGGAGAAATAAGCATTTGAATGAACAAGGGTAAACTGCATACAGTCCACAAGAACATTATGCCAACATTTTCTTCTTTAAGTCTAATGAAAGGCTCCTTGTCTTTCAATAATAAACTAATATACAATGATAATTATGGAATATTTATGAAAACTATCAGGCAAGATCTCCATTCATAATGTTTAGACCATATGCATTTGAAAATTTAGGAGAAAATATTATCTATTCTATCTATGAGGATCTAAAGTTTTGTACCTAAATCATTCTCTATCATATCTCATCTCTATCAACCTAAATCCATATATCTAGACCTAAAAGTATCTTCCTAACTCCTAAACAGCTAAGTTTAATTGTAAAACTAAACTGTCTAGTCTTTATCTCCATCAGAAACCTGAGAAGGGTTTCTCACTAATTATCTGAGTGAACCAGAAGCGCAGGTTAGCAGCTTCCAAAATGAATAAATGACAAACAGTTTGCTGCCTATACAGTCGCTCTGAAACTCTATAACAGCGATCATCATCTCCAGCATTCTGGCCCAGATTATCTGACAGACATATTTGTGAAGCAGGAATTTTTGAGGACTTGCTTACCATGTTTTGATAGTGGTGTGCCAAGCTTACATCTATGCTTGCCCAAATCAGGCAGATTTCTGTCTGTGGCAGGCAGGAGGGCACATTTACCCAGTTGCTGCGTTAGAAGCCATCTCCATACGGCTCATCATCGTCTTTGAGGTAGGCTGGGTGCTGCCAGGAGATGACAGGTCTCATTGTCTAAGAATCCATAAAATAATAAACATATTTTAAATTCTATATCCTGTAGGTCTCTGAGATTTTTGAAGACCTCATCTATCTATTTTTATATATTATATAATCATATCTATACATTAAACTTAGGATGTATATTCCTGTGATATAAATCAGACTAGTATTTGATATGACCATGAGTTGATCAACTAATAATTAACTTGCCTTACTTAATTATGCTAAACAGCCTGTAATAGCAATTTAAAATCATTGGAAGTAAACCTTGTATTATAAATTAGTTGTATGGGTACAATACCTCATATTAGAGTAGAAATTGTGTGTGTGTGTGTGTGTGTGTGTGTGTGTGTGTGTGTGTGTGTGTGTGTGAAGAATAACCTTAAATTTGAATGTATCAGCAATAAATGTACTTTTGGATTAATATATAAAATTCTATAGCAATTAATTAAAATCAACCTTATTTATGAATAACAATTAAGGACTCAAGTTGAGGAGTAGATTCAATAATCGACTTTTTGTCCTGTCATCTCTCTACATTTTCCATATTCCCCCTTCTTTCTTTACAACCCCTATCTCCATACCTATGAAAGAATGATGAAGGAAAAGAGAGAAATTACTAAGTCTAACCTTTTGTTCACTCTGAATAAGTCCAATAATAACATATAACCAACTTCCAATGACAATAAACACCCAAGGCCTAAGAAAACAACCAAAAACCTACTCACCCCCCCCCCTTAAGACAAATGGGGCATCATTCTCATAAAGTTTCTTACAGCTGACTTGGAATTAATAATACCTTTATAGGGCCCAAATACAATTGGGAAAATGATTAAGCAATCTAGTAATAACATTTATGGTCCAATCTCTACATATTGAGAAATTTTAGGCTTAATAGAAGTCTGGAATACTGAACCAATTGAGATCAGCAGTTTTCTTTTCAAAGCTCTCCTGGGAGCAGGATTTGATGAGCAGCAGTGAGGATGGAACAATGCAGGATGCTGGAATAGACGTTTCAGGGTCTTAGTATCCTGAAGAATGAATCCTGTTAGGTTTGATCCAGTGTCAGGTTCTTTCATTCTGTAAATAAGTAATTTCTTACAAGCATTATATAATCCTTAAAGTATAAGTGTATGAAGTGTGCAGAATGCACAATTCAATTAAAGATGGCTTTCTGGTTTTTTTTTTTTTTTTTTTTTTTTTTTTTTGAGAACAGAAGGAAGAACATTGTATATAGATCCGGTTCATATTGCATGTATGATATTACCATTAGCAAAGAATATACAACAACTCTCTTATTGAAATAAAAACAAGATTGTACGATCTAAATGTCCTTCTCTGAGCTCTGTAGCACTTGATGCACAGGCCAGCTGCCACCTGCTTCCCGAGAGGTCTCCTGTTTTAGAGGCAGGCCAGTTGCCCAGAGCAATAGAAAAGGCATTATGTTTTAAATAAACTTTATATAAACTTCCTTTTAATTTTAGTGCTCAAGCATACCCTAGGCATCTTGTACCCATTTAGAGATTTGGACCTCTTTTTTTTAATATATATTTTCTATTTTTATCCTGCCCTTCTTCATATGGAATGGGTGGTTATGTCTGTATAGCCAAACTTTATGTAAATTCCTTTATTTGTAAAATTTAAGTATACCCTAGGCATTTTGTACCTGGGTTGTTTTATTGCTTGTGGCTGTCTTTGCCCTGTACCTTCATCCATATGGAATGGGTGGTTATATTTTTTACATCTCACCTTAATCAGCATTCAAAAGCTTACAACAGGTTTCCCCCCTCAGGAAGGCATGTAACTTACTTTATTGTTTCCCAGCCTAACCTTTAGTAGGAAAATTTAAAGTTTTGGAGAGATCGGGAATACAAGGCACATACCTAAACATAATATAGGTTATATATAGCAAGCCAATAGCCACCATCAAATTAAATGGAGAGATAATCAGGGAAATTCCTCTAAAATTGGGGACCAGACACGGCTGCCCACTTTCTCCATATCTCTTCAATATAGTTATTGAAGTTCTAGCCCGAGCAATAGGATAACAAAAGGAGATCAAGGGGAACCAAATGGGAAAGGAGGAAGTAAAATCATCCTTATTTGCTGATGATATGATAATGTACATAAGTCACTCCCGAAATTCCACCAAATTCCACCAGAGAACTCCTACAGCTGATAAACACCTTCAGCAAATTGGCTGGGTACAAAATTAACTCAAAAAAGTCAGTAGCTTTCCTATATACAAATGACAAACATGCAGAGGAAGAAATTAGGAAAACTACCCCCTTCACAACAGCCACAAGCAATATAAAATATCTAGGAGTAACTCTACCCAAGCAAGTGAAGGACTTGTTTGAAAAAAAACTTTAAATCTCTGAAGAAAGAGATTGAAAAAGACATCAGAAGATGGAAGGATGTCCCTTGTTCATGGATCAGGAGAATTAACATAACAAAAATTGCCATTTTACGAAAAGCAATTTACAGATTCAACGCAATCCCTATCAAAATACCTACACTATTTTTAAAAGACATTAAAAGATCAATTCCCAACTTCATGTGGAAAAACAAAAAACCCAGAATAGCAAAAACAGTCTTATACAATAAAAGACCCTCTGGAGGAATCTCCATTGCCAATCTCAAACTGTACTATAGAGCAACAGTAATTGAAACTGCATGGTACTGGCACAGCAATAGGCCAGTGGATCAATGGAATCGAATCGAAGACCCAGAAATGAATCCACACACATATGGTCACTTGATTTTTGACAAAGAAGCCAAATTTATTCAATGGAAAAAGGATAACACATTCAACAAATCGTGCTGGTCAAACTGGATGTCTACATATAGAAAAATGCAATTGGACCCATATTTGTCACCATGCACAAAACTCAAGTCCAAGTGGATTAAAGACCTCAACATAAAACCAGAGACACTAAATCGGTTAGAAGAAAAAGTGGGGAAGAGCCTGGAACACATTGGCACAGGAGACAACTTCCTGAATAGAGCAACAACAGCCCAGGCCGTTAGGTCGAAAATTCAAAACTGACTTTATATTTTTTGTAGCCCCAAGGCTTGGAAAAGCTGGCAAGCTGGGGTTCTCAAGAGAGGGTTCCTGCCTTTGTGTAAACAGGCTGACCCAGAACTCAGAGATCTATGGGGTTAAAGGCATGTGCTATAGTCGTCCTGTTTTCACATCCTGTCAAAAAAAATGTAAAAATTCTCATGTTTTAGCAATGTAAACAATTAAAATATTTTCTCTCTGTAAGGAAAACTGATGTTTCCTGGCCTCCTCTTGGTTCCATCCTCTCTTTCCTCCTTTCTTCTCTCCTTCACTTGATCAGGATTTCCCACCTTATTCTCGGGCTAGTTTGTTTTTATTGACAACTCAGAAAATAAATAGTACAGGTTTACAGGAACTTGAAACTGGAGATACTTAGAATAAACATCATGATGCACTGTCTGGATTGATCCAGAGAACGAGGTGGAGAAATCAGCCTCTGAATGAACAAGGGTGAACTGTACACATCCCACAAGAACATTATGCCAAAAAAGCACATCAACGGAGTATGTGTTACACCACATAGGGCAACAGCAGTGTTAGCAGACAACATAACCAGAATGAAAAAATGAGGAGAGCTTAGTGCTACGACCACTTAAGGCTCTAGTTTTTTCTGTGTTACTTTACTAGACCCAGTATGGTATAAGGCAGATATTTCAAATAAGAAGTGAGAAGCACAGACCTGACATCTGCTAAGTTTTGAACTTTCCCAAGTTATTTCACCTTTAGAACCTGTAGTTTTCTAATAAACAAAGGTGAATTAATAATTCCTCCATAGTTAAATTTTCTGGTATATATCTAATGTACCATGATAATTTAATATGCCAACTATGAGCAGACACTTTAGTTTATTATGTAAAAATTGTACAGATCTAGATCATATTTGCATGTGTATGTTCATATGTGTATGTGCATATGCAGGTACATAGGTGTGTATTCTTGTAAATAAGGAGAGGCCAGAAGTAATTGGGTATTGTTCTTCATATGCTTTAGGCTTTGATTTTTGAGATAGGCTCTTTTGTTGACCTAAAGCTCTCCAAGTAGGCCAAGCTTCCTGTCAGTGGTCTTTGGAAATATACTTGCCTCCAGTTCCCATCTGTAACCCCAACCCACCATATCCTCTCTTATATCCTCTCTGAGGAGCAAACTGCAGTCTTCATACTTTCAGGGCAAGCACCTTTAACTGACTGAGCTGTCTCCCCTACCTGAGTTATATAGCTTTTAATAACAAAGTGACTCTAAAAAGCAAAGATTAAAAAAAAAAAACCAAAATATTCTCCAATTAGGACTTTATGTATATATATATACATAATTTATGCTTTCTCTTCATATGTCTTCCATACTCAAGAGAAGTTTGATTTTTAACATTAAACTCTCCCTGTACTAGCTACTTATATACCAAATGATGCTGTAATTTCTACAGGGTACATCAACAATTTTTAGAACAATTTAGAAGCACTATGTCATACATATATGGCCTTTCTCTTAATGCCAATGGCACACTGCTAATGTTTCACAGCAGTTACATAAAAAATAAGTAAAGGAATCATGAAAAGCATACTATAATGAACACTAATGAGAGACAATATTTCATTCTCAATAGCTATCTCTACAAGCATGCTCTGGCTCATAAAAAGCATGCATTTGTTTTTATTTACCGCATAAAAGGTAATATTTGGGAACATTGGCTGGGAAATGAGTGACATGATTTTCAGGTTCACATTGTCGTCTGATCACTCCTCATGAAAGTGGACCATCTGCCTGGGCCTGTCAACACACACCGTTCATCCAGGTTCCCAGAACACATCCTTTAGGTTACAATGTATCCCTAAATTAGTAGCTGCTTATTGTCTGGATAGATTCTGTGGCCAGGTTAAAAGTGCCTCTTCCCTAAATTTGTGACAGTTTATTTAGAAAAACATATTAAGGCAACTCTTCTGATAAAATAAGAAGAGCTTTAGAAGATGCATGGTATCCTGATGTGTATTGCTATACAAATGTACATACCTGAGATGCTCTTGAACCTAGGATGTTTTTCTTGCACTGTACATTGACACCCAGCCAATATCAACTTCCTAAGGATGAAGTGATACTGAAGATAGGTTACTATATTTTTATATTTGAAAAAAAATACAGTTAATTTACGCCTATTTAGGAACTTGTCTTAGTCAGTTTTGCAAATAAATAAACCATTTGAGAAAATGTTCAATTTACAAATAAACAGCCTTAAAATGTAAAAGTAATAATGACAGAATGTTAAATTTAAAATTATTTGCATTTATATGAAATGTGTCTACTTCTCTATATGTGCACCACATGCATGCAGTGCCCTGCTCCTTGAGGATAGAAGAGGGTGTCTGATTGCCTGCAGTTAGAATGAGAAACAGCTGTGAGCTACCTGCTTTGCATGCTGGGAACTGTTCTTAACCACTGAGCCATCTCTGAAACCTAGAAAAGCTACATTTTAAAATCAACTGTATTTAAAATAAATAAGTAGTTTAAAGCTCATCCATCTGTTGAGTAGCATGTGGGGGTGTAATTATAATTAGAGAAAAAGGAGACATTAATTTGATAGAAGGAAAGCAAGGCAGGAACATATGGGAGAGACCGGAGTGAAAACAGAAGAAAGGAAATGATGTAAGTATATTATAATTTCAAATACATCCACTGCAAATTAAAAACATACTAAAACAGTTGTGAGGTACCAAATAAAAATAGGTAAACACATATAATACATGTATACTATGTATTACACTTTAGAAGATAAACAATTCCATTGAAATACTCTATGACATATTTATAATTAAAGATAAGTATAATATAATAATAGCTATTGTGTAATTTGTGATAAATGTGAGATGACTGACGTTTACTTTTTAAGAAAAGCACTATGGCTTGAATATTTACTGAACTTTATAATAAAATAACAATTGATATTTTAAATTTGTACCTGACTTAAAATTTAAAAATCATATATATATATATATATATATGTTCAAGTGTAGAGTAACATTCTGAATGTCTTATTAATTATTGCTGTGGATTCAGACATAGAATTACCAAAAGAAAACCATGTTCTAAAAACATCACTCATTTCTGCTTTGCTTTCCATGGTATTATGTAGCAATGAACTATTAATTATTACAATTATCAATAGTTAACAATTATCAATAGATTTTCAAAATCTGTCAAACTCAAAACTCCATTCAGAAGTCAAATTCTTATTGATGGTACGTAATAACATCAACCATATACACATGATAATTTCGTAATGGCTACAAGAATACATCATTACAAATTTAGTTACACAGTTTCCTTAATTCCTGATAGTTTTCTAAATGTTTATTAGGAAATTACTAAATAAATCTTTTATAATTTGAATTTTCTTAGAGCATTTTTTAAATGAACTAATTTTGCTTATATCTAAAGCTAGCTTGTTTCCAGTAATTTTCTTTGTTTTTAGATTTATTTATTTATTATTTATACAATGGTCTACGTGTTACACCTGCATGCCAGGAGAGGACACCAGATCTTATTATAGATGGCTGTGAGCCACCATGTGGTTGCTGGGAATTGAACTGAGGACCTCTGGAAGAGCAGTCTGTGCTCTTAACCTCTGAGCCATCACTCCAGCCCTAAATTTTCTTTTTATGAAGGTTATTAATCTTTCTTCATCCATGAAGTAAATTCTCATTGGCAAATCGTAGGGAAGAGATAGTGTTTGAAATGAATGCAATCTCAAACTTTTTAATGGACTGAATAAAGAAAGTAGAAATTGAGTAAATGCAGCAAACGTTTAGAATAGGCCTGACTGTGTATAAGAATTGCAGACATAGCACACAATATTTCTGCTGCATTTTCTTACGAAAGGAGATCTCGATTCATACTGAAAATAAGCAGGCATATTTTAGTCATTGTGGCATTATGTCACTGGAATCACATAAAACGGCATCACCGTAAGACTGAGAACTCAGGGGAGTGTGGAAACAGTGGCCTCGAAGTAGCACAATTCAAACTTGTTCAGTCTCTAGTTTTTATAAATGGAGGGCATGTTTTGCTGGCTTTATCCTACTTTGAGGACTGATAAGTTGAAGGCAATAATACAAAGGCTTTAGGAGTGAAAGAAACTGACATACATTGTTAAAATAAAAGCTCATCAGTTCTAGAGGCTATTGGTTCTAGGCTTTGTATATAATAAAGTAAATTATGTTGCATGGAAGATAGTAGAAAAAAAGAATAGGAGAATAACTGTTTTGGTGGAAATAAAGATCCAAAGCAGTCTTCTTTGAAGAAATGAGGAGAACTGAAGAATGGTTCTAAGAACTGGAGCCTGGAGTAATAAAAACAAACAAGCAAAGAAACAAAAAACCATTCATAGTTGCTTGAGGTATTGATCATGTGGAGACAAGAACCTGCAGTGGGTAGCACTTTATTGAAGGATATAAGCAGTAGCAACACTGGCTTCACTGTAGGACAGCTCTTCTAGAGGAGAAAGATTCTGAGCAGCTATGGGACAGAGGAATGCTCTGGATTTACAGACAAATCTTGGTGCTGCCCTCTTGTTGTACTGGAAGACAAATGAACAAGTAGCAGCCTGTCAGAAAAGCTGCACCTTGGTGTAAGAGCGTGATTTCTGTTATGATTGTATCTTAGAAGAATTGTGTGAAAAAGATAGATAACTAGAGTTATTTTAAGTTTCCAATACAACAAAGTTTAGCAAGTTTTATAAGCAAATTTTCAAAAGAATTTTGGGAAACACATGTAGGAGTTAATGAGCACACATATTTGTGTAAACACTATCCAAGACAGCATTGTGTTCTACATTACAGTGGAAAAACATATTAAAGTATATATAATTTTTTTCATTTCATTAATTTATTCAGTTTACAACTCAATTACTACCCCACCATTTGTATCCTCCCATTCCTCCTTCCCTCCTGCTTTCACCCTATTCCCCTCCCTTAGGTCTATGACTGAGGGGGGACCTCCTCCCCCACTATATGGTCATAGGCTATCAAGTCTCATCTTGGTATCTTGCTTATTCTTTCTTTGAGTGCCACCAGGCCTCCCCACCAAGGGGAGGTGGCCAAATATAGAGCACCAGAGTTCATGTCAGAGTCAGTCGCCACTCTCCACATAACTGTGGAGAATGGCCTGTCCATTGGGTAGATCACAGAAGGGGTTCAATATTTACTATTGTATTGTCCTTGGTTAGTGCATAGTTTGAGCAGACCCCCTTTGGCCCCAATCTACCCATCAGTATATTTCATTTTTTAAATACTATTTTTGAAATTAAAATATAATTGTGTCACTTTCACTTTCCAGTTCTTTCCCTATCCCTTCCTCTCCTTCCTCTTTCTTCAATTCAGGGCTTCCATTTCTTTAATTATGTTATATTTTTTCCTTAAAATAAAAATATAAAATACAAAAATACAAACTGCTCAGTTACTTGTACCATAGAAGAGCATCCACTACCTCCACTTTATTCAATCTTCATAAGTCCTAACTACATTATAAGTGTTTACTCCTATACACACAGGTAAGTATAGATCTCATTCCTCATAAAAATAAACAAACAAAAATAAAAAACATCTCCTTAAAACAGACCAAGATCAGTAAAGTTTATTTAATTTTATTTTTGGCTTTTCAATTTATAGAACTCCAGAAGTTATAGTTCCATAGTTTTGGTCTCTGGCTCATTAATTTGGGGATTGCTTACAGAAACGTTATAACTCAGAAATTTAAATGAAGGTACAAACTTTTCAATACAGGTATGGCAAGCATTAATTTTGTCCAGTTAAAATGTACCCATTTAACTGGCTGGTACTTAATAAAACTGTTACATTTCTAATAAAAATGAACAAAGTCTTACCATTTTTAACCAGTTTTTAAATACTGAATATTTCTTCCTTCTCTAACCTGTATCATAAGTCATGTCTAATTTGTGAAAAATAAATAAAAGAAAGCATAAAGGATAAGTATCATGATTATGCATATGATATATCTGTAGGCTGCTCCTTTTAGATCCCATTTTAGTCAGATCGAGAATGATGACCCAATAACTTACTAAACTCATATTGTTTATGATATCAAGGGCTAATCTCATTTGTGTTTTTGTAGGGAAAAATGCTTGTGAGGAAAATCACAGCTCAGATATTGTAGAAGCTTCAGTTTTATTTAATGAGGGTAAGTAAAAAATATTCAACACAATGGGCAAGAACTCAAGCATTGACTTCTGTGTGGCTGCTATGGAAATTTTCATAAAAATGAATACAAGAAAAACAAGAAGAGCCAGGAAGATTACAGTTCACGTAGAGGTGCATGTGTGAAAGCCTGAAGCCTGAGTTCAAGTCCTAGATCCCAAAAGAAGGAGAAAACTGACTCAAAGGGTTCCCTTCTACTCTCCACACACATGCTGTAACACACACATGCCTGCAAATCACATTTACAAACAATAAGTAAAACATAAAACTAAACTTACATCTCATACAGAAAATCAAATTTCCAACAATAGACTATGAGATGTTTTCAAACATGGAACAACACTAAAACCACACAGTAAACAGTTTTTGCTTATATTATAAAAATTTTAAAACCATGCTAATGTTTCATAAAGATTAATCCTTTTACATTACTCTTTATAAAATTGGTAACATATATTTTACAATTTTATTATCTGTCAAAGTGATTGCAGACACCACTAAACATTCTTTTTGTTTCTTAGCACAGACTTAACTAACAGAGTTCTTCAGATCCACGGCTTGTGGAATATTGCTAAAGTTATTTCAGAACAACAAAACAGTGTATGTATGTGTGTGTGTGTGTGTGCTTGTGTGTGTGTGTGTGTGTGTGTGTGCAATGTGAGGGTGAATGTAAATATGTAATGTGATGCCTGGGTGTTTTTGTGTGTGCCAGAAATATTTCACATATTCCTAACACTGTGAGGGATATTAAACATACTGCTTATATAAGTCACTTCAACAACTAATCTTCAAATTCATGTAAACGAAGTGTTTTCGAGCAACTTTGCTCAAAATTATTTTGTTAATTAAACTAAATTTCAATGTCTTACATAATGGCTAATATTCAAAGTGATATGTTTATTTAAAAGTTACAATTTTAGGCTGAGTTTCTTGCATTTGTTCATGGTGTTACATGTATTTTATGTTACACACACACACACGCACACACGCACACACTCTACACGTTCATGTAATTACAGGATGATGACAGTCTATTTCCTACAGGTGGGTGAATACAGAGACAGTGTCAGAAGTAACTCCGAAGGCACTGGACCTTATTCCACACCACCTAATATGGTGATGTAGTTCATTAGCCTGACATACAATGATTTATTTTTTCCAATCAATGTTGCACGTAATTTCAAAATCCATTAATAATCTTATTAGTCAAAGTGTTACTATTTTGAATGATTTATGTAATCCTGAAATGGAATGGAGAGAGCAGAATGTTAAATCTCATGTTAGCTCTGGTTTCTCCTTTACCTATGGAAATCACAGCCTTGTATTCATATGTAAATCACAACCTGACATAAGCACAGAGTTATGCAATGTTACTGAAGAAATACATATTTTATTTAATGATAATTTTGGAATTCACAACCTTTTGAGGAATTCTGAAAATTAAATCAATATGGACAAATAATAACTTCTGTCAAATCATTTCAATTTGAGAATAATTATTTATAAAATAAAAAAAATAAGTAAATATGTGTCAGAAATAAAAGGAAGCATTAATGATCATGCACAGAGAGACACGCAATGAGACAGAAAGAGACAAAGACAGAGGGGGAGAGAGAGAGAGAGAGAGAGAGAGAGAGAGAGAGAGAGAGAGAGAGAGAGAGAGAAGAGATTTTTAACATTTGGCAACCCTCCTTGCCCACATTGCATAGCAATCTGTGACATCATTGACTGCAGTGGCCAGTTGTCATCTTGACTATAAAAGAGCCAACCTTCTCTCTCTCTCTCTCTCTCTCTCTCTCTCTCTCTCTCTCTCTCTCTCTGTCCCACTGTGGCACCCTTTCCCCCTTCTTTCTCTCCCCAGGCTTCTAAAATAAATCTCCCCATATCAGATCTGTTTGTTCTCTCTATATTTATTTTTAGTGATAACAAATATACATACCGATTCTTCTATATTCATGAGTCTTAATACTGACCACAGATCCATGAAATCTTTCTTTTTAAACTGGTTTATAATTTGTCTCTATTTTCCTAAACTTACGTAGCCCTTGTTCATGGACTGTCTCCCAAAATAATCATTTCGAATTATACATTATACTAAATTAGTACAAGAAGAATGTAATCACAAAAGTAAAATATACAAATTAAATTATAAAGTAGTGGTGGCAGATGATGCTGAGATTAAGAAATGAGGCTACTTTGTTCTCCATTTCCAAAGGCTTCATATGGGTCAATCATACTTGACAAGCGCACAGACATCAAGCAGTCTGTGAGAGACTGAGGTTGAGAACACATTATCTATATTTGAGGGATTTAGGCTTATTGTAGCATTAGGCAAAAAGACACAAAATACGCATGGGAAATTTCATAGCAACTATTCCTGGATCTGATTGATAACAATCTAAGATAATTGATGAATATCTTAAAAACAAACCAGGTAAGACTATTTCAGTGATGCAAAAATATATATTTCACTTCCTGTATGACTTTTATATGGAGATTTGATCAAATGTCTGCTTAACATAGATAACCAAAGCAGAACAAAATAACAATTTCGCTGATGTACAACAATGAGTTTATTATTTAGTTCCAGGAATAGGAGTGAGCTGTTAGGCAAACATCTATGACTCAAGGGTGTAATATCTGAAAATCAGGATGAAAGGGTAACTGAGGAGCCTATGTAACATCTCAAAACAAACTCTGGCCATTAGTGCCCCCCGGTTTTTACCCACAAGTACCCACTGCTGAGTCATACTAGCTGACATATCCTGCCCCATATGCTCAACCTCTCCAGTCTCTGAAATTCACTTCCTCCTCTCAGCTTCTCCTCCATATGTAACGTCTGTGGCTTCAGAATCTGTTGGTTCTTCTTGCTTTCTTGGCTCTCTTGGTCTTCAAGCCTCTTTGCTCCTGGTTCCTCTGACTCCACCTCCTCCTTTCCTACCCACGTTCAGTCTGAACCCCTCCAGTTGCCTCTGACTGTTTCCTCCCTCACATCCAAAATAAACCTCCTCATCACATACCTAAGAGCAGTCATGTCATCATTTTTACTTTTCATTCAGAAGGCATTGCCAAAAGGCCCATCCCATCACAGCCGCTGCATCATTGAAGACATAAACCAGGAGGTCTCTACATGATGGGCAATCACCTCCTCAGATGAGAGTGTGTCCTGCCTTGGAAGTTGTTATTAACCCCACTATATTGTGGAGGAATCTTAGGAATCTTGTTCTTTTAAGGGCTTCTTGGTACTTGTGAGTTGCTTACTTCTGAGTCACAGAAGCTTTCTTCCCTTTGGGAGGGAATGTTTCAACTTAGAAGAAATTGTTATACAATACAGCTGCCTAGCTTTTCTCTTCTGTACCTATGTCAGGAATATGGATGGAATCCCAAGTTATCTTTTAAAGCATTATAAAATGTTTTATCTTCTTTATAATTCTTTATATATACTTGTGAAATATAAAACTCATTAAAATGTATAGGTATGTGTTGAGTCTCCTGTTGCTTTCTCACTGTTTCTTTCTTCCAGTGAAGATGAAGCTTCACCACTAGAGGTGATTGGCACAGGACTAACCTGGCTGGCCAGCTCCAGTCAGTTGCAGATGAAAAAGGCTAAGAGCAGCATGTAAAGGCAAGGGTGTAGAGCTATGCCATATGTCAACCTGATCGTTATCTTAAACTCTTGTTATTTAAATAATTTGCATTTTGTAATATGCAATCATTTTAATGAGGATTTACCTCAGCAAAAGGCATTCTGAATTACATTCACTCTATAGGTGTATAAATACTGGAATGTATGGAAAGTGATAACAGTAACATTCCATAGAAAAGAACAAGAAAATTAAATGAATATTCCTCTATTTTATTGCAGAACTTTATTCTTATTAAGAAAGCATGTTTTAAGCCAGGTGTGGTGGTGCACGCCTTTAATCCCAGCACTATGGAAGCAGAGGTAGGTGAATCACTGTGAGTTGGAGAACAACCTGGTCTACAAAGTGAGTCCAGGACAGCCAGGGCTACACAAAGAAACTCTATCTCAAAAAACAAACAAACAACAACAACAACAAAAAGAAGAAGAAGAAGAAGAAGAAGAAGAAGAAGAAGAAGAAGAAGAAGAAGAAGAAGAAAATAAAATAAAAAAGTATGTTCTCAGATTGTGGACAGCTAGCTATATTGAGTACAGATGGCTATTTTTGAAGCAATTTACACTAATAAATATGTTTCAAACAGGTTATCATGACTGATGTTTCTTAAAATTTACTCCAACAGATTTTTAAAGAAAAATCTCAATTAGAAAAATTGATACTCAATTATAGTAGCATGTCATACCTACTACATGGTAAAAATCCACACCTGGGGCTGCTGAGCTAGCTCAATAGATAAAGGCCTGATATCCTGAGTTTAGTCTTCAGAAACCACATGATGGAAGAAGAGTGTCTTCTAAATTTTAACTGTTGGTCTCTGTCCTCAACATGCTGTGGTACAGTCATGCCCTCTCACTGAACAAACAAATGAAGAATCATAAAATAGAATACCAAATAAAAACAATAAGCCAAAATGGTTGAATATACCCTAAAGTAATCATATTGCTTCTAAAGTTAATGTCGTTGAGTTTTTCACAAATACATACATTGAAACTGTATGTATTATGTTTATTTGGGCCCGTCAGGGCATGGGATATGTGCACATGTAAATGCAGGTATCCATAGAGGCTTCCTGATAAAAGCTTCCAATTCTTTGATTGCATGTTCAACACAAATAGTTCAACTCTAAAATTGTTCATGTTTATAGATCTAGCCCTACAGAAGAGATAAGAAGAAAAATTCCAGCCTGAGTTTAACTAATCACATAAAAATAAAGGGAATAATTTCACCCCAGAAAAATAAAAAAAAAAGAACACACACAGACACACAGACACACACACACACACACACACACACACACACATGCACACACATACACATGCACACACACATACACACCTACCATCACTACCACCACTAACAAAATAACAGGAGGCAACAATCACTGCTCTCAATATCGATGAATATTTCTCAACATCAATGGACTCAGTTCCCCAACAAAAAGAAAAAGAATAATAGAGTTGACTCAGGGGAAAAAAAAAAAGGATCGATTCTTCTGCTGCACCTAAATGACAAACTTCAACATCAATATTAGATATTACCTGAGGGTAAAGGGTTGGAAAAGATATTCCAAGAAAATAGACCTAAGAAGCAATCTAGTATAGCTACTTAAATATCTATGTAAATAAACTTCAAAATAAAACTAATCAAAAGAGACAGAGAAGGACACTACATACTTATTAAAGAAAAAAATCTTCGATGATGATATTTCAATTTAAACATCTGACACAAACACAAGAGCACCCCTCTTCTAAAAGAAACACTAGTACATCTTAAATCACACTTTGCCCTTCACACACTGATATTGCAAGACTTCCGTACCCCACTCTCAACAATGAATAGGGCATTCAGACAAAACCTAAACAGGCAAATACTGGAGCTAACAAACGTTATAAACCAAAGGGACCTAATAAATATCTTCAGAACATTTTACCCAAACACAAAAGAATATGTATGTCATGAATCATTGTCCAAAATTGACCACATACTCGGACACAGAACAAGTCTCAACAGATACACAAAAATCGAGATAAGACTCTACATCCTGTCAGACCACCATGGATTAAACCTGCATATCAACAACAACAGAAGCAACAGAAAACTTACAAACTCAAGAAACTGAACAACTCTCTTCAGAATGAAAATAAGTAATGATAGAAATAAAGAAAGAAATTAAAGACTTTCTAGAATTCAATGAAAAGAGTAGCTAGCATACTTAAACTTGTGGGACACATTGAAAGTGGTAATAAAAGGAAACTACACAGCACAAAGTGCACACATAAGAAAAGAAGTGATTTTATACTTAAAACTTAACAGCACACCTTAAAGCTGAAGAAAGCACACCCAATAAGAGTAGATGACAAAGAAATAATCCAACTAAGGGCTGAAATCAGTAAATTAAAACAAAGAGAACAATATATAGAATCAATGAAATAAATAGATGGTACTTTGAGAAAACCAACAAGGTAAACAACTACTTATTCAAAATAATAAAAAAGGAGAGAAAGAATATACAAATTAACAAAATCATAAATGAAAATGGGCACATAACAACAGATACCAAGGAAATCCAGAGAATCATAAGAAGATAATTTAAAAACCTGTAATCAGCTTAAACTGGAAAATCTTTAAAAACAAAAACAAAAAAATAATTTTCCAAATAGAAACCACTTACAAAAATTAAATCAGGATCAGAAAATATATTTTAAATAGACCTATAACCCCTAAGGAAAGTGAAGCAGTCTTTAAAAGCCTCCCAACCAAGATAGGCATAGTGTGGCACATACCTTTAATCCCAGTACTCAGGAGGCAGAGGCAGAGGCAGATGCAGGCATATCTCTGAGTTTGAGGCCAGCCTAGTCTACAGATTGTATTCCAAGTCAACCAATGCTACACAGAGAAATCCTGTCTCTAAAACAAAAACAAAAACAAAAACAACAGCAACAACAAAAGGCCAGAACTTGATCAGACAAAAAGTGTTAGTGCTATGATTTCTCAAAGTATTACATAAAATAGAAACAGAAGAAAAATTGCCTAATTGATTTTATGAGGCCACAGTCACTGTGATATTCAAACCACATAAATACTCAACAAAGGAAAGAAGTACAGACAAATTTCCCTTATGAACATGGATTCAAAAAGTACTCAATAAAATACTTGCAAACTGAACTCAAGAACACATCAAAGACCATCCACCATGATCAAGTAGACTTCATTTCAGAGATGCAGGCATAATTCAATATACAATAAGCATAAATGTAAGTCACCATATAAATACACTAAACAGAAAAAAATATCATTTTATTAGATGCAGAAAGGCCTTTGACAAAAATCCAGCACATCTTCGTGATCAAAGTCCTGGAGAGATTAGGGATTCAAAGGAGATACCGAAGCATAGTAGTGGCAATTTACAACAAGCCTATAAGCAACATCCAATTAAATGGACAGAAACACAAAGACATTCAACAAGAGAAGGATGTCAATTCTCTCCATACCTATTCAATTTGGTACTTAAAATTTTAGCTAGAGCAGTAAGACAAATGAAGGAGATTAAAGGAATACAAATTACAAAGCAAGAAGTGTAAGTACCACTATATGCAGATGATATGATAGTATCACCTAAGTAACCCCCAAAACACCACTGGAAAATGCCTATAGCTGATAAACATTTAGCAAAATGGCTGGATACAAGACTGACACACACACACACACACACACACACACACACACACACACACACACACGTAGCCACCATAAATACAAATGACAATTAGATTGAAAAAGAAATCAGAAAAAGAACACGTTTCACAATATCCTCAAAAAATATAAAATGCCTTGGGGTAACTCTAACCAAGCAATTAAAACATTTGCATGATAAAAACATCAAGTATTTGAAGAAAGAAACTGGAGAAGATATCAGAAGATGGAAAGATGTCCTGTGCTTATAGATGGTAAAGTTAACACAGCAAAAATGGTCATCTTAACAAAAGCAATCTACAGATTCAATGCAAAACTCATAAAAAATCCAACATAATTATTTACAGAGCAGGAAAGACAATACTCAATTTTATATGAAAAAGAAAACCAACAAAAAAACCAGGATAGGTTAAAACAATCCTGAACAATGAAAGAACTAGTAGATGTCCTACTATTCCTAATATTAAGTTGTACTACAGAGCTATAGTTATAAAAACTGCATGGCATTGACATAAGAACAGGCATATTAATCAATGGAATAAAAACTAAAAGTGCAGAAATAAATATACACACATATGAATACCTGATATTTGATTAAAATAAAAGCTAGAAACACACTGGAAAATGAGCAGATTCTTCTACAAATAGTACTATTCAAACTGGGTGTTAGCATGTAGAAGAATGTAAAAAGATCCATATATTTATGACCTTGCATAGAATACTCAAGTCAAAGTGGATCAAAGGCTTCAACAAAGAACCAAATATATTGAACCTGATAGCAGAGAAAGTAGCAAGTAACCTTGAGCATGTTGGCACATGGAATTACTTTAAGAGTAGAACACCAATACTGCAGGCACTCTACAGAAAGGCAAAGATTTTTGCCACCTCCAGTTCTGATAGAGACCTAATATCCAAAATATGTAAAGAGCTCACTAAACTAGATCAAATCTCAAATAATCCAATCAAAAATAAGATATAGCTCTAAACAGAAAATTCTAAATAAAGGAAGCTCTAAAGGCTGAGAATAAAACAAACGTACAACATCCTTAGTTATCAGAGAAATGCAAATAAAAATGTCTTTAAGATTCCATCTTAAATTCTTCAGAAAGACTAAGATCATTAATACAATGAAGGCTTATCTGGTGAGAATGTGGAGCAAGGAAAAAACTCAGTTGCTAGTTTGAGTGCCAAATTGATCAACTGCTATCGAAAACAATATGGCAGTTCCACAGAGTTGGAAATCGATCTACCTCAAGGCCCAGCTGTACCACTCTTGGGATATTCCCAAAGGACAACACCCCATACTATCACAAGGACATTTGCTTAGCCATGCCAATTGTGGCCTTATTCATAATAATCAGACACTGGAAAAAACTTACATGCCCCTAAAGGGAAAAATGTGTATATTTACACATTGTAATATTACTCATCTGTTTAAAAAAAAAATGAAATCTGCAGGCAAATGACTTCAATTGGACAAAGTCTTTCTGAATGAAGTATCCCAGACCCAGAAACATAAATATGGTATAGATTCACTTATAAGTGTATATAAGTCATTAAATAAGTGATATCCAAGCTACAATCCATAGACCCAGAGAAATAAGATAAATAGGCAAGGGTCTGTGGGTAGAGGGGAGAGGGACAGGTGGAAACTTGAACATGGAGTTTTAGGTGAGGGAGAGATAGAGAGAGAGTAGGGGGGAAATGTCTGGAATTGAGGGCCATTTTGGTGGGTGGTATTGAAACCTAGTCCAGTGGAAACTTCCTTGAATTTAAGTTAATCCCAGTTCCATCCACTTGCCTGCAAATTTCAAGATTTCTTTGGTTTTAGTAGGTGAGTAGTATTTCATTGAATAAATATCCCAAATTTTCTTTATCTGTTCTTCGGTTGAGGCACATCTAGCTTGTTTCCAGATTCAGGCTACTATAAACAAAGCTTCTATGAAAATAGTTGAGCAAATGTCCTTGTTGGATGGTAGAGCATCTTTCCAAGTGTATGGAACTAGAAAAGATCATCCTGAGTGAGGTAACCCAGACCCAGGAAGACACACATGGTATATACTCACTCATAAGCTGATATTAACCACATAATACAGGATAACCACACTATAATACAGAGACTCATGCACCAACAAAAGACCATGTATGGTGTGAACCTAGACCCTCTGCTCAGGTATAGTGGATAGGTATCACAGTCTCTTTATAGGTCCCATAATATGCGGGGTATTGACTACTTCTGACATGGGCTCTGGCCCCCATGTTGATCACTTCTTCCTGGCAGGGCAACCTTGCCAGGCCACAGAGGAAGAGGACACAGGTAGTACAGATGAAACTTGATAGGCTGAGGTCAGATGTTAGGGAAGGAGGGCTCACCTTTCTGAAGGCTAGGGTAAGGATGGAGAGGGAATGAGGATATATAAAATCCTAATGAGGACTCCTTGTAATAGGGAGTATAAATTTTAACTGGCCATCTCTTGAGACCAGATAGGGCTTCCAGGGATGGGGTGAGACTAGGTGCATTTAATTGAGTTGGTGGTCCAGGGGACCTGTAAAGGAACTGTAAAACATGGATTCTTCTAACCTCCTTTATTACACTTCAGACTTACACTCTTGAGCCTCCAGGAAATAGCCCTGTTGCTAATTTATTCTTTTAACTTATGCATATACATTTCAAAGGACAAACAAATAGATAATAGATTTTCTAAAACAAATATTATTGGAGAAACAAGCATAAAGAAAAGTAGAATTTAAGCAGGGAAAAGTAAGGTTCTTATTTTAAGTCCCTTGTTTTTAATCTGCATTTGCCTTCACAGCAAACTCAAAATTGCATGGAGACATGAGGTGTTTGTTGGTATTAGCCTGATAGGTGGCCCACTGTAATCCTGCAGCATCAGATGTTCAAAGCTAAGCCTAAAGCTTATCAAACAAATCAGAACACAAACTTTGTTGGTTTTAAGCAAAGATTTTCTTTTTACTTCTATTAAAGACAACTTCAGAGGTAGAAAAAATACATTGAGGAGAAGCCTATCAGAGAATATCATAGCTGTCTTTTCTCAGAGAGCCATGGTGAGACTTAGTAGATGAGTTATAAAAGACTTAGGAACAAACAGCTACAACCTTGGAGACACATGTTTCAATACAAGCACAAGGGGGGAAACAGAGAAAACTCAGCTTTAGAGACTGACTTGGATAATATTATCCTTTGCTTGGCATTTACTTTAGGTTTATAAACCTCAAAAGATTATCTGTTTTGTTTGGAAGGCAGAAATGTAGATCTACCAAGAAAGTGATCTAAGTGGATATCCGTGTTTGGTGGGAAGCCACACAAAGTTTCTGTGGGTTTTGTGTTTTGTTTTTGTTTTTGTTTTCTTTTCTTTTTATCTTTAATGAGGAATTGAACAGATAAGCACACTGTAGAAGAAACAGGGACATTTTAAGATCTTATGCGCTTTTAAGGGATGAATCAGGCAAAGCAAATAAAGAGTTTAGTAGCTCTAAAATTCTACCACACTGAGATTGGGACTTTTATGCCACTTAGTGGAAGTTTCAGGGTTATTTGCATAGTGTAGGCTTTTCTACACATGCTGTTGCATGTGGTTCTCTATTAAATGGCTTATATGTTGCCTCATCAGCATCTCAAATCTCCACCCAGGGATGTACTTTGTTTTATTATTAAAATAAGCAGCACAATCCCATCTGTGGAATACCTGTGCACAATGGTTGGATTTTGTCATCCACAGCAGGATGTTTCCAGCCTTCCTCTTTGCTAACTGATTTGGTTTCCTTTCCTGCAAGCTTGACACTCTGTGTGAAGCCTTTAGATTTCTTCCTCAAATGCACTTTAGAAAAAAAATTTTACTAGTAGTACATACAGATTATTTTTGTTTTGTAAGAATTTAGGCTCAGGAAAAATGAGACTTCATATAATTGAGTGGGAAAATAGGAAATACAGCCACAGCAGAGGGGATTATCTGTACTTAAATGAAAGAAACACAAGAAGATAAAAACGAAAAACCAGGTTCAGCAAGCTATGAAAGTTAGACAAGAGAATGATAGTTTTGAAAGAAATGAAGAGTGAGCTGGGGAGGGGAAAGTCATCTTAAGGAAGAAAATGGTCTTTAAAAAAATGAAATGAAATAAAAACAAAGAGATGAGTTCACAGCCAGAACAAGACCTTGATCAAAGGATGTTTGAACAACTAGATACAAGGAGGAATTCTAATAGAATCTGGTATTTACATTTTAGAGAAGGCTATGAAACTCTATTATGGCTCATCAAAATGATTCAGGTAATAACTAGGAAGGCCAAAGTAGTTGATTGTAATATTTGGTTATCAAATTTTGATTTTATTTTTTTCTGGTTATTATTTTTAAAAAATTCTCATTGCTAACAGAATATTTTAAAACACATCAAAGGACAAAATAATAATAATAAAGTCCAAGTATTGCCATATTTCTCATTGCTGCTCACTCCTTCTGAGTTTTCTTGTAATTTATTTAATGTCATTATAGTTAAAGCCCATCCCATAGACTTGGAATATGTTTAAAATTCTAGTGTGAAAACTCTGTGCACCCATTAAACATTATGTGGCCAAATTTTAGCTTTTAATTTGTAAAATTATAAGTTGTATTCCTTTTGTCACTTATAAAACATAACTGAAACCCTTATGGATGGATTTATGGCATAACATTTAGTTAACCCCTACATAAGCAATACTTTGTTCTATTGTTACACTACTGTAGCTTCCTAGTATACATGTCAATGACTTGCTTTCAATTGATTTATAGTCATTGTACATAGTAGTACAAATTATAGATGGTATTTCTTAGTAATTTGTTAAAACATGCCTGAATTGTCAACTTATGGAAAAAACCCTTCAAAGTCTCTACTCTATTTCCTTTTCTTTTGTCTTCCTACTGTTTTAAGTTTATGCTTTTATTAACCAGAACTATGGTGGTCTTTGGTGTTTTTATTATATTCCTCTAGGATACAATGCACTGAATACCAGTCCATACAAAAAAAAAGTCGCCTTAGAGACAGAAGGAAAAGGAGTCAAAATACCTCTGTGTTAACTGGGCTTCCATGGTGAAGGGCAAAGAAAATCTCTCTTTATCAGACATGTTGAATTTGGAATGTTATGAGTCTGGAGTTGAATTATTTTGGGTTATCTTTACCACCACCACCCCTTAAATAGTCATATCCAGTTCTGTATCTGACTGTGCTATTTAGATTTTTTTTTTTTGTAATTTTGACATAAGCTAGGATCATCAAAGAAAGGTATCTCAATTGAAAAAAAAGGTCTCTGTCAGATTGGTCTTTAGGCAAATTTGTGAGGCATTTTCTGGATTAATTTTTTTCTTGCAATTCTCTACTTTTTAAAATTAATTTATTAATATTACATCTCGATGGTTATCCCATCCCTTGTATCCTCCCATTCCTCCCTCCCTCCCATTTTCCCTTACTCCCCTCCCCTATGACTGTGACTGAGGGCAGGACATCCTATTGGGACTCTAGATGAGAGAAGCATGAGAGACTGGATTAATTTTTATGTAAATGGGTCCAGCTCACTATGGGAGCACTGTTCTTGGGCAGGTAGTCCAGGACTGAATAAGAAATAAAGCTGAGCAAGCCACAGGGAACAAGGCAGTAGGCAGTGTTCCTCCATAGCCTTTGCTATAGTTTCTGCCTCTAGATTCTTGCCTAGCGTTCCTGCTACCTTGACTGCCTCATTGACAGACAGAGACTAGGGGGAGAAATCAAATAAACACTTTCCTCCCTAAGTTGCTTTGAAACATGGTGTTTATCACAACAGTATAACCCTATTATACAGGCTGTCAGTTTGTGGAGAGCAACCTTTGTCTTAGCAACTCTTGGGCTCCACATAGAATTGTAGATTCAGCTGCTTCCTTGAGTGAGAAGATCTTCGTCTCTGCTGCATTTTATGCCAAAATGTCCTTACCTTTGAGTTGTAGAAGTTTTTGGTTCATATGTAAACATGTATTGTTTTAATCCCAGGTGTAGGATATGAGAGGAAGGTGCCTCCTGTGGGGGTCATGGTCTTTGGCAGTGGGAATAAAAGAGAAAGAGAGCAGGGGGCGGGGAGTTTAATGTTCATGATGCATCTATTGAGGAGCGTGTGGGGGTGTAATTACAAATAAAGAGAAAGGAGACATTAATTTGATAGAAGGAAAGCAAGGCAGGAACATATGGGAGAGTGCCAGGGACCAAATGGCCTGAGGCCCACCCATTCAGCATTTGCAGCAAACATCCTGCTGGGCCACTCATTAGGTATGCAAGGCATCCGGCTTAGTCCTGAGAAGACAGCGATCTGATCCTAAGATAACCACAGAGACATCCTGCTTTGTCTCACCTGGAAGACCCCTCCCCTTGCAAATGTTCCCGGGGCTCAACCCAGAAGATTTTGTACTTTTCCACTACTCTCCTTGCGTACCCCCGCCCTCCCTAAAGCAGGTTTTAAAAAGCCTGCCATTACCTTCAATAAACGGCTCTTGACAAGCAACTGTTCGCTTGAGCTCTACGTCTCTCTCGCCCATATCTTTAACTACAGGTTGCGACCCCCCTCGGCCCCCCAATAACTGACCAGCTGGACTGGTTGGTGGACTAGTTATATGGACTAGTTAGGAGAGACTGGAGAATGAGCTGTCCATTGGCTAAATCTAAACAGGGAATCTAGCTTTACTGAATGCATTCTCCTTGGTTGGTATAAAGGTTTGTACTGGTCCCCCTGTCTTTGACATGAACTCTGGTGCCTCTGATTTGATCATTTTCCTTTGGTGGAGAGGCCTGGCAGCACACAGAGGATGGGGAAGCAGGCTATCAGGATGAGACCAAAATGGCTGTGGTCATGTGGTGACAAAAGATGCATGAAGGACTAGTGACCTCCAGCCGGTGTTTGTGGGAAGTTGAATTAAAGGAGATTGGTTGGTTTCTTGGGCAGATCTCTAGTGAAGCACCACTGCAGTTCTTTTTAATACTTGTTTAGTATTAAAACAGTTTTCCTTCTCTTGGTTTTTGTGGACAGGTTTTCTGGAGGTGGCAGGAGATTTTGTTTTTAAACATGTTTTCTCAGCAGTGCCAAATGAGAACTCATACATCTTTATTTAATTGAATAAATAATTTTATTTACAAATATGATCATTTAATAGAGTCTTTTACTCATGATAGATTACAGAGGTGAGAAAGTGTTTCCAGATTGTTTTCAAATTATATTTTTAAAACAGTGAGATGATACGTATTGGAGGCATTTCAATATTAGATAACTTTTTTCATAGCCATCAACACATATTTCTTATAGAGCAACTAAAGACAGGATAACGATTGAGGAATAACATATAAATCTGGGTATATATGCACATATACATGTGCAAGTATGCATACATGTGTGTATATTACACACCAGTTTTAATATTAGTTTATAACTCATATACTGACAGCTACTATATTTTCTGTGTTCTAAAATAAAACAGCAGATATTCATTTTATTTACCAAAACAGCCTGTGCATTTAAAGAACTTTTATCACGTGAATAATGCATATGAAAGAGGCTAGGTCCACAAGGCAAGGGAATATGGACAGAAATGAATTTGGTTATCTACATTTAAACCCCCTTAAGCAGAATTAGAATAGGTTAAGCCTGACGCTGACTTGTTAGTGGATGTTTATATGTAAAGCAGAACAAATTAGTGATAAAACCTTTTGGATATCCATAGGATACCTGAACTTTTAATTTGAACACATAAGCTTCCCCATTAACTTCTTATTGAAGAAAGGACAAAATGGAAAAAGTGATATGTTTTCTCTCCATTGATTGTGTTCTCTAGGCCAAGCATTGCAGGAAATTTCAGGTATTAAGCAGGGAAAGGTATGGTATCTACTAAGAATATAGACATATAAGAGATACAATGATTTGCCAGCTGAACAACAATTTCCCTACCTGACCATGGATGAGAACCTGTGATATTTTGGTAGGGAGAGTGACGCCTAGGAGCAAGGAAAATTAGATTAGAGAATAGCGCACGTGTGCCATGCAGAAGCAGAATGTTGCATGATGTAATGTGCCTTATATATATTTATATATATACAAGGTACTGAAGACAGAATGAGCTTGGTGTATTTGAAACTTGAAAGAAGGATGAGCCGAGTGGAAGGTAGTGTGTGATATCTATTGGGATTTTAAGAGGAATGGGGGTATGAACTTCCTTCTGTAGTAAATCAATGGATGATTGGTTTTTTTATTCATGATATCTATCTTTGTGGCAGTGGTTTCCAGCTTATGCATTTTTGAATTTTATTATTAGTCTATTTTCAAATTGCTTACATTTTAATAGTTGACATTTCAAATGATACCCATTTTCATTTGCATTTTATTTCCTTACTTCCCTTAATGATTGTTGATTAAATTTGACAGATATCTGTTCATTTTTAAAGATAAGTGACATTTAATTATATGTCTTCTTTTCTGTTCTGTGTTTTATGAATATTGCCTTTAGCTTTTTGAATGTTTTCCTTCTTTCTTATTCCTCTGTATTTACTTTTTTTACTTGTTTTCTTCCTGTGTGGTCTGAGGATGCTTTTCATTTTTAATTTTTTTGAGCAGACTTTGTCCTTTATAAAACCCTTTATGAAGTAGCCACAGCTGGAGCCTAGGTCCTCTGAATGGAGACTCTTATGTGGGGTTCCACAAGATGGTCATTGAATTCCTCATAAGAAACCTTAATGAACACAGGCCCAATTTGGAGGCTAAGGCTCAAGTAGCTATAGGTCTTTGAGATAGCATCAAAGGTACCCTTAACAAAGCTGCTTAGGGTGGAATTGCAGCTCCTGACTGATATATAATAATCACCAATATTGGCAATCAACAGCAGATTATTGGACAGAAGAGCAGAGATGATGCCAATATATTTGGGGGCAGGATGAAGCATCCTGTCTCCTTTCATGAACAGTGTTGGATTTGGTGATATTGTTTCCAGAGTAGCCTTTCCACACAAGGACAACTGTAAGCTTGGCAAAGATGATGGCATTAGCTGCCTCCTTGGAACACTTAACAGAAACAATGTAGCCTCTGTAGTCCCCAAGTGGGACAAAAACCTTGAACCTGGTTCACTAGCCATTTGCTTTTGAAATGAATTTTCCTTTAGTACCTCGTACTTTAGGGATGCTACCTGGAAAATGTTAACCACAGTCAAGGCCAGCCACCATGACTGCAAGAACTTAAGACCAAAGTTGATCCTCTAAGGTAGCCATGGTGAGGGCCCCTTAAGCCTGGGCCCAGGTCCTCCTGGCTCTTCAGTGGCACTGCATCATCCTCTCACATAAGGTGTTTTCCCAAAGGAGAAGTTGGTTTTCTGTTTCTATGTAGTATAACCTTTCAGTTTTGAGTGAGGGAGTTTATTACCTACAAAACAAGCAGAAGTTAATAAATAGTGAGTAGCCGAAAGAAACAGTAGATGGATAGTAAAATATCGAATTTTATACTAACAAACTCATTATAAATTCTCTGGGATTCCATTGAGAGAGTGTCTCAGGAGAAGGAGTTCCCCCATGAATAAGGCTTCCAAGTAAAGCCATGAATGCTAAAAGAAACATAATCAGGAAATTGGAACTTAGAACAGACAACAGGAATGTTGGTTGAGATAGTGTGCTCACTAGTTTTATGTCAACTAGAGTCATTTGTAATAAAGGATCCCCAACTGAGAAAATTTCTCCTTAAGATTAAGATCTAAAGATGGGGATGGGAAAGGGAGGGTGAGACTAGGGGGGCTATTATCAGGATTTAAAGTGAAGAAATAAGTAAATTAATTATTAAAAATAATTAAGAGGTAGCTGTAGGCAGGCTTGTAGTGCATTAGTGCAGTTTCTTTCTTTTCTTTTTTATTAGTTAATTCATTTACTTTAGATCCCAAGTGGCAGTTTCTCCTCCCTCCTCTAACCTCAGTCACTCGCCCCATTTTCCCTCCCCAGCCATCTACTCCTCCTTTTTTCTTCATAAAAGGGGAGACCATCCATGGCTATCAACCAGCCCTAACATTTCAAGTTGCAGTAAGACTACATGTATCCTCTCCTATTGAGGCTACACAAGGCAAGCCAGTAGGAGAAAAGGGTTCTAAAGGCAAGAAACAGAGTCAGAGAAAGTCCCTGATTCCACTGTTTGGGGTCACACTTGAACATCCCCAGCTATACAAATGTAACACAGGTGCAGAGGGCCCCAGTCAGTCCCCTGCAGGCTTCCTGGTTGGTGGTTCAGTCTTTGTGAGACCTATGGGTCCATGTTAGTTGATTCTGTAGGTTACCTTGTGGTGTCGTTGATCCCTATGGCTTCTATAATCCTTTCTCAAACTTTTCCTTAAGATTACCCAAGGGCTGCCTTATGTTTGACTGTGGGTTTCTGCATCTGTTGGAACATGCCTCCACTGTTGGTGAGAGTGCAAACGTGTACAGTCACATTAGAAATCAAATTGGCATCTTCTCAGAAAACTGGGATAGATCTATCTCAAGGCCCAGCTGTACCACTCCTGGGTAAATATCCAAAGGATGCTCCACCATACCACAAGGACACTTGCCCAACTATGTTAATATTGGGCTATATTAGTAATAGCCAGAAACTGGAAACAACCAAGATGTCCCTCAACCAAAGAATGGATTAAGGAAATGTGATACATTTACAAAATGGAGTGTAATTCTACTCTTAAGAACAATGACATCATGAAATTTACAGGCATATAGAAAAGATAAAGATGACCTAACCCAGAATCCAGAAAGACAAGCATGGTATGTATTCACTTATAAGTGGATACTAGTCACAAAGTAAAGAATAACCATGTTACAATTCACAGACTCAAAGAAGCTAAATAACAAGGAGGGTCAAAGGCAGGGATTCTTGAATCTCATTGGGAAGAGGAAAGAGAACATACAACCTGGTTGGTTGTGGAACTGGATGAGGGTGTAGATGGAGATGGGAAAAGGATAGAATAGACAAGGATAGGACAACAGCAGGGGAGAGTAGTGGAAGAGACAACTGGGATTTGGGGTGGAGGACATCTCTGGGATGAGCCACATATCAAGGACAAAAGAAACTCCTAGGAATCTATGAGGGTGACCCTAGCTAAGGCTCCTAGAAATGTTGGATATGAACCTCCCATCTCCTGTAACTAGGCAAAACTTCTAAAGGAGAGGTTGGGACAAGGACTCAGCCACAAAACCTTAGACCTACAATTTATCCTGCCTATCACATATGGAGAGGTAAAGATGGACCATAAATTGAGGGAGTGGCCAACCAATCACTGATCCATCTTAAGACTCATGGCATGAGAGCGAGCCCACTCTTGATGCTGTTAATGATATTTTTCTATACTTACAGACAGGGGCCTAGTGTAATAATCATCAGAGAGGCTTCATTTAGCAACTGATGAAAAGTTATGCAGAGACCCATAGCCAAACATTTTTTAAAAATTAGTGACTGATGAGGAGGACCCTGACCATTCTGGGTGGTGCCACATCTGGAAAGGTGATCCAGGGTTCTCTAAGAGAACAGGCGGAGCAAGTCATAAGGAGTAGGCTAGTAAGCAGCACTCCTCCAATTCCTGCCTCTAGGTTCTTGTCCGGTTTGAGCATTTGCTTCCTCCCATGATAGACTGTGATTCAGTATTGTAAGCTAAATAAACCCATTCTCCCCCAAGTTGCTCCTGGTCATGGTGTTTCCTCAAGCAACTGTAAAACTAACTAAGGCAGGCAGTGAGTTGGAGTTCTTAATAGAGCCGTTCCCACTACAGTTGTCTTTTATATAATGAAATAAGCAATAGTAATACCTGTTGAAAATGGTTTACTTTTGAGTGTCACCAGGTCTCCCCCTCCAGGGGACATGGTCAAATATGAGGCACCAGAGTTTGGCACTCAGAGGAAGGATAGCAGGCTACCAAGAAGAGACTTGATACCCTATGAGCATATACAGGAGGAGGAAATCCCCCTCAGGAACAGTCATAGGGGAGGGGAATAAGGGGAAAATGGGAGGGAGGGAGGAATGGGAGGATACAAGGGATGGGATAACCATTGAGATGTAACAAGAATAAATTAATAAAAAAAATAAATAAAAAGAAAATGGTTTACTTGCAGCTCCTCTCAAGGGAAAAAAAAAAAGACTTAGTTACTTTTGTTTTTTCCTTTATCCATAGAGTACCAGGTACAAGAGGTTTTGTAGGAGACAAGAAAGGACCTATGCATTCCCAGAGCTATCTTTCAACAAGCATATACCACATCTCAATATGCACTAGTCAAATTTATACTGCACTCCTTTGTAAAAACTCCCAGTTAGCTTGATTTTTTAATTTAAAAGTTTTTTTTTCTCTTGAAAATGGAAAAATATGAGAGGAGCTTCCTGGGCAGGGGTGAAGTTTCCTATGCACTCCTACTGTTCTGCACTAAGATTTTGTTTGCCTTGAGCTTCAGCAAACATGTGCATGCTGACACAAGCATTTGTGAGTTCATATGTGTGACTGACATACCATGTCTGGAAAACGTAGTTTCCTTGTTCTCATCTACTACCTCTGGTTCTTATAGTCACACTGCTCCCTCTTTCTCGGTGATCCTTGAGACTTAGGAAGATGGGCTGTAATATAGATGTCCCATTAGAGGCTGAGTAGGCCACAATCACTCTGCTCCTTCGGAAGTCATTGGTCTCTATTAATATGCAAATACTGAGAAAGACTTTGCCTTTGTCATCTCCAATATCACTTTTATAATGTAGTTATTTACTTTTAAATTGAGTAGTGCAGAAACTTTCCTTCTTTGATTGTTTTTGCAGCATACAGTGTTCAATTTTCACTGACTTCTTATCTTAAAGTTGTTGTATCTCTCCAAGTGTGATTACTATTTTTGGTTGTCGATTTGACTACATCTGGAATTCATAAAACCCCATAATGGAAGGCACACATATGAAGAATATGAAACAGAACAGTCTACTTTCAATCAGGATTGTTGAGGTAGGAAGACAAACTTTTAATCCATATCTAATCCAGATCTAATCTGGGCCAATGCTACTACTATAAACCTGTATGAGGACATGGAAGAAGAAAGGTTTTGCTCTTGCTTACTCTTCCCTTGCTAGCAAGTCTATTCCTTCACTGGCATTTGAGCCTATTTCTTTGGGATTCCAGTGTATACTGAAGGCTCGCTGAGACATCCAGCCTCATGGGGCTAAGCAAATACTGGATTCTTTTTTTTTTTGTCGGTAGCCATTTTTGGATTAGCTGGATATGGCCCGGTAACTCCTCTCTCTCTCTCTCTCTCTCTCTCTCTCTCAGGCACACACACACATAGACACACACACATTTATCATCTATGTATTTATCTATCTGTGTATGACTTACATATTATATATAATTCCATATATATGTACATATAATAAACACTGTTTTGCTGAAAAATTAAATTGTGTTCAAAGCTGACTCCAGGTCATTATTGTTCATAAGTAGTTTGTCTCTACAAATGCAAATTGCAAGCGCAACCTTTACCTTCCATTCTATCTTCACTAGAAAAAGAAATAATTTATATATTATTATATTATATTATTATATATACTTTATATATTCTAATAAATACACATATATTATAAGATTTCATAAGTTCTATTACTCTAGAGAACCCTGAATAATACATTAAAAATCATCTGAGATCAAAGATTTTTCATGTTCTTATAATGGGAATCTGAAAATGGTGTGTCCATTAAGAAAGCAGTACGACAGCACAGATGAGCATGTCCCCCCACCTCAGTAGACTCTCTTTTATATATGGCCTGTGCTGGTTCAAGCATTCATCATTCTGAAGGATAAGAAATCCAAGAATAAATATGTTAAATGTGATATTTGTATTACATAAGCAATTGTAGAAGTTCTTTAGTATCCACAAAACAAATATATACAACAGAGTTACAAAGAGACTACAAATGTGGTAATGGACAACAATAGAAATGAAAGTAACAAGTTTACAATACACTGATATTTAATGAAACTGCAACACAGACACATGGTGTACAGCATGGGGACATGACTATGGTAAAGGCTGACAGAATATGAAGCATTTAGCGTTTTGATTTTGAGGCCACTGCGGGTAGAATCTAGAGAAGCACAGACAGAGAGGATACGTAGAGCAGTGATGTGCAAGCGCATTTTGTTTGCTTTAACTTCATGGTGTTACTGAACACGGAGGACGATGGGGCTTGCTAGAAATGGATGGTAATGCTTTGAGAGAAGTGGAAGAGAAAAGTTTGAAGTAAAATTAATGGAATCCACTGAGTCTATCTCTGTGTGTGTGTGGGGGGGGGGCGCTTACTGTGGGAGATAAAGATGGCGGAGGAGCTGCGTGTCTTATAGACAATGGCAGCAGGTTACTGGGCAAAGTCCATGAAGGAGGCTGAATCAACTGTAGTGTAATCATTAGTGAGTACAAAAGGCAGTGCATTTTCCTGAGAGATTTTAAGAACTGTAAACCACACGGAATTTTCAGTTCCTGTAACGTCCTGGCTGTCTCATTTGTACCTGGTAACATCTATCCTTTTATTACACATAACTTCATCATGATTGTGTGGTTGTTTTGTGCTACGCCTATTTTATTTCCCTTGAGAACTTTGAGCTATTTTTAGATTACTAGTCTGTCTCTTGCTCTCTTCTTATTTCTCATTTATTACACAAATTTATAGTCCTGTGTTTAAAATATCTGAGTGATCATGTAGAGTCTGAATGTAAGACTGAATTGTATACAGAACATCCTAGCCTAATCTTTAGAGACTGGTCAGGATTTCATATAAGCACTGCCCCAATCTCCCAAGGGATCTACAATGCCCCCTGTAAACATAATATGTTTATGAGACATTTCAGGCACCATAGTTCCTCAATTCAGAGTCACTGTGACATGAGAATGAGTTCAGGACTGCATACAACTCTAAAAATTATTTCATTGCCCAGTGATGCTAGAATGGAAGTCAAAAGTCACTCTTACAATTTACATTTCTAGGGACAGGTTACTTATGAAGAAATAAAGACCTGGAATCAGCATTGAGAGCATTTAGTTTTTCAAGGAAAAGTATTTATTTTGTGGTTGCATCACACGTTGCCTGATAATGATGCCAAGTATTGGTTGCATATTGTAGAATGGGACTTATATCAGATCAGGAAGTGTTCAGCTACTCCCGTAGCATCCGTGTCACTATATGGACATGCCTTACCATGCCAGTTATTACTGTAGCTCACAGAGTTCACAGCTGGGTATAGCTGATGATGACTCATCTCTTGCAGTAGTCTGCATAGCACCTTCCATAATTATGATGGCTAGGAACTGTACATAAAGCATCCAAGCTAGCACCAGCTGGATTTTTCCATGTCTTATGACTACAGTATATGGCATCTCCATCAATAGGCTCTCATATCAGGTCCTAGTGGCAAAGAACCAACCAACCAACCCAGAAAATGACACTAGCCTATAATGTGTGGAGGGAGAGGTCTGTACGATCTCACTGTCAACCCCCTTAACAGTATGGAAAGAAAGAGGGAGATGCTGGATGGGTGGGATGATGGGGAATATTTTTTAGGGGATAAGAGAGAAAAATGATGATCAGAGTATATTGAATGAAAATTTGTTCAATTAAAAAATCAACTTCCTTACATTCAGAATTTTAGATTCACCGAGATAGTAAAGATGTTTTCATCAAGGTTACCACATACAAATAGCCAAAACACTATGAATGTAACATTTATATAATTCCTGATTATTTCATGGTTCTTCTTGCTGTACGTAGTTTAATACATATATGTAATAATATAAATGTATCTGTAAAAAAAGAAAAATAATAAAAAAGATTTAAAAGTTCTAGAATATTAGAATATAAAAGAAAATCTGATGCTTCCTATCCCTGATTTTACACATTTTATTCTTAGTATCTGGTTTAGGCATTATTATATTATATGTTAACTGTGTTTTAATCCCTCCTCTCTATTGATTGCCCCCCTCCTTTCCTCGCCGTCCTCTCCCCCTTCCCTCTTTCCTCCACTCCCTACCCGTGTGTGAGGGGAGGGGAGCATGTGTGTGTTTGTGTGTAAACTTCCACAGTATGTGTTACTATATGACTGTGTAAAAGTTCTTCAGTGTTCCTCATCCCTCCCCATTCTTTATCTTCTACCCTGTCCTCCAGACTCCATTCCACTCTACCCCTCCCTGTTAACCCTTTATTCCAGTGTGTTCTCTCTCCTTCCCCTCGAAAGCTTCATCAATCTCGTGATCTGCGTGGGTATTCTAAATGTAATAATGTATCTTAAAGTTCTGAACTTTAACCCATAACATTTAAAGATAAACAGGCATTTTCAAGACTGTAAGTAAAACCTGATGTGTTGAGTACTATATATTTCTTTGTGAAATAAACTGGGGGGGAAAAAAGGTGTTGAAAAGTTCAAAGTTTAATTACATGATGAAAATTTGCATGTAAATAATTAGGACTGTTGTTTTATTAATCTTCATTAGAAAAAAAAACCTAACAATATTTGATATCTGCAAAGTGACAACAAACACCACACTTCTCTAAAAGATGATATAGCATTCACATCCTTTTTAATAAACCTTAAAAGGAGAAGGAAAAAAAACACAAATGAACTGATTCTAAACTATATATGACAGTATAATACACACTATGAAATAAGTGGGATGCTTACAATCTTTGATCTATTTTGAAGTAAAAACCTAAACTCAGTGGTGTGCTGCTAAGTGTTTAAGATCAGCTCCATGGGAGATCTGAGTTATTGAGTTTGCCATTTTCTGAAGTATAAATAATCCCAACATGAGTCATGTTTGATTTCAGACTGAGGATATGCTGCCAACTGCTTCACAAAATTCATGAATATTTAACAATTGACTGTTTATAACATCTGTCAATCAACCCTTGGATCCCATTGTGAATCTCCAGAAATGACACTAATCTCTAACATGCTGGTTCCCATCTTTAACTGTAAAAAATTATCAGTGGCGATAGAATTTTATTTATCAGATGTCCATGTTACCTTTTTACCATGTATACAATCAGTGTAGAGGCTGGCTATGTGTCATAAAGTTTTGTGCTGGAATATATCTATTAATATATAAAGTCAGTGGAATAATCTCTTTTAATAAATACAATTTTCATTGCTTAATAAGTAAGAAAACAGATACCAAGTAATGTATATGATTGAAGGTCCTTTTTTTTAGTCAGCAGTTATTGATTTACAGTCTAAGAATGTCAAGTTCATGGTGAATTACTGTTTTTATGTCTAGCTACAAAATGGAAACGTAAGAATTTAACACAAAACCTTGAAATGATGTACTGATAAACCGTTCAATGATATCAAATTATTTACATATAACAATTTCTTTAAATGGAATTACTGTGCCAGAATATACTTTATTTCTGCACTTAAAAATGTGTAACATTTCATGATTTGTCCCAGTACCAATATAATGAATCAAGGTATTTTTAGATTTCATATTTATTATTTTGAAATAATTTAAAGGTATTTTAGATTATTATTATGAAATTGTCTTTGAGCTGTATTGTTTCTGACTTTGCTTATGAGTCATACAGTCAACTCTACTTACAGTGGAGCAATAATCTGGACATGTCTGTGTGAGTACCCTAAGTTCAGTGCTTGCCTGGATAACTTAAGACCTAGACTCAAAATAAAGCCTAACAAAGCTGCAGATACTCTCCATCATGGAATGCTTGTGACCACACAGGAGATGCAGAAAATGGATGAACTCTCCAAGACCTTCTTAGTAGACAAATGCCAAAACTAGAGTTCTTACAATATTTTAAAATCTCTATCAGTGCTGCTGATCAAACTGTACTTCTTTTTTTTTTTAACCTCTTATTTCATTAATTTATTCAGATTACATCTCAATTGTTATCCAATCCCTTGTATCCTCCTATTCCTCCCTCCCTCCCACTTTCACACTATTCTTCTTCCCTACATCTGTGACCTAGGGGGGACCTCTTCCCCCACCATGTGATCACAGCCTCATATTGGTAATTTGTTTATTCTTTCTCTGAGTGCCACCAGGCCTCCTATCTGAGTCAGTGCCTGCTCTCCACTCAACTGTGGAGATTGTCCTGTCCATTGGCTAGATCTGAGAATGGGTTCGATGTTTACTGCAAGTATTGTACTTGGTTCATGCAGTAGTTTGAGCAGAACTCCTGGGTCCAGAACTGCCCGTCATGATATTCTTTCTATAGGTTTCTAGGACCCTCTGGGTCCTTCTATTTCCCCACTCTCCCATACTTCTCTCACCGAGGGTCCCAATAGAATGTCCTCACAACTATTCCAATCTCTTGGTAAGTGAATACTTTCACAGGACATGCCTCTTGGGCTAGTATCCAATTATAAGTGAGTATATACCATGGGAGTCTTTCTGCTTCTGGGTTAACTCACTCAGTATGATCATTTCTAGTTCCATCCATTTGTCCACAAATTTCGGGATTCCCCCCCCCCCTTTTTTTAAATTTTTTTTATAGCTGAGTAGTATTCCATAGTGTAAATGTATCACTGTTTCTTTATCAATTCTTTGAGTGAGGGACATTTAGGTTGTTTCCAGGTTCTGGCTATTAGGAATAAGGCCCCTATGAACATGGTGGAGCATATGCCCTTGTGTGGTAGAGCATCTTCTGGGTATATTCCAGGAAGTGGAATAGCTGGATCTTGAGGTAACCCTTTCCCAGTTTTCTGAGATAGCTCCAGATAGATTTCCAACCAAACTATATTTCTTAAAATTAAGTTGTATATTTTTCAGATCTCTTAGACTAGTCAAATCAATGCCGTTCCACTCCTCAGGTACATACCTTCTGCAGGCATAGGACCCTTGGATTATGCATTTTGTTTGTATTCTCAGATTACAGTCCTACATCCTTAATTGGATATCATTCAGGGTTTCTTTTCAAGCTCTTTTTGTTCAAAATTGTCTTCTCAGTCACTATTACGCATATTTCTTTCATCTGCCCACTCTCAAACTTCTTTGTCAATAAAAGAGTAAACACTTAACTCAAACATCACATCTTTTTTACAAAGACAATGGTTGTATTTTAATTTAAAATAACTCATTCAAGCATCGTCCCTTATGTCCTCCTTGTTAATTATCTTCCTTGCGTCTCTGCATTGTAGTATGTTTATTCTGTTCTATATAGCTAATATTCATGTGTATGTGAGTCTAGATTATGTCACCTAGGATGATCTTTTCTAATTCCATCTATTTGCCTGCAAATTTCATGACTTCCTTGTTTTCATTAAATTTTTAAAATTGTATTGAAATTTATTCATATAAAATTCAAATTATTATCCCATTGCTTGTATCTTCTTGTTCCCACCCTCCCTCCCTCCTCTGCCCTATTTCTCTCTCCTAGACCTCTGACATAGGAGGCCCTCCTCCTCCTCCACCATATGACCACAACCTATCAGTTTCCCTCCTAATAGCCTGCATCCTCTTCCTCTGTGTACCCACAGGGCCTCCATGCCAAGAGGAAGTGATGAAATTGGGAGCACCAGGTTCTTGTCAGAGGCAATCTCTGTAACTTGGAGAACAGGGTGTCCGTTAGCTATATCTGAACAGGGTGCCTAGGTTCTCTGCGTGCATTGTCCTTGGTTGTTGCATCAATTTGTGCAGGCCTGCTCCAGATCCACCAGCTCTGATGGTCTCTCCGTGGGGCTCCTGAACCCTCTGGGTCCTTCCATCCCCCCTCCACGCCCCATTCTTCCACATAACTCTCAGCACTCCACCCAGAGTTTGGCTGCTAGTCCCAGCATCTGTCCTGATCCCCTGCTGGGAGGAATCTCTCCGAGGACATCCATGTTGTGCTAATATCCACTTATAAGTGAGTATATACCATGCATGTCTTTCTGGGTCTGGGTTGCCTCACTCAGGATGATTACAATTTATTTATGCATTCTTCAGTTGAGGGATATCTAGGTTATTTCCAGATTCTAGGTATTATGAATAAAGCTGCTATGGACATGAACAAATATCCTCATCGTATGGTGGAGAATCTTTTGGGTATATGCTTAGAAGTGTATAGATAGGTCTTGAGGTAGATGTATTCCCAATTTTCTGAGAAAGTGCCAGATTGATTTCAATAGTAGTTGTACAAATTTGCACTCCCACCAACCGTGGAGGAGTGTTCCCCTTTCTCCACATCCTCGCCAGCATGTGCTGTCACTGAAGTTTTTGATCTTGGTCATCTTGACAGGTATAAGATGGAATCTCAGAGCAGTTTTGATTTTCGTTTCCCTGATGATAGAGGACACTGAGCATTTCTTTAAATGCTTCTCAGCCATTCAAGATTCCTCCATTGAGAATTCTGTTTAGCTTGCTGCCCCAATATTTTATTTTTTTATTTAAGTAATTTATTCAGATTACATTTCAGTTGCTATCCCCTCACTTGTATCTTCCTGTCCTCCCTTTTATCCTTTTCCTCTCCCCTAGGTCTGGAACAGAAGGGGAGCTCCTCCCCTACCTTATGCTCACAGCCTATCAGGTCTCATCCTGGTAGCCTGCCTATCCTTTCTCTGAGTACCACCAGTTCATCCCCACCAAAGAGAAGTGGTCAAATAGGAGGGCACGAGAGTTCATGTCAGTGTCAGTCCTTGCTCTCCTCACAACCTTGTTTGTTGGTGTTTAATGTTTTCAGTTCTTCATATATTTTGGATATTAGTCCTTTGTCTGGTGTAGCATTGGTGAAGATCTTTTCCCTATCTGTAGAGTGCCTCTCTTTCTGTTGGCAGTGTCCTTTGCCTTACAGAAGCTTTTCAATTTTTTTTTGAGGTTCCGTATATTAATTGTTGATCTTAGAGTCTGAGCTGTTAATGATCTGTTCAGGAAGTTGTCTCCTGTGCCCACTAGTTTAAGGCTCTTCCCCACTTTCTCTTCTAATATATTTGGTGTATCTGGTTTTACATTGAGGTCTTTGATCCACTTATACCTTAGTTTTGTGCCGGGTGATAAATGCGGATCTATTGACATTTTTCCACATATAGTTAGAGCAGCGTCATCTGTTGAAGATGCTTTCTTTTTTCCATTGTATGGTTTGGGGGTAGTTCAGTCTCAGTCTGAATGGGAACTAGAATAGACAGAGGTAGGAGAGAGGGAACAAAGTGGGAGAGGGAGCACAGAGAGAAATAAAGGTGGAGATCAGATCTGAGGAATGGTATGGGAGGACAGAAAGCCTGCAGAGAAATGAATATGTGGGTGTCGGCATCTCAGTGACAAGCTGGAGACCAAAGTCAGGATAGGCTTCTGGAACAATATGAGAGGGAGCCTAACTGAGACTCCTAGTAGCAGGGGCCATGTATCCTGAAGGGGATACTCTCTAACTAAGCAAGACTCCTAGTGGATGTGGAGGAAAACACCAACCCACCTACAAGAATTTACCCTGCTTACAAAATAGATTAGGATAAAGATAGAGCAGATAGAGCAGATTGAGGGGATGTCTCACCAATGCCTGTCCCAACCTAAGACCCATTCCATGGAAGAGAGCCAACCCCTGACACTATTAATGCATTCTGTTATGCTTGCAACCGGGAGCCTTGCAGAGTTGTTCCCTGAGATGCTCTACCCTGCAGTGCCTCAAAGTAGATGCTGAGACTCAGCCAAACATTGGGCAGATCAAATGGAGTTTTGTGGAAAGGTAGGGAGAAAGGGAAAATGACCTGGAGGTGACAGGAGCTCCTCCAGAAGACCAACAGAGACAAATAACCAGGACCCAGATGGGTTTGTGGTGTTTGAAGCACCAACCAAGGATGGTGCATAGCCTGGACCTAGACCCCCTACACAGATGTAACAAACAGACAACTCAGGCTTCATGTGGATCTTCTAGTAAAAGGAACAGGGGCTGCCTCTGACATGGACTCTGTTGCCTGATTTTTAATCACTACTCCATAGCAGGTCTGCCTTGTCAGAAACAGGGGAAGAGGAGGACTTGTTGAATCATGATGCAACTTGGTGAGCTGGAATGGGTGGGTGTCTCCTTTTCTGAGGAATAGGGGAGAGGAGATGGAGAAAAAAGGAGGGAGGGTAGGACTGGGAAGAGAGAAGCGAGGGGTCTATGACTGGGATGTAAAGTGAATAAATAATAAATAAATAAATAAATAAATAAATAAATAAATAAAACTCATTTAAGTTCAGAATAAGCTACAAAGTGAATCTCCTCTTCCCTCTCTTAGATGTATATTGACATCATGAATATCACTCAAGAATCAAAGTGATTATATGCTGATAATTTTTATCTTAGAAAATAATGATAATAATATTATGTCTATGGATTTTGTACTCATTCTGTGTAGCTATCACAAAATACTAGACATTAGAGATTCCCTAATTGTTAAAGCCCAGAAATTAACTGTCTTATAATTCTAGGTGGTAGGAAAAAAGAATCCCGAATCAACATGGCATGATCTTTTGAGAATCAGTATTTCTGACATTTCTGCCAGAGATGGTGGGAGTCAGGGTGGGGGTGACAGCCATGCCTCAACTCTACCTTTCACGTGAAAATTACGCCTTCTGAAAAGGCAACATTTACTCCTTCACAAGCTAAAAGACTTGAGTGGCCCAATCATTTCTTAAAATGATCTGCTTCTCAATACCACTGGACCAGAAAATAACTTTCCCACACAAAATCTCAACACCCTTTAAAATCATTAGCCACTAGGATGTACCCCTAATAGGTATGAAACAAATATTCAACAATTAAAAGTAAAAGTAGGAATTTTGACACTAGGAGCTGGAGACTTTAAAATCAGCTGTTGTTGTGAACTCTTTTTTTATTTTTATTTTTATTTATTTTTGCTGTCTCACAAATTATTTATATCTTTTTTCTTTTTTAATTTTTTATTAATTTATTCTTGTTACCTCTCAATGGTTATCCCATCCCTTGTATCCTCCCATTCTTCCCTCCCTCCCATTTTCCCCTTATTCCCCTCCCCTATGACTGTTCCTGAGAGGGATTACCTCCCCCTGTATATGTTCATAGGGTATCAAGTCTCTTCTTGGTAACATACTGTCCTTCCTCTGAGTGCCACCAGGTCTCCCCCTCCAGGGGACATGGTCAAAGGTGAGGCACCAGAGTACGTGAGAGAGTCATATCCCACTCTCCACTCTACTGTGGAGAGTGTTCTGACCATTGGCTATATCTGGGTAGGGATTTAAAGTTTACCACCTGTATTGTCCTTGGCTGGTGCCTTAGTTTGAGCGGGGCCCGTGGGCCCAAATCTGCCTATCATAATGTTCTACTTGTAGGTTTCTAGAACCCTCTGGATCCTTCTACTTTGCTATTTCTCCCATGTTTCTCTCATCCAGAGTCTCAATGGGATGTCCTCCACTCTGTCCCAGTCTCCTGGTAAGTGAAGCCTTTCTTGGGACATGCCCCTTGGGCTACTATGCAGATATAAGTGAGTATATACCATTTGAGTCTTTCTGCTTCTGGCTTAACTCACTCCTGGAGAGCTATCACAGTATTTCAATATGGTCTATACTCACTATGGCATTACAACATGTTTCTGAAGGCAATAAGACTTGTTGTCAAATGCTCTTTATTCATAAAAATGATTACACTTAAATGAATAGAGATTTATTTAAATTAATTTAACACTTAAATTAAAAATGTGGTAGAACAGCCAGAAAGAAAACTAACCACAAAAATAGCTAAAGCACATTAACCAGCGGTGTGTGTGTGTTTGAGAGAGAGAGAGAGAGAAAGAGAGAGCATGTGTGTGTGTGTGTGTGTGTGTGTGTGTGTTTGTGTGTGTGTGTGTGTGTTTATACATGTGTGTACATAAATGACATCCTCAATCAATCCTTGAATGTCCATTTGCTCAAATGCACAGGGAATACTTTTTAAGATAGAGTATGTTAAGTCAACAAATGAGTTATAATAATTTCCAAAATGATACTGGAATCATAAAATATCACTCCAACTCACATGGAATGAAACTAAAATTGAGTAAGAGGAGCACAACTTGAAAATTCATGCATATTCTTTGAATTCCTCAAGATCCTACGATCGGGAAGTAGTCCCTTCAACAAATCATTCTAGAGAAACACAGTATCTTTCAATAACCAAGGGGGCTCGCTCTCTCACTTCACTTGTAAACAGGAATTGATATTGGTCAATAGCCAAGAGTAAAACTAAAACCATAAAATTCTTAGAAGGAACAACAGAGGTAAATCATCAGGATTTAAATACGCCAGTAAATTCTTAGATGTATAACTGCAAATCTTAGATTTAAGTCCTCAAATCTTAGATTTATAACCTCAAATCTTAGATTTAAAACCTCAAATTTTAAAATGTGCACATATGTTCAACTTTAACATTAAATATTTCCATCATAGAGAAGTTTTCAGACAGTCCCAATACAACTAACTGAATGAAAGAAAATATTTAAAATTCAAACACATGCTGTTACGTTGAATCTTGCTTATGTACCTGCTTAGCTATGGAATCACCTGAAGGATACGCCTATGGGAGAATCTATGACGTAATTTCAAGAAGGCTTAACTGTGTGTGGAATGCCACGCGTTATGTGCAGAGTACTTTCTTGCATCAACACAAATATAAAAGACTTTTAAAAGGAAATCAGTGCTGTTTTACTTGCCCAACTTCACTTTTTATTGAATGTATCAACACTGTCACTGATGCTGTTGTGTCTGTCCTTCCTTACAAGAGGAGTCAGCTTCTTCTTACTGAAGACAAGAATGCCTGTAGGAACTCTATATTCCCTCAGCTTTAGGCTGTGAGCACTCAGGCTTAAAGCGCGTATACTGAGAAGCAATGTGCTCTCAGCCTTTCTGCTGTGCAGACAGTCAACGCTGAATTATCCGGTCTTTATCATATCACCAATCTAATGAATCTCCTCTGCAATATCTCCTCATTACATCAGTTCTGTTCCTTAAGAGAGTTATAACAAAGCAATGAAGTTCTGATAGGCTTATTTTTTTAAATTTTATTTTATTAATTTATTCATATTACATCTCAATGGTTATCCCATCCCTTGTATCCTCTCATTCCTCCCTCCCTCCCATTTTCCCCTTACTCCCTTCCCCTATGACTGTGACTGAGGGGGACCTCCTCCCCCTGTATAGTAACCAAGGAATTATGCTGACTAAAAGCTGGGTTGAAGAGCTGAGTCACCCTTCCTAAAAAGAAGACAAACAAACAATAAAAAGAAAATACTCCTTCTTCTTATGAAAATACAAATCAAATCCCAAGGAGAATCATCACTAACACTCCAAGATTTTTAAATTTTCACCCAAATAACAAATGATTATAAAATGTAGACACTTTGGAGCTGTGCTATGGTATTGCTAGTTGGAACGTAAAATGATACAGTTACTATAGAAAACAGCTTCTATAGGATTCAGTAATACGACTTCTGAGTAAAAATATTCACTGAAAAGTCTCACGCTAGCACAATGGTGGCTGAATAGTACAATTTCATATACTTATCAATAGATAGATGAAATATAAAATTGTAATACAAAACTCACGGAAAAAATACGAAGTTTCCTGCCAAGCATAAATATGCTTTGTCAACCGAGTGAGAAACAGTTGTACATAAAACCTCTCTGTGTGACTCCCCTTAATAAAATATCCAGACTAGGTGAAACCACATAGACAGGAAGCGTGTCAGCTGATGCCTGAAACTTGAGGAAGGGAACAACTTAAGAAAGGGTTTTAACTGAAAATTTAATTATGTAAATCAAAGGTTTTAGAACTGTGTCGTGATGCTTAAGCATTATGATTGGTGACCAAATGTATAATGGTTGCTCTAAACTGATGCCTAGGATTGATTAAGACACGTCTAGGCAAGGTGAAGTATATCTCCAAGTGAATCCGGTTGCTGCGACAAAACAGGCAGAGGATTCCACCAAAATGTGGATGGTATCTTTCAATGGTTTAGGGGACCCTACGGGACAAGGCAGATGATGGCTAAGCAGCATTTGTATAAATACTGATTTATTTTAAATGAAAACCCCATATTTTACCAAGAAAGTTTCAGGAGCCAGATGCTGGGTGAAAACCTTCTAGTTCAGAGTGGCAGAGCAAGCACCCAGCTGACCTTCCTACTCAGGTCATGTCTGGATGGAAAAGTCCCAAAAGGTTTACTATAGCTCAGATGATGGCCCAAGAGGAAAAGGCTAAATTCTCAAGGTTGAAGGATTGATAGCTCAAATCTTTTTTTTTTTAATCAACGTAAACATTTATGCATCTGTAAACACACACTAAAGATATAGAAACAATAACAGAGCTAAGGAGCCCTCATTTGTAGCTGAACCTTCATTATATTCCTCTATTATACTGATGAGGCAGTCTAAAAACATCAGAAATAACTTTAAACATCATTGCTTTCAATGTCCTCAGATTTTTATACTGCAGCCTGGGCCTGTGTTTATCCATGGTACCTGTGGTCTTCTGCCTGGCTGGGTCTTGTCCTTGGGGACAGGTTTTTAGCATTGTTTTGTAGCTGGCAGGCTCTCTCTATTCTCTCTGGAACTCCTTTTATTTGGGTGGCTTCTAATGGATGAATTTTCTGGATAGCTCAAATCTTAAAAAGGTTTCAAAGCCAACAGCCAAAGACCTGAAGAGCTGAATAGCTAAAGAGCTAAAACCTTCTACTTTCACATTCTGTCTTAAATACCATTCAACTCAAAGTCCCTCCTACTCTTTAATCCCTGTCAGCTGGTCTCTTGTTCTACATATTGACCTAGGTTGACCTTTTTAAAACCTGTGTACAGAAAGCTCTTGGATGAAAGCTGTGTATTAGAGCTCAACTGTACCAAAAAAAGACAGATTTTTTTTATAGTTCACAATCTGAGGGAGCACAATACTCTGCAACACTCACTCTTCTCAATGGCGTTAGACATCGGATTCCAGCTTCATCAGACTTTGAATAAGGACTCAACTTTAGCAACTCTTCAGAAAAGCTTCAAAACTTTAGTGTTGGACTTGAACTGCTGGTGTGCTCTAATTTGTTACTTCTGTCTCTGTCTTTCTCTGTATCTTTGTCTCTGTCTTTGTCTCTGTCTCTGTCTCTCTCTGTATCTTTGTCTCTGTCTCTGTCTCTGTCTCTGTCTCTATCTCTGTCTCTCTCTGTCTCTGTCTCTCTCTGTCTCTCTCCCTCCCTCCCTCCCTCTCTCTCTCTTCTCTCTCTCTCCCTCTCTCTCTCTTACACACACACACACACACACACACACACACACACACACATACACACTTGCAATTTGCAGAACTCTGACTAATGTGTGCTATTGAATTACAGAATTTAGAAGTTAGTTATATGTCACAGGGATTTCGTATCTCTATACACTGCTTTCAGAAAATTATTTTCTTTCTTTTTTTGGTTTTTCGAGGCAGGGTTTCTCTATGTGTAGCCTTGGCTGTTCTGGACTCACTATGTAGACCAGGATGGCCTAGAACTCACAGGGATCCACCTGCCTCTGCCTCCCAAGTGCTGGGATTAAAGGCGTGTGCCACCACGCCTGGGTCAGAAAATTATTTTCTTAGCACACCAAGAGTTAAAATAAATGATTTACAAAACCATATATTCCATAATATTCTATTGTTTATATGTGATATTTTTCAAGCTATTGTTTGCTCTGGGTCTTTCCTGAAGCCAATGAAAAGATTGTGTAGCAGCCACAAAGATATAATTACAATGATCTAACTGATAAAAATACAGCAATTAAAAAATATATATTGCCATTATTTAATCTTATATCTACGAACCTCTTGCCAAAAGGAAAGAAGGAAGGAAGAAGAAAGGAAGGAAGGAAAGAAGAAAGGAAGGAAGGAAGGAAAGAAGGAAGGAAGGGAGCCAGGCAAGCAAGCAAGAAAGGAAGGAAAGAGAAAAGAGTAATTCATATAGAATTTTCTAAATTATCTGACTTTGACCTAAATTGCTGGGTCCCTCTCTGTATATTATCAGAAATAACTATGTTTAATACTAATTAAGTTTGTGTATCTTGAAGGTAGGTCTCGGGATTTCAATCTGGTTTATATAGATGATTACTTTTATTTCTACTACTAAACAGAATACCTTCTAGCATCCTGAGCTACTCAGTGGGAATAAAGTATCGAGACAGGCACCAGATCTTCTTCTCCATGTCCAATGACAAGAATAAGCACCATCTTCTGCAATAGGTCCTTACCATAAGGTGGAGAGCAGTTAACATTTTTGGCAATAGCCTGTGATGTTTGGATGGTTTCAAAGGACCTGTTGGACAAAGGTGGAACCCATTCCTGGCACTGAAGGTTTTACTTCGAGCTGTGATATGCCTAGGTGGGCTTGATTCCTAATGACCATAGGTCAGAGTCTTGCTCAGTCCTCATCAGAGAAGCATCTCCTTGCAGGTGATGGGAATCAGCACAGCAGCCCATAACTGAGCAATGTGCAGAGAGTGAGAAACTAGAGTACTCAGGCTTAAAGAGGATTTCTTCATTAAATTCCTCCCCTCAAGGTTTGTGGATCCATTTGGAAGAAGAAGCAGAAAGTGTTATAGCTGGTTTCCAACATTTTCTTGGGAAAAACCAAGAAAGGTCTTAAATCCCAATTCCCCAAATTAATATAAGAGAAACAAAAGTAAAGGTCCAAGAATATTGGAAATCGTTCATGTATACATGATAAATGTGTTTAGTCACTAAGAATTAATCTTATTATGCTTTGGCTTAATAAACTATATACTTAATAAGCTGTGATAGCAATAGAACCACTCAATTGGCTTAACAGGAATCATTTATCTTTTTTTTACTACAAAGTAATTAGGTGTAGAGGATGGAGGTAGAGATCTGTGATTTGGAATCAAGATATTTAGAGTTCCATTCTGGTTCAACTCAACAGGATTTTAGTTGTCCTATAGTCTCAAGTTCTTCAAGTTATGAAGGTAGACACAGTAATAAGGTTTTGTTCAGAGTTAGATCTGAGATTGTGGATAATATATGCAATGTGCCTAGCTCATTCCATGGACATAATACATTATTAATGTTTCTTGTTTCATTTACTTATGGGGAACAAGCCTCTCATGGAATACCTCAAGCAAATGTGGAGAGAAGATTATAACATACTTCATGTGGGGATTCCTGTGGTCCTAGATTTCTCTCTTGTAATTTAGGATTCTATTGCTACTTCCCTCCAGTGGCCATGATGACTACATTAGGAACATAAATTATGTGAAGTAATGTATAAACTGAAAAGGCATTACTGGTGTGAAATGTTCAATGGATTATTAAGATGAGAAAAAGCACATGAAATATTTAAAGCAGTTATCAGAATATGCAATGTTCAAGCCTGAGGTAAGGCATATCATTTTTTGGAACAATGTATATAGGCAGACTGCATTTCTCTCCAGGTGGACCAATTTGTGTTTTCCATAGTTTAAACAAAGCCCTGTGAGAAAATTCCTATTCACAGATTAAGAATATTTGCCTTCTTTGGAAAACTGTCAGAAAAAAAGGAAAGAACGAAAACAAACAAACAAACAAGTAAAAAAAAAAAAAGCCCTGTCCCTTAGTGCTGGAACAGAATTCAAGAATATGAAACCCAATTCCAGAAAGGGCTCCTTTTACACATGTATGTGAAGAACCCTCCTTCTGTGTGAGGGAAAGGGAATAAAGCCATTTATAGGTCATACTTTCGTATGACTTCCTGCGGACTGTGCTTGATTCTTAAGCAGTCCAAAAGACACATTTGACAATTTATTTTCATGTCCTTTATTAGCATATTTACTTCCATGTTCTGTACCCCAGAGTAGAGAAGCCTGAAGGTGAAGGACACAGTGGAATATTATTATTGGGAAGGAGAACCACCTCACCAGACTATCATTTTGAAAAATGGAAGTCCTCATTTTGAATACATATGTATTTAGAAGCTTAGTTTCTATGCAACTGACATTGAAGGAGTTAGCCACAGAGCAAGGAACATAGGAGAGTTCACTCTCTGGGCAGATGGTATTGGCCTGTACCTAGCGTAAACAGCAACATGGGGCCTGTCATGATGGTATCTTGAGTAATTAAATTCATTCCTTGGGTATTTTTTGTAAAATTGTAAACTAGTGCCTTTTCCTCACAGTGTAAAGCAGTTTTCTCCCATTTTTGATGATATTTCAATAACCCTGCAAGAAAAATTAAATTTTCATATTTAAGTGACTAAAATGTTTCCCAATGCCATTTTAGGGTGCTAACAAACCCTCAATAATCATAATATTATCAAGAAGAATAATTACTAAAAAACAAAGAAATATTCTTCCACTAGGAAGAGCACACTAATTTACTATCTAATACCAACTGGCCAGCACTGAACATATACATATTTATAACATTATACAAACTGAGTATGTTGTTTCTATACTTGTTTATTTTTGGATACATAAATAAATCTTAGCTGAATTCTGGCTGCTGCAGAACACGGTGCATCATAAATATTTTTCATGGCAGATCATTCTTTCTTTTTCTTTTTAAAAAAATATTTATTTATTTATTTATTTACTTATTATGTATACAGTGCTCTGTCTGCATGCACAGCTGCAGGCCAGAAAAGGGCATCAGATCAGATTATAGATGGTTGTGAGCCACCATGTGGTTGCTGGGAATTGAACTCAGGACCTCTGGAAGAGCAGTCAGTGTTCTTAACCTCTGAGGCAGCTCTCCAGCCCCCAGATCATTGTTTCTATTTGCAACCATCAGTGTTGAGGATGCAACTTCACATGGCTATGAAATACGAACTGACAGAAGGACAAAAAAGACACAATATAGAAATTTTTGGAAGTCCTGTTTTAATCCCAATCCAAAATTCATTTGAGGCTGCACATGAAATTATTTTTAATAAATTTATTGCAGAGCTTCAAAGACACCTCAACAGTTTAGAATAATGGCTGCTCTTGAAGACAGCATGGGCTTGGTTCCCAGCACTCCCAGTTGCCATCTCACAACCAGCTGTCACTCCAGATCTAACGAGTCAGAAGTCATTTCTGATCTCCATGGGCACCTGCACACACCTAAGTGCACATTCTCCTGATGTACAAGCATGCATTTACATTAAAAAACCTTAAAAATTGTATTTCGACACAATCCAAAATATTCTAGTTTGATACTTACATGTTGAGAAATGATGGTAGGGAAATATTTAAAGTCCTTTTGTTCTGTTATTAAATCGTATTACTGTAAGGACTAGCAACTTTGCTTATACAGTTAAAATACTATCAACCTTACCTTACTGATATGATACAGGAAGCCAAAGTTCTTGACACTTAGCTTGGAGACCTGAACTTGAACTTCAGAACCTACATGGTAGAAATAGAGAAGTGACATCTCTGTTTGGTTTTCTGATCACTATATATGTGCATGTGCTTGCACACAGAGGAATTTAAACATGTGTGCACAAGCACACACACATACATGCATGCACACACATACACACACATACACACACACACACACACACACACACACACACACCCTCACTTACATACAAAATAAAAAAGATAAATGTAAAAAGAAAATAATTGAGTTGTTAAGGATCCACCTCAGTGGTAGAGGCTTTACTTACAATTTCTAAACCCCTTGACCAATGTCCAATACACTGAAAGCAAAACAAAGCAAACAAATAACAACAACAATTTACAACAACCAATACCTTGTGATTTTGACTCTAATCTCAGCTGAGCTATTTCACTGTTAGTTCTGTGACATGATGACACACACAGTGCAAAGTGGGCATGGTTTGTGTTTAGAACAAAGGCTCAAGTTTAGTCCTGTGGTCACCTGCATGAATTAAAAAACAAACAAACAAACAAAAAACAAAGATTTAGCCTTGTGTACATGAACTGATATTTGGTTATTGTACCTTCAGAAATGTTTCCTTGCTGCTCAGACCCTCAGTCATTACAGGATCCCAGCTCAGGCAGACATAATGGACCAATTACCACCAAGAGGAAAAAGAGACTGGTCCCTTGTGGAGCATGAAGCTTCCAATAATGGCTTGTGCCATAATCACGGGTGCCATCAGCAGTGTCCATGGACAACAATAGCTAACAGCAAAAACTGTGGATAATATACTATGCCTTTGCTGTGACCTGGTAATGAAGAGAGCATTTCCAGGACTTCACCAGGTATGAATATTCCTTTGCAGAAGTGTGGCCAAAGTTCACTTTGTGTTGTCTTCCCTGATCTTCTGCTGGAAGAATACTTTCAGGACTCATGAGAGAAAAGCAGAGAAAGGCTCACAGTTCATCCAGAACTGATTTTTTTTTTTTTTTAGAAAACTCTCACCTGTTAAAAAAAATAAAGGCTGAAATAATTTGGTAACAAATGACCAGAGTCTGGAGGTCCAGAAAGAACTGAAAATACAGGTAGGCATTTGCCCACCTGTAAGCACTCTGAAGGAAATCCTCAGGAACAAGCTGGCTACCTAGGCTGGCAGGGATATGCCAGATCTACGTTCATCTGGAGAACCTGCCTGAGTAAAGTGGAGAGTGACCAAGAGAGAGAGAGCTAATATAAGCTTCAGACCCCTACATACATACCACATAGAGGAAAAGTGTGTACAAACATGCATATTTACAGCACATACACAGAGAGAAAAGGGGAAGGAGAAGAATGGAAGAGAAGGGAAGATGGAGAGAGGTTAATATAAAAATGCTATTTCACTGAATCTTCTGAAATTTCTTAAAGGAGCATTAATATAATCCACAAGGACTATGACCACCTTAAATTAGAATAAGCTCAGAGATCAGAGAAAGAATTAAATGCTCTTTGGCTGACAAGAATCTTGAATGCAGCAAGGGAAAAAATCCCAAGTCAAGAAAAACCATGATTGTCCAAATATGATTTGGTGAATGTTTAAAACAAGGTTGTTTGTAATAAGCAGAAAAGGGAAATGAGACAAATGTCTATTCACTAGCTAATAAGTAAATAAAATTTGAATATACATATGACTATATGACATTGATCTTTTTACTATTTTTACACTTCTGTCTTTTGTAGAAGGTAAGGTTGAAATCCCACCAATGAAGCTCTTTTGGGTTGACCTCATTCACTTAGAAATATAAATTTAAGGTTCTCTCTCTCTCCCTCCCTCCCTCCCTCCCTCCCTCTCTCTCTCTCTCTCTCTCTCTCTCTCTCTCTCTCTCTCTCTCTCTCCCTTCCCTCCCTCCCTCTCTCTCTCTCTCTCTCTCTCTCTCCCTTCCCTCCCTCCCTCCCTCTCTCTCTCTCTCTCTCTCTCTCTCTCTCTCTCTCTCTCTCCCTTCCCTCCCTCCCTCCCTCCCTTCCCTTCGGTTACTCTTTTTAAAGTGTGAGTGCCTTACATGTATGTGTGTGTTTTCACCATTGTATCCATGGTAGATAAAAGAGTGTGTGGTGTCACCAGGAACTGGAATTAGAGATGCTTGTGAGCTGCCATGTGAGTAATATGGATCCTCTCATCCCCAGCAGTCCCTTATGTTTCTTTAAGGTTTAATAGCTCACTTATATCCAAAACCTGCCTGGCTGGCTGTACCACAGTTTATTCATCTCTCTACAGAGGGAATATTCATACATAGTTTTGTGTGCATATAAGTCTCCATTTCCCTTAGCCAAATGATTATACAGTAAGAATAAGCAAGAAGACACCTGCTAGCTTTCACCCCAAATGTTTCTACCATTTGCTTCTTGCCAGCAAAGAGCTTGAGCTCTCCAGGTACTGAATCCACAGCAGAAGTTAGAGTTTTCATTGTCTGCACTTGTTTTATTTGCTATTTGTCAAACATTATTATCTTAAAAAAAAAAACATGTCAATGTCAGTTTTGACTCTTTAGTGAAACTACCTTAATAATACCCCAGATCCCATCTGCATTTGACTGACTTTGCTTTCAGTCCAGTTTGCATGAAAGTATGTATCATACAAGGCCCAGTCATCAGAGCCAAACTTTGTTCTGTTTTCCCATGCTTCTTACTGAAAACAAACAAACAACACAACAGCAACAACAACAAACAACAACAGCAACGGCAGAATCCAAACAAAATACATCTGAAATGTAAACTTCATCTCAAAAATAGATTGGCAGTGTGGTGCTATTGTTTTAAATGAAAATCTCAAACGTTTTATTTTACCGGTAAAGACTCAGTAGTAGCCAGATGCTTGGATAAAAACCTGGTAGCTCAGAGAGGCAGAGAAAGCACCCAGCTGACCTTCCTACTCAGCTCACTTTCTGGTGGAAAAGGACCAAAAGGCTCACTGGCTCGGATGACAGCCAAGTAGGAAAATGTAAAAAAAAAACAAAACAAAAAACAAAAAACCCAACAACAACAAAAAACAAGAAAAACAAATTAACAACAACAAAAACCAAAGTCAAGGGCTTGCTTGCCCCAAAAGCCAAAGGCCGAGGAGCTTAAGGAGCTGAACAGCTAAAAAACTAAAAGTTAAAAGCCCAAGAGCCAAAGAGCTTCTTCTACTTCCATAGTGCCTTAAATGCCCCTCAATTCAAAGTCCCTTTACTATTTTTATACTTTTAATTTTTTATAATTTACTTAGAGTTCATCTTATTGTCATCACCTTGATTATATCCTCTTGTTACCACCTTCCCTCTCTCTTCTGCCCTATTCCCCTCCCCTTGGCCTCTGACAGAAGGGGATGACCTCCCCCATCATATGACCACAGCCTATCAGGTCTCCTCTGGAAAGCCTGCTAACACTTTCTTGATGTACTTGGGCCTCCCCAACAAGGGGAAATGATAAAAACTGGGGGCACCACAGTTCATGTCAGAGGCAGTACCGCTTTCCCCACAACCATGGAGAGTGACCTGTCTGTCCATTGACTAGTTCTGAACAGGGGGGTGTAGGTTGACTGCAAGCACTTCCCGTGGTTGGTGCAACAGTTTGTGCAGGCCCCTTTGGTCCAGACCCACCAGCATTGATAGTCTCCTTATGGGGCTCCTGAACCCTTTGGGTCCTTCCGTCTCCCCATTCTTCCATACCCTTCTTGTCAGCTGGTTTGTTGCTCTGCCTTTTGATCTAAGGATAACTTTACTAAATCCTGTGTCCTGAAAACTCTTGGATTAAAGGTGTGTGCTAGGGCTGGCTGAACCTTAATCACCTGTTTACAATAAACAGAAAGTTTTGGATTAAAAGTGTCTTTAGGGCTTAACCACCACATTAAACAAAAGACAGGATTTTATAGTTCACAATCTCAGGGATCACAGTGGGATCAAAGGTCCTCAAACTCGATGCCAAAGCACATGTATGCCTAAAGTATATGGAACTGCTTTATGCTTGTTTCTTTTCTATTTCTTGTATAACCAATGAAGGCAAAAGTAGGGCTTTAACACGAAAGGAAAGCAAACTATCTGCCATGAGTATCATGCAGAGCCCTCCCCAAGTTTTGTGCCTCACATGAGTCCAGGCACAAAGCCAAGAGGCACATCGGGTTCATATGCTCCAGATACCACCATGCTGAGATCTAAGGGGTGCTGGAGACTATGCCAGCACAGAGGCGCTGGAGGAGAACCCAGTTCCTGACTCAACACACTCCAGTTCCTTGTCAGAGCTGAGGCTCCTATTCCTTTGCTTGCTTTTGCATAGAAACAGTTCATTATGTCTGGGAGCTGGGTTTATTCCTGGCTTATCTTCTCAGCAAGTCAGAAAAGACTCTCTTGCCAAATGTTCCAACTTCCTTTGACTCTGGCTTTGCATCTCTCTGAATTTACTCTCCTGGATGGTTTTTCTGTATGGTTGACAATCCTAATAATCTCTCTATTTTAAATCAGAATACAAAGTCACGTCATCCTCTAAGTCTCCTTTAATATATAAAGTTATTTTGTATTATTTTTGACACTATTGCGTTCACTGAAGTTGTTAATACCCTTCAGATTTTTGTTTTTAATTTTTGTTCAGTATATTCCTACATGTGTAGTTGTGTGCCATGTGAATGCCTGGTGCACACAGTGGCCAGAAGAGGGCGCTGAAGACCCTGGAACTGGAGTTGCAAACTGTTGGAAGCTGCCCCACTGTTTTGCAGTGCAGCAGATTCTCTTAACCAGGGCGGCATCTCTTCAACCTCCGTATACTGTTTTCAGCTGACGCAGGGGAACCAGTCTTCTCTTCCAGACCTGGTCGTGTAATGTTATTTCCTGGTCACTGTTATCTGCACTTTTCAAGTTCCAAAGAGTATTTCAACTGTATCATGCTCCAAATTATGCTTCTGATTTCCTCAGGGTTCCTTACCCTATTAAGAAAACTCTTTATTGAATAGTTTCTTAACCTAAAATCATGGACTTCTTTCAGGCTTCCCAGTTCATTGTCTTGTGCATACACTCACAGCACTGATGCGCCTGGGACCCTTCATCGTTCTCCCCCATAACCATTATAGTCCATCTAATATCACAACGAATCTTTGGTTGTACCAATGTTCCCGATATAGTCTAATAAGTCCTACATTTCTACACTGTCATTGGCTGGATACTTCCTCGCCTGGATTCTACATTACTTCCTAAGTTCGGTCTATCATCAACTCAACCGTGATGTTCTTGGAGCCATCTCTGATCTTTCCAATTAAATTTTTGCCCATTTTTCTACCAGAAAGACCCATAAGAAAAGAACTCTATTTTAATCTCAGCTGTATTCTCATGACCTGGTACACCACGATGGGACCCCTAGATTTTATCCTGTAAATGATGAATGGATTGATGTGTAAAGTCCAGTTTAGGATCAATGAAATCTGTTTTTTATGAATCGCATAAAGCTAAGTTCATAAAATTGCAAAAATCCTTCCGATATTTGAGAAAAAGTTTGGTTGGCTCCGTAAAATCATAAACAATTTGTATCCAATGGTCAAGGAATAATTGCTATGATGGTATGACCTTAATCACATATCTATATATCCAAGGGATCATAGATTTATGCAGAGTCACACTAATGAATTCTACATTTCAGATCAATGACAAAAGCCAATACAAGCAAGAAATTGATAGGAAGAATATTAATAATTTATTTGATGTCTCAGCCTGACTCACTCGAATTGGTGACAGAACCTGACAATAAGCAAGTGATAAAAGAGTTGCGTGATATCTCATCAGGTTATTAGCTTTTTAGGGCACTCAAATGTTAGTAATGTGTGGCCCATGCTCAATTTATGACCATTCATTGAGAAAATGCTTTTCTTAGTAATAATCACATCCCCAAAGAGTGCATTCAGGACATTTATCCTTTCACCTGAGAGTAGTTACATACAAATATGCACTAGTTAAATAGGCAATACAATAGATTTAATGTCATTTGAGTGCCTCTTTTCCTTTATTAAGCACATCATAGCTGTGAGATACTGTAAACATGCAATAAAAGTCACTCAAATACTCAGAAATTAATGGCATGCAAAGTCTTTAATTTAGTAAAAATTCTGACTGCTTATTATGTCTAGAACAGTTTCCTGGAAGGAAGAATGTATTTTTACTACAGAATACTCATGATGCTTAAGTTGTTTAAAAAGGAATATTTTAATGAAAACATTCCATGATGAAAATCCAAAAGGATCACTTATAAATAAGAGTGTTGTGCAGTAAGATATCAATACATAAGGTTGGGGAATTTAAAAAGCATGAGAAATATTTGAACAGAGAGCTCTTTAAAGGCAAAGAAGGAAATGTAATGAAATGTAATGCACATTCTAGATACAGAAATTGCTACATACAAAGGTAGAAAGGCATTGTAATTATTGAAAATAGTACCAGTTGGCATGTATAGAATGCCTTTCATTTTACAGTTTAAAATGAGCATATGACACAAAATGAGAAAGAATTGTTACACTGGCCATGACTTATCTGAAAACAGAGGTTATATAAATTTAATATCATGTACATGCTGGCTCAGAATTCTGAGTCATTTTGTAAACATCAGTCCTGAAAAACAATCCCTTGCCTATATCCGTTTTATAAAATTCAAATTCTTTGAAAGGGTCAAAGCATTTAAAACTAGATTATTACATAACTTGATGAGTGCAGACTAGGATTATAAGATCATTTAACGATGCTCAGTTTAGAGCTGGATTCTTCGTATTCATTTTTAAAATTCCCCACACAGTATACAAAGACTAATATGACAAAAGCAGAAAAATGTCTTGTCTTGTCTTCCTTTAATCTGTTTTGCACAGGACTTCTCCATGTGATTTGTGAAATTGACCCTGCAAAATATAGTTCAAATCACAAGAGTCATAATAATTTATGAGAACATAATACTGTCTTACAAGTCAAATTGTAAATTAGGTAGGTGAATGGATTGTGTTAAATCTCAATATGCTGATGACTTAGGCAGATGTGTTAAGCCTAAATAATTGTTCTGTCAAGTAATTTTGATATACACAGGGATATATTTTAAATTCTCTTAAGAAACTTTTATATTTCACCTTTTTAATTTAAATTTTGTTGTTGTTGTCCTTTAAAAATAACTTGATTCTCTAGGAGATTTCTTCTAGAACCTTAGAGCTAGTTTTTGCATGCTGGCTGTGTTGCATGGGTCTCTGGGGTCTTTTACTTACAATGAAGAATAATGGATCAACATAACTGAGCAGAAAAGGACATTGCCAAAAAAGTGAACAGCCAAGAATAGATACAGTTGTAAAAGGCAAAAGGCAAAATAGTTTGCATTCAAAACTCTCCACAGCTCTAATTGAGTTGGTCGCTCCCTTTCTGTGAAGTTTGTCAGCCCGGATAGCAAAGATGCCATGCTATGCACCACTTCAACTTATCTATCTGATCGAATATCTAGTAATCCAGAAACCTATAAAAATTCATTCGGTCAGGTCCCAGAGTATAGAGAATAACAGTCTATATCTGCAAATATATATGATTACAGAAAAAAAGATGCAAATAAATGTAATAAAAATGTTCCCAAGAACATTCTACGTCCTCTCTCTTACCAAATGTGAAAGCGTATTGGTTACTGAATGCCATCCGTGGAGTTCTTAATATGTGTCATGCCTTGTCCTAGTATTTAGTGTGCATTTTAAATAAAATAGAAGATAGTCCTGGGCTTTGGGAAACAATTTTTATTGCAGAGAAGACAGCGAAAACCCAGTAATAGGGCATTATGCAGGAGGCTGAAATCATATTGAAAATTCTAACAAGGGCTGGGAGGCCTGTTGAATGAGGCAGTAGTCATGGGACAGGGACAGGGCAATCGTTAGCCAGTTAATCTGTAAATAGGTCTCTGTCTTAATTCCTATTCATTTAAATATATTTAAAGAGATTTGAACTTCAGATTTGTTAGAAATTATAGGGAGACTCTAAGCAAGGAAATAAGCTATGCCTGTCTACTTTAATCCATAGAAATCAATACTCATTAGCCAATGATTCAGCTAGAGTACTGGGCTTTGCTGTATCATGTAGCTGAAAGTAGCCAAGTCTCCATGAAGCTTTTCCTGAATGACATTCTGGGGCAGCCTCAAAAGTAGGACCTCAAATATGAAGAGGAAGATAATGGGATTATAAGGATGAGTTCAAGGTCTCCTGTTCATCTTTCAGGGAGCCAATCACAGAGCCTGGGCAAAAGTAAGGCTATATTGAGTTCAGAGCAACGGGTCATCCTGAATTTGAAGTTGTCAAAATGTGGGAAACAGAATAAAATTGAGATCTTCTTTAAGTCCTCTCAGTGTTGAGAATGAAAAAGGACACAGTCTCAACTTATAATGGCATAAACTTGAGATGACAGACAGCATTAAAGGTCACATTATGATCTGAAGAGAAGAACTGCTTTAGTCCACAGATGATTGGCAGGCTTTGGAAGGATGATTACACTGAAGACCACAGCAATACCCTATGCTTCAAAATAGCATTTGTCCTTTGAACGACACAGATTGAGAGAGTGTAAGCAGTAAAAGAATACAGACAGCTGTAATTTACTAAGCACTGAAATGACACAGAATAAAAAACACCATGGTTGACCATGAACTTGGAGTTTCATCACTGGAAAATGAAAATCAAGAATGTAAACTCATTAACGTATATATTGGAAATCTCTATATGGAGCATATTAGATGACCAATAAGCAACCAAAAAAATGTAATCTTATCAAATCTCAAGCATGATACTTTGTGTCATATTTTTTATTTTGAAAATATTTGCATTAAATATCAACTCTTTGAAATTTTGACCAGATTAGTTATCCAACCTAATTTACAGTCTGACTTGTAGGACTGTATGATTTTCTCATAAGTTATTTTGACTCTTGTTTTTGAATAATATCAAGTAGGATCAATTTCACATGTCACACACAGACCACTGTGCAAAACAGAGTAAATGAAGGAGAGCATTTTTTTTCTGCTATATTACTTCTTGTTTGACTTTGTAGGAAAAATAGAGGAATGCAAAGTGCTACATTTTATATTATGGAATACAGAAAAATCAAAATCAAATGTTGTACATTGGAGGAAACTAAGAATGTATTCAACCACAATTAAATTATACTCTTAGATCGTCCCACCAAATAAATCATAAGGCTTTTGAGCATTAATATTTCTTCACACAAAACTTTTTTTTTTAAGGATTAGATCATGTTTTGAAAGTCAACACAGGCATAGACAATTATAATTACCCTTAGGTTTTTAAAGCTCTGAGAACTGCCCAAGCTAAATATACAGACCAATGGACAAGAGAGATAGGCTGGCCATTTTAACACATGCAGACTAACAGAGTAGGCACACACTGACCTGCCTTTTGTAATAACAAAACCAGCTTCACAAAACTTATCATGGTTGAAGGATTAAAATAATTAATGAAACTCATTAATGTAAACTTATATGTAAAGTAGTGGTCAGCTTGAGAGTCCTACTCAGTGAACACTAACTTTAACAATTGCTTTATTTGAACACAATATTATTAATACAAGTTGAATTTGTGATAAATAAATATGAATTATTTGCACTTACATCTTCATGTTGATGGAGTTAATTATAATTTTGGATTAAAAAGGAAAAATCCATTTGTAATATAATCATCATATTGTAGACCTTTCATTCTGATGTTTAAATATCCATGTATCTTGATATTTTATTTATTAACTACCCCAAAAATTAAAAATAAGGATAAGTATGTGTAAATGATTGTTTATACATGAGACTATTTATAGATGGATAAATGTATATATATATATATATATATATATAAATATATATATATCTTTTGTATGCACTTGTATAATTATCACTTGATATACCACTGTCATTTAATTTATTACATAGTAATTCTATTTTTGCTTGTGAGCCTAACCTTTAATGGCTGAGCCATCTCTCCAGCCCTATGTAGTAATTCTACTTTGTCATCTAACCATAAGATTTTATTACTCAGTTAGATAAATAGCTTATTGATAGAACTCTTACCTAGTGTGTCCAAGGCTTTTGGTTCTATCACCAAACTCTACCACAGAAAATGAATGCAAATATTCTACATAACTGTCGAATAATTCAATTATTTATATATCTCTCAGTGTAATTTTCATGTCTTCAGATCCTAATGAGGATGCCTTGCACAGTTCTCTAGGTCTGTCTCTGTCTGGCTATGTCTATTACCATCTATTTATCATCTATCTATCAATATCCCCTATATTCCTCTGCTCCACTTAGTTTGTTTCTATATGACCAGTTATGTTTATGCATGCCTAGAGTTTGAGTACTGAGTGATGGAGACAAATTGGGAGATCAAGAGTGTCCAGCCTGGAATATATAAATCTATTTTCAAAATAAAAATACACAAACAAGAGATATCTTTCTTAGGGAAGAACATACCAATTTGCCTTCTAATACCAAATATTCAGCCCTGAAATCATATATACAAGTAACACTGGACAGATCGATCAGTTTGTATTTATGGGTTTAGAAATGTATTAAACACATAAATATATTTACATACTTAAATATTCATAAACATATTACATATATGTTAAAACATGTTATATATTTATAGATATGTTCATGTATTTTAAAAATATATTTAAAAGTGCACCTTTCTGTCACTGTTATAAAATGCTTTTCATCATCAGTAATAGATTCCTCCTGTCTGATTCTAGTTGGGAACGAAGAACAATAATATTGACATGTTTTGTTTTAGGAATCTCTAAAAGCTCCTGGCCAAGAACTCATAGGGAGCCATTCTATTCCTGGCACTTGGGTTTGGTTCATAAACTTATGACCTCTAGGTGAAGAGCTATCCACACATGCAGTGCAGTTTTCTCCAAGCCCCATTCATAAAACATAAAGCAATAGGTTCTTATGTAGCTTTTTATACAACTGTAGTTTTGGTTAATCCTTCCTCAACCTCCATTTTTATCCCCATCTCCAGTTCAACATTCCCATGAAAAAATTTCCATCTTAGTTTTTTTGTTGTTGCTTATTGATGCTCAATCTCTGTCTTTATCAAATAATTGCAATTGCCTTTCCTCCTGAGTCTTTCTATTTCACATGCTGTTCTGTTATCTGTGGGATCTTGATAATTCCATATTGTATCCAAGGAATCTTGCCACACTCTAATATCAACGTACATATGCAGATGTACTTTGAACTTATGGCTGCAGGTGGCACAAAAGGTCAACACATCTCTTGGAGCTGAAGTTGCAGATAGTGTGACCTTTTCAAGTATATATGTGGTAAGAACTGAACTACAGGGGACATGGTCAAAGGTGAGGCACCAGAGTATGTGAGAAAGTAATATCCCACTCTCCACTCTACTGTGGAGAGTGTTCTGTCCATTATCTAGATCTGGGTAGGGGTTTAAGGTTTACCGCCTGTATTGTCCTTGGCTGGTGCCTTAGGTTGCGAGGGACCCCTGTGACCAAATCTGCCTATCATAATGTTCTACTTGTAGGCTTCTAGGACCCTCTGGATCCTTATACTTTGCCATTCTCCCATGATTCTCTCATCTAGGGGGAGCCCACTCAGAGGAAGGACAGCACGTTACCAAGAAGAGACTTGATACCCTATGAACATATACAGGGGAAGGTAATCCCCCTCAAGAACAGTCATAGGGGAGGGGAATAAGGGGAAAATGGGAGGGAGGGAAGAATGGGAGGATACAAGGGATGGGATAACCATTGAGATGTAACACAAATAAATTAATAAAGGAGAAAAAAATAAAAAAAAACAAAAAAAAAGACATGAGCAAAAGTAAATAAACTAAAAAGAACAACAACAACAAAAAGAACTGAACTACAGTCTTCTGGAAAAATAGTAAGCACTCTTCACTGCAGAGCTGCCTTTTCCATGCCCTTCTGCTGACCTTTCAAGCTCAATACGCAAGGGATTATGGTTTTCAATAATTTCTTCCTCTGTGCCCATGTACATTAATAATAAAACTTTCACTACATGTAGAACTACACACACATATGTATGTATTACTATTTATTTATTCATAGACACTTAGGTTTCCAGGAAGAATATTGGGAAGCACAAGTTCAAAATAATAACTACAGATTGAGTATCTGGAGAGAGAGTAAAGACAGGTATTTTATTCAGTGTTAGCTCCTAGCATGCTGAATGCCAAGATATCATTCTAATGTCTTTGCATGTTCATTAGACACACATAATGAGGACTCAACCTCCACAGTTTAATCATATCGCTGATGTCGCTGATGAAATGATTACTTTGTACATTTGGATCCTGGCAACTCAAGACTATGATGATTTATGTACACCTTAACATGTTCAAATTAATTTTATGTAATAGCTAAATATGATATTTGACTGCAACCTGCCCCTTATTTCATATATATATATATATATACATATATATATATATATATATATATATATATATATATATATATTTGGGAGCGTACAACTTTACAGTGCTTCACCAGCTTCTTTCCAATTAACTATTACATTCTTGTGTACTTTTGGCATTCTTGTGGTTGAGTTCTCACAGTCTGCACTGTGGTCCTTCTTCTGTATCTATGCCTCAACTCACACCATGATTGATTATGGATTTGTTCTGAGAACTGCATTCCAGTCTTTAAAGGACACATATGATTCCAAATTATTCTTACATTCTTTCCACCTATATGAAGTAAGACCCAGGGATTTGAAAACATAGATTAATTGCAAAATAGACAAAATAAGGTATAAAAGTAGTAATAAGGAGCAAAGGGGGAATAATGCCATGCAAATGAAGTCAATGTATGTTAGTTGTTTGGAGATTTTTGGCGTTTAACTTTATTCCTCACTCACATATTTGACAAGCCCTTAATAAACCACAACGAAACACAGTACTGTCCCAGGGAGCTTGAATGCAAAACATACACCTCCTTACCAGAGAAAACAGTGACTTAATTACGGATAATTGACCCTTTTAATGTACATTTTAGAGGATAAGTGAAACATACTGAATACTTATTTATTGACACCATATGGCACTTCTTCACAGTGATATTGGAATTATGTAGAAAAAGACCAATAAAACTAAACAGCTCATTAGATGGCCTTCCAATCTAAGATACTGCTGGTTTAATTCAGGAAGCTTTGGGATTTCTCAGTGGATGCTCAAGTACTACATATACTATCTTACTCAAAGCATTTCAAATATCTGGTAAAATAACTTGCAGCACGTTTCAGTAATTTAAAAAATGCAGCTGCCATTTTGTTATTTTATCACCATTATCAGTTCGCTAGAGACTTGAGGAGAAACCGGACAACCACTGTTTTATTTTGTACCTAAGCCTGCAAAGGTAAGCAGCAAGACAGATGCTCTCAGATAATGGATGTGCATTGCCATAAAGGTCTGGCTTGCAAGCAGTTAAGTGACTCTGTGTAGAATATGTGAAGGAACTAAACGTTTAGGAGAGACCGTGGGAGTCTGGTTCCATGCTGAGGTCCTCCAAGCTTGGGTTGAGTAGGTTCTGTGTTTGCAAAGGAGAGAGGCTTTGGGATGGCCACCATAATCCCCAGTCAAAGCTCAGAAGCTAAAGGTTTGAGCCCACTAAAATCACCCACAGACCACATCTCCAGCGGTGATGCAAAGAAATGGCAGCAACATTAATATGTCTTTGTTTCTAATTTCCCCCATTAACTGGTCACTGGGTTTATATGTATTACTCTGGAAAGGTACTTAGCCTGAGTATGGTTCTAGTCAACCACTTTAGTGATGGTACTGCTGAGTGAAAGGACTAAGAACTTAAAGAAAGAGACTTTCCCAGACATTTGAAGACTGTTCATGTAACGTGGATAAAAGAACAAACAGCACTAAGCAGAGCTTTTATCACAAAGAAGCAAAACTTTCACTTGACACAGAATACTCTGAAGAAATCAGAAAATTTCAAGATCCAATGAATTTGCTGCAAGATGTGCATAAGTTAATGGTCCACATTATGTTTCATGTTTTGTATACATGTAAGCACAAATACATGTATTCCCCTGGTTGAACAGACTATTATAAAATGGTGTATCATTAGTATTACTATAACATATCACAACTTACTTTATGTTCTTACACATTAGGTACAGCCAATATTATGTACTTATAAATATTATACTATCTAAAGAATATTTGTACTGGGTAATTTTTTGTCAACTTGACACAAGCTAAAATCATCTAAGGGAACGGGACCTCAATTAAGAAAATACCACCATAAGATCAAATGCTAGGCAAGCCTGTAAAGTCGTTTCTTAATTAATGATTGAAGAGGGAAGCCCAGCCCACTGAATGTGGTACCACTATTGGGTTGAAGGTCCTCAGTTCTATAACTAAGAACCTGTTTAAGAGTCATTTTTAAAATTCTGAGCTGCTTTTTTATATTTTAAGAGACATTTTTATTTGAATTTTAACTACACACACATATGCAAACACTAATAAATAAAATATAGTCAGCTAATGGTGTCTTAAACTTTAATAAGCAAAGACTTTGTTATATTAAAATACGAGTATATTCTGAAGTAGAATGACATCACTTTAAGTAATTTACTTCTCATCTTCAGCCGGAGATGGTTTTTCACAAACCTTTGATCTGAGCACTAGTAAGAATGACACAAATGAAATACCACCATTTGGAGAACAACTGGGGCCATACATGGATTTCAGTACAGCTTCTACTCCAGAGTGAAGCCCTGAATATAAACAAAAGTAAAATAGTAAAATATTATTTTCTTGTTGTTGTTCATCCTACCAAGTGATCGACATCATAAGGGTACTTTCACCTCCTCCCCCCTTCCCTAGCGTTGGTCCCGTTCTTCTGATAGATAGTTTATGTTCATACCATATGTCCAAATAATTATATTCACACACTTACAATATATGGCCCAATATATGAGGCAAAATATATAATCTGTACTTTTAGTCCAAGGTAGCATAATATGATGCTTCCACATGCATCTCTTTCGTGAAAATGAAAGTTTCACTCTTTTGTGTGTGTGTGTGTGTCTTATAAGCATGAACATGCCAGTGTCTCTGTGCTATGATGGCTAGAATTCCTTTGCATGTATCTAGATTTATATCTGATTTTATTTTTAGTTTTTTAAATGAAGCCACTAATCACCACAGTGACTGGACTAATTGATATTCCCATCATTGCTACCTAGGCCCTGCTCCCACTGCCCACTTCTTTTCAATGACAAACATTCCAGTTGGTATGGGATAAAATCTCAATGTAGATTTGATTGCTAAGGATGCTGAACATTGTTTATTGACCATTTTCATTTTATTTTAGGAGAGGCATCTCTTGAATTTGTTCAGTGAATTACTGATTGATGGAGTGCTTTGACTTTTATGGTTTGGGTTCTCTATGATTTAGAGATATTACCTCTCTATCATATGTACAGAAAAGCTTTTCTCTGATTCAATAGTCAGTCTATGTACTTGGCTGTTTTCTTTGCTGCTCAGAAGTGTGTATATCTTATGTAATCCCCTTTGGCTTTTGGCATTATCTGCTGAGGTACTAGTCCTTTCTAAAAAACTCCTCATTTATGTCTACAACTTCAGCTATTTCCTGGTGTTCTTTTCTCTCTATGAGCTTCTGAGAGTTCATCTCTTAAAATTAAGACTGATTCATCGTGAATTAGATTTGTAAAGATCTTGGGAGAATAACATCTGGTTTCAGTCTTCTTTGTGTAGTTTCAAGTTTTCCTAGCACCATTAGCTGAAGAGGCTGCCTTTTCTCGAAAGCATTTTGAACAACCTTTTCATTGTTGTTTTGATTTTATATATGTGGAGTATGCCCAAGTGCAATTTAGTGTATGTGCATGCTCAGATGTGGGTGTATGTGGAGAACATATGTTAAAGTAGGATGGCTGTATGCACTTATTTCTGGATCTTCTTTTCAATTCCACTAGGCTTGTGCCTTTCTGTGGCTGTCGCATACTGTTTTATCTTTGCTCAGTAGCAAAATTCTAAATCACTTAAAGTGATACCTCACCTAATACGCAGGATGTTTTTGCTCTTTAGTTTCTGTTACACTTACACATGGGTTTTATGACTTTTTTTTAAAAGAATGCATTGAGAGTTTGAGGTGAACACATTAAATCTATAAAATTGTTCTGATAATGTTACCACTTATTACATTTTCCGAATTTTAACTCAGTCTTTTATTCAGTAGCTTTCACTTCTTTCTTTCAGGTTTCTCGCACATATTTTGTTGAAGTTACTGTGAAAGAAATTATTTTTCTGATTTCTTTTGCAACATGTTTGTTATTGGTACATACAAATGTTGTTGTTTTGTGTATGTATGTATGTTGGTTTTTGTATCCTCTTATTCTCCCAAAAGTGTTTAACAGTCCTAATAGTTTTCTTAAGTCATCAATATACCCTCAATATAGAATCGTATTGTCCTCAAATAGGGACAATTTCATTTCTTCTACTCATATATGTATTCTTTTTATTTTTTATCTCTTATCTTTTTTATGGAACCATGTAAACTCCAAAAAATGCTGAACAAGAAGGGAAGAATGAATGCTCTTGTCACTCATGCTTTTTGAGAAAAATATTGAGTTTTCCAAATTTTGTATCATGTTATCAAATGATGAACTTTATTAAAGGTCTTTTTTACATCAATTGAGATTATATACACACATAATATGTATGTATATATATCATACGCATGTATTATACCTTGTAGATTTATGGTATATGCATTCATTCATTCTTCGAATGAAGCCAACGTTACTGTGGAGTATTATTTTTAAGGGTGTTCTTAATTCAGTTTGAAAATATATTATGAAGAAATTTGCCATCCATGTTCATTATGGAGAATGGTCTCCAATGTAATTGCTTTTTGGTATGTCTTTGTCTGATTTTCATAACAAGGCAACACTGGATTTGTACATTGTGCTTGTTAACATTGTTAATATTTTGTTTGAATGATGATAATTTGATTTAATTATGATAGTTCTCAACAAAACTAGTTTCCCTATTTTCTTTTTGTTCTTTCTTCCTAATTACACCTCCCTCCAATTTCCTCACCCAAGTCTAGTAGCCTCTTTCTGTCTTCTTGCCACAGGAGTTCTCTTCCTCTCTCCTCTACTTCTTTTTTTTTTTTTTATTGTGTGGTCTTCTATTTTGTTTCATAGTCTATAGCTACTCTCATGTCCTTTTAGTTACAGACATTCAAATATTATGTTAGAACATGCACAAGTAATTTTTGTCTGAGTCCAGGCTACCTGATTTAACATATTGTTTTCTACATTCATTTAGTTCCCTGAAATTTTGTGGTTCCACTTATTCTAACAGCAGCATATAACTCTGTTGTGTATACCTATAGTGCTTGTACTATCTGTTCCTCTGTAGATGGGCATCTAAGGTAATTAATTCCACTTCCTTCCTATCATGAATAATGGTTTGAGAAAGATTGGTGTCCATCATTTTTCATAGATGTGGTAAAACTCAGTAATGAATCTTGTGAATTGTTCTTATCAATTTTTGAAATGTTATTACTGATTCAAATTCATTGATCTGTGTGTATATGTTTAAGTTGGCTATGTACTCTTTGCTTAATTTTTCTATAGCATACGTGCCCAGAAATATCTCTACTTCTTTTCTACTTTACTAGTTAGTTTTGAGACAAAATGTCATACTCCAAGCTATCCTTGAACTCATTGTGTAACCTAAAAGATCTTGAAATTCTGACCTCATCACCCTGTTTCTCACGCAATGTTGCCATTCAAAACACAATTCTTACTTCTCCATTTTCCTTGTTCTTTTCTAATACAATACAGATCATTTTAAGTGTTTTCCTCTACAGTTTCTTTCTTGACCTAGAATATTTTTGTTCCTTCTTCACTTCTTAAAATAGCATAATTGATGTGCTAAGAACCCTCATCACTGCTGTTCTCCATCTGGGACGACCACTGACTTTCTTGGAAAGGTGAATGAATATTGATAGCTTCCCTTTTTTCTTTTTCTTGTATTCTTTAAAACAATACATTATGACCACAGTTTCCTCTCCCTACAACTCCTCCCATTCCCTCCCCTCTCCCAGATCAGCAACTCCTCTATTTTCCTTCAAGAAAAAAGCAGGCCTCCAGAGATATCAACCTAACCTGGCCTAATAAGATACAGTATGACAATGCACAAACTGTCATAAAAAGGCTGGAAAAGATAACCAAGTAGGAGGAAAAGGCTAACAAAAGCAGGCAGAAGAGTCAGAGATACCCTCTCTTCTCTCAGTTGAGAGCCTCACAGGAATACCAAGCTATACAACAAGAAGGTATATGCAAGGCACCTAGCTCTTACCCATACAAAGTCTGTGTTTGTCATTTTAGTCTCTGTGAGTCTGTATGAGCCCTGCTTACTTGGCTCTGTGGGCTTTGTTATATCCCTCTTTGGCTTTTACAATTCTTCTGCCCTCTTTCTGCATCTGCTTCCATCAGTTTCTGAATGACACCACTCTGATGACAAGTAGATAGGCACTGACCTATAAGTATAGCAGAAACTTAATAGAAATCATCTCATTGACTTTTTTTTTCCTAGTTCTATTCTGGTTCTCTGCTGTCTGCTCCTGGTTCCTGGCCATCCTGGCAGTGACAGGCATAGGCTTAAAGTTGGACCAATCACTTCTTGGCCATTCCCACAAGGTCTGTGCCAGCATCTTGAAGGCAAGACAGATTGTATGTTGAAGTTTCTGTGACTTGGTTGATGCCCCAGTACCATTGCTAAGAGGCTTGCCTGCTTACAGAAGATGGCCAGTTCCTGCTCTGTATAGCCATTACTAGAAGACTTCTCTAGGGTTACTCTTGGAGATTACAAGGAGTTTCCACTGCATTAGATTTCCACATTGCATCCAAAGTGCCCCCAAAATCTAGTCATCTCTCCCAGTAATCTCTTCTCCTTCCCTTCTATCCCATGCCTGATCCCTCCTATTCCCAACCACTCCAGTCTACCTGAAAAATCTAGGAGAAATAAAATAAAATACAGAAACATTTCCTCACTTCTAATAATACATTCAACAATAACTGAACAGGGAATGCTTATATATATATATATATATATATATATATATATATATATATATATATATATATATTACATCTATATATATAGAACATTTGGAAATTGGAACATATTTCTTTTTATTCTTCAGTTGAGCAAGTGGGAAAGATAGTTTATTGTACCCTAGTTTTACTTGGCCACAAATAAAAGCATCTGTGCATCTCTAGAGGGCCAGTGGAGAGTGTGTTGGTTGTAAGCAAGGTTGTGGTCTTTCAGAGATGGTCTTGCTGATCAGGTGGTGAAGCTCAAGATGCACAGAGACTTATTACCAACCATAGCATATACTCTATAATGTATGCTATATATAACATATAATACATAATATATTACATACAACATATGGCATATTATAATATATAAAATGTTATATAATATATTATATGATATGTGACATAATATATATAATATATAGTTCTGTGTTTTTAATAAACCAACATTACAGAATTCTCAAAAATGTCACTACATACCCCTGTTTCTGCTTCTTCAGCCTTCTCAAGTACACAATCTAGTTTACTTGGCCATTGCCTCATCTTTCCTCTCTTACGCTGCACTTCACTTGCTTTTTTTCTCATAGCTCTCAGGTGTAGCTTGCTAAAGGAAGACGGTGTTAAAGGTGAGGTATGGCATATGTACTTATAATGCATTTTCTGTCTCAGTGTCTAGAACCATGTAAATATTCACCAAAAATGAAAAGATTAGAAGTGGTGCATTCTGAGAATGTAATATTTCATTAACTGGTTCTTTTTACTTTTATTTCTCTTACTTCTGTCCATTTTTTCTGAAATTTAAAAATGGTTTATAAAACAGTATTTTCAAATTGTGCAAAAAATTGCCAACTAAGTTTGGGCTAGGCAAAAAATATTAAAAATGCATCTCAGTTATTAAGATACCGAAATCTATAGATTTTAAATTGCACTAATTCTATTTATAAATTTAATAGGATGGATATGTACATATATACAAATATTCATGTAAGAATCATTAATAAAAAGGAGGCATGATTACAAAAGTTTAGGATGGGGTATGTGGGAGTTTTTGGAGAGAGGGAAGAGAAATGATGAAATTGTGTTCTCAAAAATAAAACAAGAAAATATGTACTTTATCTGAACTTGAAATTAGACATGTAGATATAAAACTACTATATTAATTTAAGCAAGAAAGATGGAGATAAAAATGAGTTGTTTGTTGACTCTTACTGTGCATGTTTAAGAGGATACTATGTATATTCTATATCTTACACATCCTTCCTGTATGTTTCGTCCCATTTCTGCATCCTTGAAAATTATATTTTGAGTTCTTTATATATTTTGGATATTAGACCTTTGTCAGATATAGGGTTGGTGAAGATCTTCTCCCAGTCTGTAGGCTGTCGCTTTGTTCTCTTGACAGTGTCTCCTGCCTTACAGAAGCTTCTCAGCCTCATAAGGTTCCATTTATTAATTGTTGATATTAAAGCCTGGGCTGTTGTTGTTCTGTTCAGGAAGTTGTGTCCTGTGCCAATATGTTCCAGGCTCTTCCCCAAGAAACTGTGGTACATTTACACTATGGAATACTACTCAGCTATTAAAAACAAGGAATTCTCGAAATTTGTGGACATATGGATTGAGCTAGAAATGATCATAAGGAGTGAGCTAACCCAGAAGCAGAAAGACTCAAATGGTATATACTCACTTATATCTGCATACTATCCCAAGGGGCATGTCCCATGAAAGTCTTCACTTACCAGGAAACTGGGACAGACGGGAGGACATCCTACTGGGACTCTAGATGAGAGAAGCATGTGATAATAGCAAAGTAGAAGGATCCAGAGGGTCCTAGAAACCTACAAGAAGAACATTATGATAGGCAGATTTGGGCCCAGGGTTCCCACTCAAACTATGGCACCAGCCAAAGACAATGCAGGCTGTAAACTTCAAACCCCTACCCAGATCTAGCCAATGGACAGGACGTTCTCCCCAGTTGAGTGAAGAGTGGGGCATGAATTTCATACGTACTCTGGTGCCTCATATTTGACCACGTTCCCTGGATGGGGAGACCTGGTGGCACTCAGAGGAAGGATAGCAGGCTACCAAGAAGAGACTTGATACCCTATGAGCATATACAGGGGGAGGAGGTCCCCCTCAGGCACAGTCATAGGAGAGGGGAGTAAAGGGAAAATAGGAGGGAGGGAGGAATGGGAGGAAACAAGGGATGGGATAACTATTGAGATGTAACAAGAATAAATCTATTAAAAAAAAGAAAATTATATTTTGATAGTTAGAATTCACTGCCTATTTGATAAAGTTTAGGCTAACCCACAAGCAACTCCTTCAGCTGCCATTTTCTGTGAAGGCCGACTATGCCTGGAACTATGACCTGAAACACACTCTTCCTTCCTTAGATGCTTTAGTCAAAGCAGTTACTACTTCTAGTACCTGATGAGAGCACTACACTCATTTTCTATAATAGCAGTAATAGCTTTCTCTTTATGATGCTCAAAGTGAGACCACGAGACTCGGTGAGCCTGTTGTACAGATTAGCTCTGTCAATGTCTGAGGAACCCCTTTATCAAGTGTTAGTTATATAATGTTCTTTAACTTCTTAAGAGATCAGTGCATGAGTAGTTAATGACAAATACACTGAGGTCTGAAGTAAGGCTTTTACGGGCTGTGTATCTCCAAAGATGGCTCTTATAACAGTATGTTCTTCACAAAAATGTACTTACTATGTAACACGAAGTGCTTGGTTCCTCCTCAGTTTCTGACTTTTCCATCATTTTTATTTATTCTTCTCTCGTATATTACACCCAGAACACAATTTCTCCTCCCTTCTCTCTTCCAAGTCTCTCTCTCTCCCATCCCCATTAATCCTCAGTTTCACTCCTCCTCTTTTCCCTTCAGAAAAGGCAGGGGCAGGGGTCCCAGGAATGTCAACCAAATACGAAATATCAAATGATAACAAGACTAGGCACATCCCTTTATATTAAGGCTGGAAGATGATGCAACCTGGCAGGAGATAAAGGCTCCCCAAAGCAGGCAAAAGTGTTACAGATTCTGGATCCACTCTTAGGAGTCTGATAAGAACACTAAGCCAAAAAAAGATGACATATATGCAGAAGATGTAGGTCAGACCCATGTAGGTGATTGTCAGTTCAGTCTCTGTGAGACCCTAGGATACCATGTTCATTGATTCTATGGGCTGTTTTCTTGTGGTGTCCTTGACACCTATGGCTCCTATAATCTTTTCTCACCCTCTTCCACCGGATCCCCCAACTTCACCTAATGTTTGACTATGAGTGTCTGCATCTGTTTGTGTCAGCTGCTGCATGAAGCCTCTCTGAGGACAATGATGCTAGAGCCCCTCATCTACGAGTCATTTTGTTTGTTTGTTTGTTTGTTTCTATATTGGTCTCTAGACTATCAAGACTGGTTACTGACCTTCCAGATAGGGTCAAGGGTGGATTACATCTCCTGGCATGGCTCTCAAAGTTGGACCAGCCATTGGTTGAACACTCCCAAAAGTTCTGGACCATCATTCTGTTAGCACATCTTGCATGCAAGACAAATTGCTGGTCACAGGTTGTGGGAATGAGTTAGTGTCCCAATCTCTTCCCTAGAAGCCTTATATAATTACAGAAGATGGTCTGCTCAGGCTTCCTATTTCTAGGAGTCTTTACTACCAGCAGCCTTGTTGATTCCTGGAAGTTATCGTTGCACTAGGTTTCTATCTTGCCCATGAAATGAGGCGCCCAATCCAGTCATCCCTCACAGTATTTTCTCCCTTCACTCCTTACCTGATTTCTACAGTTCCTATCCCTACTCTCACCCCAGTCCACCCACAAAATCTATTCTATTTCCCTTTTACAAGGAGACCCATACACCTCCTTCTGGAAGCCTCCTTATTACTCACCCTCTCTAGGTCTGTGGATTGTAGCATGATTATTCTTTACTTTATGGCTAGTATCCACTTATAAGTGCACACATATCATATTGGTTTTTCTAGGTCTAGGTTACCTCATTCAGGATGATTGTTTTACGGTTTCATCCATTTTCTTGCAAACTAATGATATTACTTTTTAAAGAGCTCAGTAATAATTCATTGTATATAAATATATCACATTTTTTTTAACCACTCTTCCATTGAGGGACATCATGACTGTTTCCAGTTCCTCTCTATTACAAATAAGAGTGCTGTGAACATAGTTGAGCAAGGTGCATCCTTTAGGTATATACCTTGGAGTGGAATAGCTGGATCTTGAGGTAGATATATTCTTAATTTTATGAAAAACTGCAAAATTATTTTCAGAGTGGCTGTACAAGTTTACACTCCCACAAGTAATGGAAGAGTGTCCTGTTGCTCCACTTCCTCACCAGTATCAGTGTTACTTGTGTGTGTGTGTGTCTGTGTGTGTCTCTCTGTGTGTGTGTTGTTTTTTCTTTAACCATTTTGACAGGTGAAAGAATCTGCAAGTCATTTTGATTTGCATTTCCATGATGACTAAGGATGTTGAAAAATCCTTTAACTGTTTCTTGGCCATTTGAGATCACCCTGTTAAGAATTCTCTGTTTAGATTTGTACCCCATTTTTAATTTGAATACCTGGCTTGTAGATGTCTTGTTTCTTGAGTTCTTACATGCCTTGGATATTAGCTCTCTGTCAGATATTGAGTTAGTGAAAATATTTGTCCATTTTGTAGGCTGCCATTTTGTTCTGTTGACAGTGACCTTTCCTTACAGAAGCTTTTTAGTTTCATAAGGCCTTTGTGTCCCCTGTGCCAATGCATTCAAAACTATTTCCGGCTTTCTCTCCTATCAGGTTCAGTGTATGTGGTTTTATGTTAAGGTATTCTATTGGATTTGAATTTTGTGCAAGGTAATAGACATGGACTTATTTCCATTCTGCTAGTGAAGACATCCAGTTAGACCAGACCATTTGTTGAAGATGCTTTCTTTTATCCATTGTGTTTCTGGATTCTCTATTATAAGGTAGGTGTCCATAAGTGTGTGGATTTACTTTATGTCTTTGTTTTTATTGGATTCCATTGATCACCCTGTCTGTTTTTAGGCCAATACTATGTTGGTCTTATTGCTGTACTTCTGTGATATTTGGAACCAGGAATTGTGATACTGTTAAGGATTGTTTTAGTTATCCTTGATTAGATTTTTGTTACATATGAAGCTGGGTATTATTTTTTAAGATCTGTAAAGAATTGTGTTGTTATTTTGATGGGGATTGCATTGAATCTGTATATTACTTTTGGTAAGATAGCCAACTTTACTATGTTAGTCCTATTGAGTTATGAGCATGGGAGGTCTTCCCATCTTCTGATATCTTCTTCAATTTTTTCAAAGACTTGACGTTCTTGCCATACAGATGTTCAGCTTTCTTGGTTACAGTTCTCTGATTTCTTTCTCAAACCATTTGTTATTTGTATTTAGGAGGGACAATGGCTTTTTTGAATTAATCTTGTATCCGGACATTTCTCTGGAGGTGTATTTTAGCTGTAGGATTTCCATGATGGAATTCATTTTGGATTCTTATGTATACATATGCATAGTATGCAAAAATGAATGCCTAATGAATGTCAAGCATTTGTATGATTATCCTTGATAGAAATCAAGGTTTCATGTTTTCTAAAGATCATCTAATATATGTAATACACATGATATATGTATAATATTATTATGGTATGTTAATTACATGGGTCGCATCAGTATAATCATATTATATAACTTATACATTGGTACAGATTTACATAGCTCATGTGGCTTCTCCCCCTGTTATGATGGATTCACTGGTTAGATACAAAGTTCCACAGTGGATAAATGTGCTAGAGGATGAGTGTCTGAATGACATGTTACTATACTTCAGATAGTGCAGGACTGAAATTATTAAGAGAAATGATACAAGTCCCATATTTACCACAGCATTTTGCTTTGGAGCCTTTTCCTAAATTATAGTGCAGGGAAAAAAAGCACATGGAGAAAAAGAAATCTCATTATAGGAGAAATCAAAGATTATGATATGAAGGTGCTAAGCCAGCTAGCAGATGAAACAGCCATTTTGTGGATTTACTGTGATGCCACAGTAAATTTTTCTTATAGGAGACAGCTACAGTAATTAACATATTGTGGTTATTGGCAGAGGGATAGATGAAATAGCTCAAAGTAATAGACTAGAAATTCCAGAGATGGACTTACGAATATACTGCCAATTTTAATCTTAGACAGTAACATCATAAACATGGCCAATTAATTTTAATTTTAACTAGAGGAATGAAGAGAATCAGTCAGGAAAGAACATTCCCCTCATTAAATGCTGCCAAAAATCAGATGATATGAAGAAAAAAGTTAAATTTCTAACTGGTAGAAACAACAAACTCAACTAAAGAAACATCTTTGACCTAAATAAGAAAACTAAGCAAAGATTTTTGTATGTGCCGTAGGTCTCTAATATGGGTTAATTGTAAACTCCCCCCCCCCCATCTTTAAAACCTGCTGTTGACATTAAATGTGCATCTCCTCAAATGTCTTCTTATTTGGAACCTGAGGGTCTTAATGAGTCAGACAGACAGACAGACAGACAGACAGACACACACACACACACACAGAGATAGAGAGATAGAGAGAGAGAGAGAGAGAGAGAGAGAGAGAGAGAGAGAGACAGAGAGAGACAGAGACAGAGACAGAGAATATTATGTCAATTGCAAGCAATGACATGTGCATATTAGATGTCAAAAATTACAAAGTAACTCTAACATACTACAAAACATTTCAACAGCATGAAATTCATAGTATGTATATCTTATAACCCAATGGCTTTACTTCTAGATATTTATAAAACACATCTTCAAAAGAAGAAATGACTGAAAATTGTAACAGTTCTTAAGCATCAGAGCAGAGTATCCATTCATATGGGGATGGAAATATCACATTATTCTAGTTTGTCTTCTCTTGCTGTGATCAAAGCATGACAAAAGCAATTTGAGAAAGAAAAGGTTTATTTCACCTTACGATTTTTAGTCCACTAATGAAAGAAGCCCACTCAGGAGGTTGTAGCAGAAACCATAAAGTTTTTCTGGCTTTCTCAGATAACTTTCTTACAAAGCCTGGGACCAACCAGCCTGAGGATGACAGTGCCCACAGTGGATTGGATTTATCTGCATCAATTAAGCAAATCCCTCCCAGGAGGTATCTCAGACTAATTGTCCCTAGGCCATTCAATTGAGGAACTTTCTTTGGCATGACCTCCATTCTTTTGCCAGTTCCTAACATATTTGCCTTTGAATTTGTTAGTCTATATAAGGTAATTCAGTGATTATTTTTCATTTAATTAATTAAATATTGGGTGCACATGAACTTTAAAACATGTTCTTTGCGCATAACTTCAGCAGCATTGACAGCCACGTATGCATCAGGAATTGTTTGCCTGGACCCTGGGGAAAAATCTGCTAAACGACCAATGGCACAGAATATAGTAGGTGCAGGAGCTGGTGTTCGGTTTTTATGTTTCTTGTGTGCACATTGGTGAGAATCTATAGAATTAGATGAATTGAAGCATACTGAATGAAATATAAGTTTTAAAATAAATCTTAGTAGCCAACGATGTTCCAGGATCACAGAGGACTCCAGCAGGCAAGTGTTTGTAAAGGGTCATTTACATTTGATAAGGCACAGGCACCTGTTCCTACTCAAACCACTTAAAATGATATAAGAAGGTGAATTCACCATCTTCTATAAACTTTTTAATGACTTCCAGGTGGTTAAAAGAAAATGACACTGAGTTTTATCAAAAGAAAGAAGTTTGCTCTATACTAAACTTTTCCACTTAGAGAAATTTTTGTGTATGAAAATCTTCATGTAACTTTTCATGACTCTGTGATGGAAAAATCTCTTTAATAAAACAATTTTTTTTAAAATTTTTGAGACAGGAATTCCTTGCTTACCTTGGCTGTTTTGAACTCCCTTTGTAGACCAGGCTGGCTTCAAACTCACAGATATCAGCCTGCCTCTGCCTGTTGAGTGCTGGGATTAATGGCGTAAGCCACCATGTCTGGTTTAATAGCACATTTTGATAGCTTAAATATTATCCTGGTTGCTTGTAATTATTTTTCAACCTTACATGTTATGGAATTTACCGGTTAAATACTGTCTTGCATATCTTCAACGAGCCGACACTTGATGCATCATTCCTGATTTCAAATCTGTTAGATTTCACTGTGCAAACAAGAAATCCTATATAAAAACAAACTGTCTTCTTATATTTTGTGTTAAAGGTAGCATTATTAAATAGAAACAAACTATGAAAATGTACCTAAAATGACCAAGTTCAAATTCTTCAACTAAACACAAGAAACAGACAAAGAATGACCTTATATCTGAGACTGACTTTTTTTATTTTTAATTAGTTTTTAAATTTTTTTACATATACATTTACATTATTACACATATATACAATAAACTACCTACATCAAGAAGATCCTTAAAACAGTCAGGAATTACATAAATGTTACATTCATAGTGTTTTGGCTATTTGTATTTTCAACCTTGAAGAAAACATCTTTCCTCTCTTGGTGTTTCTAAAATTCTGAATGTAAATCAATATTGATCATACCTCATCTTTATCAACTTAAAACATCTAGACCTAAAAACAGTTTAACCCCCAAACAACTAAGTATAATTGTAAAACTAAACTATCTGGTCTTCAATGTCACCTGTCTTTTGACAAGCTACATTTCTCTTAAGAACATTCCTTGATAGACTGAGGCCAGATGTCATGAGAGGAGGACTCTCCTTTCGGAGGACTAGGGGAAGGAGGGAGAGGGAATGAGTGAGGGAAGGGGAATCAGGAGGCAATGAGGAAGTGGGCTACAGTTGGGATGCAAAGGATTAGAACTGCAGAACAGGCAAGTAAATTACATTGCTAATCCCATGCTACTTGTTGGTTACCAAGGAAGACTTCTTAATATCTGTTCATTAGTTTATTCTTTATATTGCATTGCTCTATTGTATTCAGTTAAAATATGAACAATCTTTTTTGCACAAAACATCAATTTTTTTCTTTTTTATTAATTTATTCATATTACATCTCAATGGTTATCTTATCCCTGTATCCACCCATTCCTCCTTCCTTCCCATTTCCCATTACCCCTCTCCCCTATGACTGTGACTGAGGGGGATTACCACCCCCTGTATATGCTCATAGGGTATCAAGTCTCTTCTTGGTAGCCTGCTATCCTTCCTCTGAGTGCCACCAGGTCTCTCCATCCAGGGGACATGTTCAAATAGGGGGCATCAGAGTTCCTGTGAAAGTCAGACCCCACTCTCCACTCCACTGTGGAGAATGTCCTGTCCATTGGCTAGATCTGGGTAGGGGTTTAAAGTTTACCGCCTGTATTGTGGTTGGCTGGTGCCATACTTTGAGTGGGATCCCTGGGCCCAAATCTGCCTATCATAATGTTCTTGTAGGTTTCTAGGACCCTCTGGATCCTTCTACTTTGCCATTCTCCCATGATTCTCTCGTCTAGAGTCCCAATAGGATGTCCTCCCCTCTGTCCCAGTTTCCTGGTAAGTGAAGACTTTCATGGGGCTAGTATGCAGATATAAGTGAGTATATACCAATTGACTCTTTCTGCTTCTGGGTTAACTCACTACTTACGATCATTTCTAGCTCAATCCATTTGTCCACAAATTTCAGGAATTCCTTGTTTTTAATAGCTGAGAAGTATTCCATAGTGTAAATGTACCACAGTTTCTTTATCCATTCTTTTACTGAGGGACTCTTAAGCTGTTTCCATGATCTGGTTATTATGAATAAAGCCACTATGAACATGGCTGAGCAAATTTTCTTGTTGTGTGCTGAAGCATCTTCTGTGTATATTCCAAGGAGTAGAATAGCTGGGTCTTGAGGAAGCCCTATTCTCAGTTTTCTGAGATAGCCAGATAGATTTCCAAAGTGGCTGTACTAGTTTTCATTCCCACCAGCAATGAAGGAGTGTTCCTCTTCCTCCACATCCTCACCAGCATGATGTGTCGCTTGAATTTTTGTTCTTAACCATTCTGATGGGTGTAAGATGGAATCTCAGAGTTGTTTTGATTTGCATTTTCCTGATGAGTAAGGAGGTTGAGCATTTCTTTAAGTGTTTCTCAGCCATTTGATATTCCTCTGTTGAGAATTCTCTGTTTAGTTCCAAGCCCCATTTCTCAATTGGGTTATTTGGTATGGTGGTGTTTAATTTCTTGAGTTCTTTATATATTTTGGATATTAGATCTTTGTCAGATGTAGGGTTGGTGAAGATCTTCTCCCAGTCTGTAGGCTGTCACTTTGTTCTCTTGACAGTGTCTCTTGCCTTACAGAGATTCTCTGCCTCATGAGGTCCCATTTATTGTTGACCTTAAGGCCTGGGCTGTTGGTGTTCTGTTCAGGAAGTTGTCTCCTGTGCCAATGTGTTCCAGGCTCTTCCCTACTTTTTATTCTAACTGACTTAGTGTCTCTGTTTTTATGTTGAGGTCTTTAATCCACTTCGATTTGAGTTTTGTGCAAGGTGACAAATATGGGTCTAATTGCATTTTTTTACACATAGACATCCAGTTAGACCAGCACCATTTTTTGGAGATGCTATCCTTTTTCCATTGAATGGATTTGGCTTCTTTGCCAACAATTAGGTGACCATATGTGTGTGGATTCATATGTGGGTCTTCGATTCGATTCCACTGATAAACCAGTTTGTTGCTGTGTGAGTACCATGCTGTTTGAATTATAGTAGCAAATCAAAGAAAGCCATAAATCAAGGCACTTAAATACATGATGGAATCATGAAGTGGTCATTAGAGCACAGTAGATGACACTGAGCTATGGCTTCAGATGTTATCTGATGATTCTTAGCCTTTTAGTTTATAGGAAATTAGTGTTTTATTAACTAAATACATCCCAATATCCTTTTTAGTTACTGTCAGGATGTCGGATTGACAAGGTATGGCTGTTTAGTGAGATAAAGTACCCCAAGATAAATTGTAGCCACGCTCTGGACCTGTGACAGTCTTCACAGTCCTTACGTTTTAATTGATCAGTTAGTCTCCACAAACATATGTGCTTTCCAGAAGTTCTCATTCACTTCTGAAAGAAGTCTAGAACATTAAGTGTTGATGAGAACTCATGATAACACTTGTGAGGCCATCTTTAATCTATTGCACTTACTTCTTCATGGAAAAAAGTATCAGCCACAGCTAGAGTACTGTCGTCATTTATTTAATCTAAGCGCTAAAAGATTTAGTGGTGGAAAAAGCCTTTGATTCCCAAGGTTTTTCCTCACAATTTAACAAAAGTTAATGTTGTTTTTACTTTTGTTAAATTAAGCTCTGGTTACCCTTTCTAAATTGATAATAAATAAAAATAAAGGATAAGTAAAATCTTCACACCTGTCAAATGTCTATGAGTGAGAACGGAGACAAGCCATCCCAGTGCCAGAAGCCAGCTTTTCATTCTTATTTCTTGGTCATGCTAAAATGTTGAAATAGCTGGTTTTACAGTCATGTTCATCCGTACACAAAGCACTGTTTATAAATGCAAAGACACACACACACACACACACACACACACACACACACACACACACATACACACATGTGCTCTTACATGCACATATGAACACTTGCACATATACGTACACATGATCACTAAATACATACTGTTTGAAGCAAGAATGTTTGAAGTCAGTGCTCTGCTAAAGCTCAAAGCCCTGCAATCTCTCACTCCTTGTCTGCTATTCCAATAGAGACCAAAGGAGGGGGATTTGCCTTTCTCTGTGAGAAGGTACCAGGCGCTGATTTGTACTCGCTTTCAGCACCTGCAGACATTGTAGAAACTTCAAGTCTGATATGTAAAAGCTTCTCCTAGTCTTCCTGGTTATTAAAAGTCTATTTTTACTTTCTTCTCAGGTCTCCCCTGACTGCCTAGCACGCCCTCTTTGAATACTTTTGTTCCTTTTCATTTGCATTGAAATGGGCCTGCTTCATGTCCCAAATCCCTTATGGTTCCTTTGTGTGCAGTCAATTACATTGAAAAAACTAATTTGTGCTACGTCTTTAATGGTCCATTTTACTGCCCTTCTGAGAAATCATATTTATCTACAATTCCAATCCCAAGTAAAATGGTCAGCCTGAAAAGGTCCTCCGTGCCAGTTGAGGATAAGACTAATGGAGGTTTTTCACAGGATGAGCCACAGTATTTACCCTAGTACCTCTCTCTAAGTGGCACAGGGAAGAGGAATGGCATACAGAAAGATTCACAAAGAATGAGCATGTTGACATGTTTTTGGCTGATAGACCACCTATCATAGCAGTGACTTAGAGAATACTCTTTAGTGTATCTTAGTCTTATTATGAAATTAATTATTTTTCTCCTCAGAGCTCTCCTCACATTCCAGCTTCTTTTTGCCTACTTAAAAATTAACTTAATTTGTGTTAGGAATTCTTTTCATGCAATAAATTTGATCATATTCTTTCCTTTCCCTTACCCACTCAACTTCTCTCTCTCTCTCTCTCTCTCTCTCTCTCTCTCTCTCTCTCTCTCTCTCATAAATCAGACAAAACTAAGCCAACAATGAAAGAACTAAAGTCAAACCAAATCAAAAGACCACCCCTCCCCCAATATAAAAAACAAAACGCAAAGCACACACAACTCATAGACCAGGGACTTGCAATGGAGTGTTTTTGATATATCCAGTGAAGAAAACTAAACCTCTGTTTCCAAGTATGTATCAATTACAAAAAGTTTCTTAGTTATGGTGATATTTTGTGCCCATCTCCTCTTCTTAACTCTGGGATTTTTGTCTAATATGAATCTGTGCTGGTCTTTTGCATTCTGTCTTAGTCTGTGTCAAATTATACATTCTGACTGGAAGACACAATTTCCTTGGACTCATGTATCATCTTTGGGTCCTAGAACTTTTCTCCTTCATCTTAGCACATGTCCTGAGCTTTGAGAAGAAGCGTGTGATGAAACCATGCCATTTAGGGATGTGTGCTCTGATGTCCTCTCACTCTCCACACAGTGTGCAGCTGTGCGTCTCCGTGTTAATTGCCATCTGCCTGGAGAATAAGCCTCTTTTATGATGGTTGTGAAAACCTCTAAGTAAAGTAGTTCTGTGGGTTAGCAAAGTAACAAGGGATTGGAGATGGCTGAAATGGGTAGAGGGGAAGAGCTAGGGCGACCCTGGCTTGGCATCATGAGTCCCGAGCCCTATGATGTGGAGGTGGGTGCACTCTCCAGCTTCAGCATTGCACTGTGACTTCTTCAGACCTTTATGCCTGAAGCTATTTATATCATCATTCCTTCTGTTTTCTCTTTCTTCTGACATTGTATCCATTCTTCAAATGCCAGTTGACAAATGACCTCCTTGTGTTGCTTACTTGTTGACAGGAGACAAGGCAGAGTCATTTACCAGAAGGGAAAGCCTGTTGAAAGATTGTCCCCTTACATTGGTTAGTAGGCAAATCCGTGGGGCATTGACTGGATTAATGGTTGGTTGGATGAGCCCAGTCTACTGCATGCAATGTCACCCTGGGAAGGTGGTCCTGGGTTGTATGGAAAAGCAAACTGAGCAAGCCATGGGCAGCAGCCAAGTAAGGAGTGTTCCTCCATAGCCTCTGCTTCAGTTCCTGTCACCAGGTTTTTTGCTGGGATTCCTGCCATTGCTTGCCTTAGTAATAGATTGTGATGAGGAAGTGTAAGCCAAATTCACCATTTTCCACAAGTTGCTTTTAGTCATGATCTTTACCATGACAATAGAAAGCAAACTGAAAGATTCCTTTTTAAAACATGATTCTATGTTCTTAGGAAATTGGAATTTTCTTGTTACTTTTTCCACATTGTGAATATAATATAATGATATGTAATATTGTTGTCTTTCATCATGGGTTTTGTGTGTATGTGTGTGTGTATGTGTGTGTGTGTGTGTGTGTGTGTGTGTGTGTGTGTGTGCGTGCGTGCACCCGCGTGTGCACACGTACATGCATGAGCTCGTCAGTGGGTATGTTTGAATGTATGTATGGATACACTGCATGGTGTTCGTACGTGGCATCAGTGTAGAGGTCAAAGAACAAACTCCTGTGTTGATCCTTGCTTTACACCATGTTGGAGACAGGGTCATGAGATCTTTACCAGCTATAAACACCAGGATCAATGGAGTGCGAGATACTGGGGATCTCACTGTCTCTTCTACCCATTTTTCTATGGGAAAGCTGTGATTATAGACACTTAAGTCCACCTGGCTTTTTACATGGATCCTGAGTGTTTTAAATCAGGTCCTGATACTTGCACTGGAAGCACCTTAGCTACTGAGTCATCTTCTCTATGCTGATTTTTTACTTTACTCTAAGACAATGAAAATATTCACTAACTGTTCTATGTTCACTGTAATACTCATTTTACAGCATGATGTTTGAACCATAAGACGCTGAAGAAAATAAATGAATGAGTATCAGAACCAATGGGAATGTAAAAACAAGAAGAAAATGGCAACAATCCCTGGTAAATACACTAGACTTCTTCTTTTGCCTTGGTTTATTTTGAGTTTGAGGGTAGACCCCAGGACATTGTGCTTTCAAGGCAAGTGCCCTGACCACTTGCTGTAGGAACATTAAGAGTAAAGTCACTAGCCTATTTATGAATTATGAAACTATATTTTAAAATTACTGAGCTAGAGTAATAACCTGATGATGGTACATCTCTCTGTTCTATGTTCCTTACACAGATCTCGCCCTGAAAATTTTAGCAAGAGAGAATAGAACTTTCATTACACAAACTATACTGAGTGTAAGAAGTCAAAAGTAACTTTAAGGTCTAGTAACTATCTGGTTATATATAAATTTCATGCACTAATAAATGTGAACAGTTTCATCTTCAAAAGTTTTTGGACACAGAAATATATCGAGTCCTGAAACATGTCTAATACCTGTCACTGTGCCTGAAACTTCATGATGTATCTTGTCTCAGGCTGATGGTGTTAATCCATCTTTTTCACAGTTTTCTTCAGTTTTGATTAAGGAAAGCTGTCAGTCTTCCCGCATTCTGTGAACATCTGTTGCTTAATTATTCCAGCTTTCATAATTAGAAAGCTTACTTAAGGAGAAGACAAGCTATTTAAGTAGACTAAAGGGGCACACATTATCTACATACAGATATAACAGAAGTGCTGGGGGTGAAAAATATGAATTTTAAAAAATTCTATATTACATTATTTTACAATATCTTTTATGCAAGTAGATATAGCCCAACGAGGCCAAGTTTAGAAAACAAAAGAAGACCCATTTTTCTTATTACTGTTCAAAAAGTTACATTCAGCCTAGTGATATGTAGCACTGACATTTTTGGTCAATTTAAGGTGTTGAATAGAATGAATATTAAAAAATATGCAAATTTTGTTTAAATAGTTTTTAAAAATATTTTCCACTATTAATATCAGTATCACAGTAGGAAAGGATATTAGCTTTGAAATATACATTAAATGTATTAATATAACTTTTAGAAAACAAAATAGCTGTATCTTACAGTTGTAAATTTCTAAATGTGTGTACATGAAAATAAAATAGAAACAAACTCAGTTAGTACTTTAGTTCTCTCTGAGTATAGCTTTCCACCTTGGGAGCTAGACATCTTGCTAATTATGCAGTTTATTTGCAGACTGTGAATGGATAGCTGTTGGACTATGGTAACCCTTAGGAATGGTATTTTTGATGATCACACAAATGCCAGAGATTTCTGCTTTTCTGCCTTTTTTCTGCCCATGAGTAAGCACAGCTGTGGTTATTAAAATGTTGAGGGTAAATCTCTGATATTAGCCCTGCCGATCCTAGGAATTAAGCAATGCTTGCTTTGCACAAAAAGCAGCTGCTACAGAATCACAACACAAGATTTTTCTTTTCAGATTTCATATAAGAGACAAGGAGACTAGAAAGAATTAATAATCCCCTTGACATTGCCATTTGAAAAAGAAAAGAGATGTTTCTTATTTTATTAAGATTTTCTAAAAGCCATATACTGCCCCACATTAAATTTATAATACAGTGCAGCTATGGACTGGACTCAGGCATAAGTTTTCATTATTTTCCTGAGCTATGATCATGTGAATATTTTGGAAATGAAATGCTTAGGTAGGTAACCACATGACCAGAACACCTGCAACTAGAGACTAGATTGTTTTCTTAAACGGATGCTAATGAATATCCTTATGTCTGTTTTTTCCAGTATGTTATTAATTGGTAATAACTTTCATTGACTAGAAATAGACTATTGTACATGAAAAAGTTGGCCATTACCTCTCAAGTAAAAGTTGGATAACATAACACAGTGTTGATTGGCAGTGTTTTGTTTGTTTGGTTGGTTGTTTTTGTTTTTTGGGTTTTTTTTTTTTAGTTTTTTTTTTTTTTTGTTAAGTTACAAAAAGCAGCAAGGACATGTAGTTCTTCAGATTATCTCAACTATGTTATGGACATGGTCTATGATACATACATTAGAGTTCTCAAAATGTGGAAAGAGTATAGTCCAGTTAAGGAATGGAGAAAACTAAAAGTCACAGGGTAGTTAATAGTTGTAGTGTGTGTGTGTGTGTGTGTGTGTGTGTGTGTGTGTGTGTGTTGTGTGTATTTAAAGGCTGTAATTCTCTGTGGTTCTTCTGTGTAAATGGTGAAGAATATATCCAATTTTTATTGTTCCTAGCACTTTACAGTACTGAGGGAGAATAATTTTGTTAATAAGTATAAAAAATATGAAGTTAAGAAAAAGTATGAAAAATATGAAATTCCTCAATCGAAAATAATGCAAGGTGAATGAGTACCCACAATGCATGAGTAGATATAAAATTAGCTTGAAGATAGGCACAGGTTTTCTTTTCAACATGAGTCCAATGAAATCAGAAGAAGAGGTGAAATTGAAGTAAACATGTGGAGAAATGATAACTTGCAAGTATTAAAAAAAATTGGTGTAGATTACACACATACAGTAGATAGTACGCATGCCAAGGAAGAGTCATGCTTGTAATAAGAGGGTCATGATGTCATAGAGAAGGTAGATTAAGAGGAAATTGAAGTGATTTTATTTTATTTATTTTTTAATTTTTTAATCTGACTTTTTATTATAATTTATTCAGATTATATCTCTACTGTTATGCCCTGACTTATATCTTCCTGTTCCCTCTCTCCCTCCCCCCCTCCTCTCTATCCCCCTCCCCTAGACCTCTGACAGAAAGGGACCTCCTCCCACACCATATGACTACAGCCTATCAGGTCTCATCTGGATAACCTGCTTCCCCTTCCTCTGAGCTCACCAGTTCTCCCCACCCAGGGGAAGTGGTCAAATAGGGAGCACCAGAGTTCATGTCAGACAGTACCCGCTCTCCCATCAACCATTGAAAATGAGCTGTCCATTGACTATATCTGAACAGGGATCTAGATTTACTGCGTCCATTGTCCTTGGTTGGTACAGCAATTTGTTCAGGCCTCCCAGGGTTCAGACCTGCCAGCCTTGCTGGTATCCTTGTGGGCCGCTTCAACTCTCTGGGTCCATCCATTCCCCCATTTTTCTATACCACTCTCACCTGGTGTCTTGATTCCCCACAAATGGAGACTCTCAGAGGCCATCTGTGCTGGGCTAATATCTGCTTATGAGTAAGTAGATATCATGTGTGTCTTTCTGGGTCTGGGTTACTTCACTCAGGATGATTATTGCTAGTTCCCTTGTTTTTGATAGCTGAATAGTATTTCACTGTGTAAATGTATCACAGTTTCTTTATCCATTCTTCAGTTGAGGGACATCTAGGTTGTTTCTAGATTCTGGCTATGGCAAATAAAGCTGCTATGAACATTGATGAGCACATGTCCTTGTTGTGTGGTGGAGCATCTTCAGATATATGCCTAATAACAAAACAACATCTTACAACCTAAAAAGTATAAAAAATAAAATTTGACAGAATTTTAAATATTTGTTTTTTTTTTACTGATTCTTTTTTTTAATTAATTTATTCTTGTTACATCTCAATGGTTATTCCATCCCTTGTATCCTCCCATTCTTCCCTCCCTCCCATTTTCCCCTTATTCCCCTCCCCTATGACTGTTCCTGAGGGGGATTACCTCCCATTGTATATGCTCATAGGGTATCAAGTCTCTTCTTGGTAATGTGCTGTCCTTTGAGTGCCACCAGGTCTCCCTCCCAGGGGATATGGTCAAATGTGAGGCACCAGAGTATGTGAGAAAGTCATGTGTTTGGAAGCTCCAGAATTTTAAATATTTGTAAAAATCAAAATAATAATGTAGTGCTAGATTTCAGAAATGGATAAAAAGCAATAAAAAGAAGTATAAATGATTGAAATATAATTATTTTTTAATGAAATTAATATGTATTTCTTAATTACTCCATAAATTTAGATAAGACAGATTGACATATAAAAATGTGCTATTTATTAAGAAATAAATGACATATCTGACTATAAAGTAAGTTTAAAGGTTACTATATTGCTAATTGATTATTAGCACAAACTTTATAAACTCTGACAAAAATAAAAATAGATAAAAAGAAATAAGAAGTAAACAACCCTGTAAGAACCCAGTATTTTCATGTTCTTATTCTCACATATAATTGACCTGTATCAGATATCACGAGAAGCATCCTTAGGAATAAGTACTTTTATGAAGATGGATATCATAAAATACAAAGATACAGCAGGAAAAATTTACCATTCAATTTTTAAAGTAGAAAAATGAAAGGTTGAAAAATAGTTACTAAGATAGGCTAAGTCAAACAATCAAACAAGTGGAGAAAATGGTGTGAATAAAAGCAGAATCCAAAAATTGAACCAAAGGACAAAAAGATGCTTTTACCACATGAAATTGGCTATTAGAAAATATGGACTAATAAAATTATAATTTAAAAAGAATGTTTTTGTTGCTGTGCTTTCACAAGTAATTTTGAAGTGCATTCTAAGTACTTATTGACAACAGGTATCTCTAACCTGCCTTTTTCATTGATTATTTCTATAATTTTACTTGTTTTTATTTTGTTAATCTCTGGAAGGTGGTTCCTTTTTTCTTTATTCACTTTACATCACTTTAGCGCCCTGCACCTCAGTTCCGTTCTCTCTTCCTCTTCCCTGTATTCCCTGCTCCCTGTAAAGTATGGTCTGGTGATTTGTATTTGATTGCTTATTGTTTTGCTCCAAAGGTCTGATTGCTTTCCTGTATGAGCAGACAGTCCCTTGCCCCAAGTGTAGCTGCACAACCTTGCCTCCAAATATTCCCTGTTTGAGCAATAAAATGCCTGCACCTGGGCAGGGCAGACGTGATGTAGGCATGACCAAGGTTCCAAGGGCTTGGAAAGATGATGGGAGGAGGAGAGACAGATAGGAGAGGCAAAGAATCAGAGACCGATGGGTTAGTGTAAAAAAAAAAAAAACAAACTACTTGACTGGGAGGAATTTATATCTAGCATGTGTGTGTGGATAGAGAGAAGAAGCTCAGATGAATATTATAAGCAAGTATTTATCGAATTGTGAATGGGAAGTAGCCTCAATAGGAATGATTAAAGCAAATGGCTTGGGATAGGAGTCTTGGAGGTAACAAAGTAGATTAGGGGGATTATATCTGCCCAGCCCCAAGTTTAAAGCATATTAAAAATATTGGGGTTGTTGCATCAACTGAGGACAATGTATGTTGCAAACCTAGACCATATGTTCAGATCTAGCCAATGGACAGCTCAGTCTCCACTGTTGTGGGGAGAGCTGGAACTGACTGTGACATGAACTCTGGTGTACCCTTGCCCTGATATTTGATCTCTTCCCTTTGGTGTAGAGGCCTGGCAGCACGAGGCTATCTTGAAGAGGTCTGATATGCTGTGGTCATACGGCAGGGAAGGAGGTCCCCTTCTGTCAGAGGTCTAGTGGAGAGGAATCTGGTGGAAGAAGGAAGGAGGGTGGGAACAGCAAGATACAAGTGAGAGCAAAGCATTCAGCATATGATAAGAATAAGTTGTAGAGATAGCACCAGATAGATTTCCAAAGTGGTTGTACTAGTTTGCATTCCCACCAGCAATGAAGGAGTGTTCCTCTCTCCCCACATCCTCGCCAGCATGTGGTGTCGCTTGAATTTTTGATCTTAGCCATCCTGATGGGTGTAAGATGGAATCTCAGCATTGTTTTGATTTGCATTTCCCTGATGATTAAGGAGGTTGAGCATTTCTTTAAGTGTTTCTCAGCCATTTGATATTCCTCTGTTGAGAATTCTCTGTTTAGTTCCATGCCCCATTTCTCGATTGGGTTATTTGGTTTGGTGGTATTTAATTTCTTGAGTTCTTTATATATTTTGGATATTAGACCTTTGTCAGATGTGGGGTTAGTGAAGATCTTTTCCCAGTCTGTAGACTGTCGCTTTGTACTCTTTACGGTGTCATCTGCCTTACAGAAGCTTTTCAGCCTCATGAGGTCCCATTTATTAATTGTTGACATTAATGCCTGGGCTGTTGGTGTTCTGTTCAGGAAGTTGTCTCCTGTGCCAATATGTTCCAGGCTCTTCCCCACTTTTTCTTCTAAGTGATTTAGGGCTTCCTCAGGACCCAGCTATTCCACTCCTTGGAATATACCCAGAAGATGCTCCAGCACACAGCAAGAAAATTTGCTCAACCATGTTCATAGCAGCCCTATTCATAATAGCCAGAACATGGAAACAGCCTAAGTGTCCCTCAGTAGAAGAATGGATAAAGAAACTGTGGTACATATACACTATGGAATACTATTCAGCTATTAAAAACAAGGAATTCCCAAAATTTGTGGATAAATGGATTGAGCTAGAAATGATCATAATGAGTGAGTTAACTCAGAAGCAGAAAGACTCAAATGGTATATACTCACTTATATCTGCATATTAGCCCAACGGGCATGTCCCACGAAAGCCTTCACTTACCAGGAAACAGAGACAGAGGAGAGGACATTCTAGTGGGACTCTAGATGTGAGATTCATGAGAGAAAGGCAAAGTAGAAGGACCCAGAGGGTCCTAGGAGCCTACAAGTAGAACATTATGATAGGCAGATTTGGGCACAGGGGTCCCACTCAAACTAGGCACCAGACAAGGACAATACAGGCGGTAAACCTTAAACCCCTACCCAGATCTAGACAATGGACAGAACACTCTCCACAGTAAAGTGGAGAGTGGGATATTACGTTCTCACACACTCTGGTGCCACACCTCTGACCATGTCCCCTGGATGGGGAGACCTGATGGCACTCAGAGGAAGGACAGCAGGTTACCAAGAAGAGACTTGATACCCTATGATCATATAGAGGAGGAGGTAATCCCCCTCAGGAACTGTCATAGGGGAGGGGAATAAGGGGAAAATGGGAGGGAGGGAAGAATGGGAGGATACAAGGGACGGGATAACCATTGAGATGTAACAAGAATAAATTAATAATAAAAAAAAAATGGAAAAAAAAAAAAAGAATAAGTTGTAATAAATTAAAAATTAAAAATGTGTCTGTGTCTTTTATTGATATGAAAGAGGGTTAAAAATAACCATTGTAATAATTACAGGCTATGAATAGTAAACATCAATAGCTTTTCTAGTTCCCTCAGAAGAGGGAGACACCCCAATCCACCCCAGCACATCAAGTTACATCAGAACTGAGTGCATCTTCTTCCTTTGTGGCCTGCTAAGTCAGCCCCAACTTGGGGAAGTGATCAAAAGCAGGCAACAGGGTCACTGTCAGAGACAGCCTCAGGATGATCGTTTCTAGTTCCGTCCATTTGCCTAAAAATGTCAAGATTTCCTTGTTTTTGATAGCTGAATAGTATTCTGTTGTGTAGATGTGTCACAGTTTCTTTATCCATTCTTTGGTTGAGGGACATCTATGTTGTTTCCAGATTCTGGCTATTACTAATAGAGCTTCTATGAACACTGTTGAGCAAATGTAATCCTTCTTAAATAAGTTTCTTTTTGCAGTATAGATACCAACTTATTAATATAAGCAAATGAAGGCTCATGGAGTGCCCAGCTCCGGTCAATGACATGTTTTCAGTGCAAATTCTATACTTAAATCTCAGGGAATACTATAGAAGATGGAATCAAAGGGCTTTTTTTTTTAAGGTGTTCTGAAAACTGTAAATAATTTAAGTGATGAGCTAGTTATCTCATTGTTTTTGTCATTTTAATAATACAATTTGTTTATGCAGATCAATTCTTTCCTAATGTCTGTTCTTGAGTCTGTGACTTTTCTCATTCCTCAATATAGAATTGAGAATAGAATCATAATCCCAGTTCACACACAGCTGTTAGTTCTAACTCTTCAAGTCAGTAAGCCTGCATTGAATTTTTCCTTAGATATCTAGAAAACAAAAGAACTGAATGAAAATTGATTTCTCTATCAATCTTTTAGTAACGTTCATGCAGAATTAGTACATTTAAAAATGTTTTTAAAGGTGTTTGTCTTTAAATTGTACAAAACACAATTTTTAAAATATATATTTTTGAAATTCAAATTATCATTGGACCTATATCCTTTTCTGTATCTGAATCTATAGTATATCAGTTTGATAAACATTGTATTCTACCTTTGTAATCTTGAATAAAATTACTTCTATACTCGAAGGTTTAAGGCAAAAGGTATGTTTCCTAATGATTCATTGGGGCAGAATTCTAGGACCTGAGGAAAAGACTGAGTGGTTGTTTTTACCTTCAGCTTTGTAGATACTAGCCATTACGGTGTCCATCTTGTGATAGTGAGTTGAAGGCTCTGCAACATAGGGACAGACCTTCATGGTACCTCATCCTATCTCCTGTTTCTGTCCTTCTGCTAAACACTTGAGTTGTTGTATGCAGTTTGCTCTTCTCCTTCATATGAAAATAGAGGGAAAAAAGAGGAAGAGCAAGGAAGAAAAGGGGTTCAGAAAGAAAGGGAAAACAAATAGGAAAAGCAGAATATAAACCTTTCAACCATTTTATGAGTATATTTTATAATTGAGGCTTTGCCATTTTTGCCATGTTTTGGCCACTGAGAGATTGTTGATGAGAGTTGCTCATCCTAAAGTGAAGGAGATTACACTAGGACATGAAGACCTCATTCATTCCCTAACACCTTAACTAAAGCTTTTAATACTATTAACTATGCTCACTGGAAGAAAATTCAAGGGAAAATTGTGTTTGGCTCAATTAATTATCTATTTTCATATATTTCAATGAGTAATCTCCAAGTTAATTATTACATTTTTCACAAATCCAAATGTCAATGTTCTCTCCAATACACACATTAGCGAATTTTCTTTGAAGTATATTGTAAGGCCTGTGTGGTTTCCCAGGATTTGGATTGAATATTTTTATTTCAATTGATAATTTATTTGAAAAAATTTAAATGGCCTTTATTTTGTTCTCTCTTTGTGTACCTAAAGTACTTTCTTGTTTATGGATATTAATTAACATATATATATATATATGTTCCTTTTATTTGAACCCCATAGATTATTTAATGTAGGGAATTTCTATTATTAGAATACTAGTATAGAGTCTTTGTAGCATGATATATATTTCTTGGAATGTTTTATTATGGAATATTTTAATAATTCTAAAGAGTTAGTATCTTTCTAATTTTCAAAATTGATTTTCATTAATAATAGAACAATTGTATTACATACAATATTTTTTACTATCACTGCAAGTTTATGTATTGCATAGAATGTAAGAAGGAAACAAGTCTCTAGTGAAGAATGTTTAAATAAGTTCATATTAAACACAGTTTCTTCCTTAAAGTAATGTGGCATTATTTTGTATTTTAAAAACACAAAAATATTAGAATGAATGCAAACAGCATAGGGTCACAGCATTGTAAACTTGCACCAGTGAACAGCTGAATGACTGTACAACAACGGCGATGGATCACAGAAAATAGTGACAATCTGTCCACTGATTGCAATGTTAAGATATTATTAATAGAAGACCCAAGTAAGTCATAGCCAGACTTCTGACCCATGGAAACTATTAACAATGAGGGTCTCTATGCACTGATAAAGTTTCAATAAAGGAAATAATGCAAAGACTAACAACTTAAATGCACCTAAACCAAGCTCAAAATAGTTAAAGAATTTACAGATCTGCATGGAACAGGGACAAATCAAATGATTGAGACAGGGAATTTTAATATGCTTCTCTTGGTAATTGGTAAATTAGGCAGAGAAAAATCACTAAGAATACAAAAGACTTTAATCATGCAATTAACCAATTTGATCTAGTGGATAAGTGCGCATTGCAATCAAGAACAGAGAGTTCACCCCAAGCATGAAAGAATACTTAAAATAATTGACCACATACTGTGGTATGAAGCAAAACTTATTGTGTTTCAAAGATTTATTGTCTTGTAGAAAGTACTTCCTCTGTACACAATAAGTCAAATTAGTGATCAATTACCATGAGAATAACGATAACTAGAGGATGACAATTTCTTGGGAGAAGAGCGAGAATGTAATATTATGTAGGTTTATGAAACAAGGACTTCAGAGAAACAATAATTAAGAAATATTTAAATATAATGGAGTTAATCAAAAAGAGATTTCACACATCTCTTCCCCTATACCTGAAAATCTGGAGCAATAACAGAAGAAAATCTTGAGTGACAGTCATGGATGCAAGTACGGACTATGGCTGGAGAGGGAGTGGTTTACTTTATCGCATAGCATCATGTAAACTGGTCTAAAGGACTTGAGTTTTGTCCTAAATGGACAGAAACTGGGAGAATTTGAAAAGGGCAGTGAGAGTGTGGACTTAATTTTTCATAAGATTCAACTTATGCTTTCATAGGTTCTATGCACTTTGACTCCCCTGCAAAAAAAAAAAGAGGTTGGAAGGAAACAAAAGGCATCATTAGAAAAGTGTGTTGATCTGCTATGGGGTGTCATGGCTAGGGAAATATGCCCCTCACCCCTTCTCCGCCTGTGGCAGTCAGGTGCACTGGGGCTAAGGTCATGACAGTGGGACAGCTGGCCCTTTCCATTACTGGATGCAGCACTAGGGAAAGTAGGTCCCTGCACATTGCCTGGACACACAGTAGAGCTGGCTCTGGTGTTGAAGTCAGAGATGAGCAGGCTTGGAAGACAAGAGTCTAAGAGAGCTGACCCGGCTCCTCACTGGCTGCAGTAATGAGTGAGCTAGCCAGAGCAATGCTGAAGAGCTTACCTTGGTGATGAGGGTACAGGTGAGTTGGCCCAATGGGTCAACTCAGATACCTCCCCAAACCCAGACCCAGGGCTTTAAATTGGCCTACCCCAACATCTACTCCAGTTTTTGCTGGAGCATTTGAAAGTTGAATTCCTGAAGAACCAAAGCTGCAGGATCTCCATGATACAGAATAAAACGAGATCTCTGAGCACAGTCCCCATGAATATCCACTATAGATAGTGTAGCACAAGCCAGAGTCCCTGAAGAGGATCAATGTATCTCTTCAATGAACATTTGCAAGTAAAGGTGTGTGGACAAAAGGGTATACTGTGTGGCATACTGTGACACGCTACACCTTCCACAAGATTTATTTTTTTAATCTTGATATATGTTTTCAAGGGGAGTTCACAAGAGCGGAGGGCAGCTGTGAGAGGACATGCAGTGAGTGGGATTGGAACGCATGCTGTGAAATTTACAAAAAAATCTATAAAGAGTTTTTTTAATGAAAGGAAAGAAAGAAAAGTATGTTAAGAAGCTGGTCTGATTGCTCAGAGCAGTTTAGATCTCTAGAACCCACTTAGAAGCCTGGTGTGTGTTGTGGTCTATAACTAATCCGAGCAGTGGCAGAGATAGAATGTCCCTAGGAAAGACTGGCTAGAAAGAGGTGCTCTTGGTTCCCCCAAGAGAATCTGCCATGATATATAACATGGATAGATTTCAAGAATCCATGTGGTAGCTTATAACTTTCTGTAACTCCAGTAACATGGCACCTGACACCTTCTGTCCCCTATGGATAACAGAGACCTATGTAATATACATGCATGTACACAAAACAGCCATATACAGCTTTTATACCTACCTTCTAGATATTTAGTAAGGAAGGTACACTGCAGGGTACCAAAAGATAAACATAAGTACAAACCCAGCCACAAAACTTCTGAACTACAGTGATGTACTGCTTGCAAGTTATTTGCATGAAATGGTAGCACAAAGCCCTTTGGGAGTAACAAAGATATAACTGATTTGACTTAAGACCCACTCCATGAGACAGAACCCATACCCAACACCGTTTAAGTGACCAAGAACAAAAACTTGAAAATAGCATGTCAAGAACCTAGGTCGAACTTAAACAATATGGGTCTAAAATGAGAAAAACTACAACAAGAAAGTAACAACAGAATGTAGTGATAAAATGACTCTTCAAGATGTTCTGCTACACTCAGCTAACAGTTACTTGCTCAGCCATCATCAGAGACACTTCTTCCTGTGGCACATATGAACAAATGTAGAGACCCACAGATAAATATTACATAGAGAGTGAAGAAATTTGGAGCACTTAGCCCTCAGATACCAGGGAACTGCAGAAGCCTACAAGTAGAACATTATGATAGGCAGATTTGGGCCCAGGGGTCCCGCTCAAACTAAGGCACCAGCCAAGGACAATACAGGCGGTAAACCTTAAGCCCCTACCCAGATCTAGGCAATGGACAGAACACTCCCCACAGTAGAGTGGAGAGTGGGATATGACTTTCTCACATACTCTGGTGCCTCACCTTTGACCATGTCCCCTGGACGGGGAGACCTGGTGGCACTCAGAGGAAGGACAGCAGGTTACCAAGAAGAGACTTGATACCCTATGAACATATAGAGGGGGAGGTAATCCCCCTCAGGAACAGTCATAGGGGAGGGGAATAAGGGGAAATCGGGAGAGAGGGAAGAATGGGAGGATTCAAGGGATGGGATAACCATTGAGATGTAACAAGAATAAATTAATAAAGGAGGAAAAAAAAAAGGAAATGAGTCTGAAAGAATATGAAATCCAAAGGGGATGGATGACACCAAGAAATCAGAGAAGTAGAAAACAAAGGGCCAGAATATGTCTGTACCATGTTCTTTGGATATATAGTATGGTTTTCAGTTAAGTGTTTTCTTCTTCTTCTGTTGATCTGTACTATTAAATTTTGATATGATAGTTTTTGTTTTATTTTTTATTTTTTAAATAAATAAATTAATTAATATAAACCTAGACATTAGGGTAAAGCTTTACAACTTAACTGTCACTTATAGTAACATGCTATAAGAAGAAAAAAATATGTTTTCTCCAATGTAGTGACACTGAGTATATTAACCACTCTAGGCCAGTCCTGTAGAGGAATTTGAATCTAGCAACATGGCCTCTGTGGAAGGATCATGTCGAAAGATCTAGGTCTGTAATCTGGCTCAAATGCAGACACATTATAGTATGATTTAGCTTGAATATAAACAGAATCTTAGTATATACCTTTAATCTCAAACAATAAAGGTAAGGTTAATATATAGAAGGAAACAGCAAAGTTTAAATTGATGTCTAATTGAGGGGCAGAAAAAATGATGAATCAGAGAAAGATGTGACAGGGTGAGTCCTAGATATGATATGCCCAACTCTCACAAGAACAGACAGGAAACACAGGCTATTTAAGAGCAACACAGGGAGTGACAGAAGGGACTTTTTACCAATAACTGAATGCCAGGACAGTTTTAGAGAGACAGGTTACAGCGAGAACGAGCTGGACACAAGTGAAGACAGAGAAGACAGATACTGAGAAGGAGCCAGAAGATTACAACATATTGCCGGAATTAGTTGGAGGCCAGATAGAGCAATTCAGTCAGAATCCCAGAGAAGCCAGTTTGAATCGCTCATCTTGGGGTGGAGATTGTGCCAGAACAGCCAAGTTGAACTGACCAGAGAGTATCCAGAAAGATCTAGAAAGGCTTGAAAATTGCTCTCATATCATCTCCTTCTCTGAGAAAATAAAAGCCTTATCTATATCTGGCACCCAAATATGGTTGGAAGGAAAATCCAATGTGATTGGAGAAGGAGAAAGCCCACTAGCATTGAAGCAAACCTACAACATCTGACAGGAAGCCACAGAGGAGAAGTTTGCCTAGAATTGTTTCATGAGGAAGAATCAGTTATTCAAGTTTGACTGAACACCAAAAAGCCTCAGGCGACTTTGGAGTCGCAGGAACCTCCGAGAGAGAGAATCACAGTAAGCCACCCAAGACAATAATTTTAATGATATAGAAAGACTTTTTCTGCATTAACAAAATGTGAAGCTCCACTTCAGATCTGTTAAGAGCAAGGGTAGTACTTGAGGGCATAGAAACTTTACTTGAAAAAGCCAACACAATACTTATTGCAACTACAAGCATTGGAAAAATAAAGTCCTTCCCTCCCTCCTACCTTCCTTCCTTCCTTCCTTCCTTCCTTCCTTCCTTCCTTCCTTCTTTTCTTCCTGCTTCCTTCTACGCTTCTTTCTTTCTTTCTTTCTTTCTTTCTTTCTTTCTTTCTTTCTTTCTTTCTTTCACCCAGTAGGTTGTATTTATATATTTATGTGCATAAATGTAACAGCAGCAGCAGCATGAACCACAATAACAACAATACTAATAATAATACAGGGGAATAGGAAGGTGGGGGTAGATATGGGAGGAGTTGGGGAAAGATTGGTGTAGGGAGAAAATATGATTAAAAATACATTGAGTTAAATACTCAAAGCATTAATTAAATTATTGCATAAAACCCCAGAAATGGCATATGAATAACAGACATCAGGGAATATTCTCCTGTGTTGCTCACTACTTCCTGGCAATGGGTGCTTCTCAAAGGCAAGTAAGGCGGGAACTCTCACTCCTCACCCACATGCAATCCCAGAAGGAGCCAAGCCCTGGCTGTGCTCTGATTGGAGAACAAAGACCTTGAGTGTAGCTATAGCCCTCTAACTCCAGCTATGATCGGCTACCCAAGCAGGCTTGCCTGATGCCAGTAGTTCCCCAGGACAGCAATCGCCTATTTCAGAAAAATCACCCTGGAACATAGCATCATTAACAAAAACACATTACATCTTGGCAGTTTGACCTCAGTGATACAGATAATACCAAAAACATGGAGGGAAATCCCCAGATCTCCAAGCATGTACGATTATAACCTGAAAAGATCTCTTCCTTCTTTTATTTCTTCCTTCCTTCTTTTCTTTCTTTCTTTCTTTCTTTCTTTCTTTCTTCTTCATTCTTTCTCTCTTCACATTATATCCCAAAGCATGCCCTCCTTCCTCTCCATATTGTAATCTTTATATACCTCATCTCAAAGAAAGATTTAAAAAATAGCTGTACATCAAGAAAAATTAGCTTTGGCAGTACAAAGAGACAGAGAAATCAAAGAACAGGAATGGCTTAATGGTGAACCTGTGGTCGCTAATGAAATTTAGGTCCAGATAGACAGCTCATTGAACCTACTGTGCCACTTCTTGATGAAATTCAGAGAAGGTGACCACCCTCACTTGCTTGCTTTCCCAGTTACCTTGTAACATATGCCAGAAAATAGTGAAAAATCAAAAAATGAACAACTTTTCTGGAATCCTGTTAAAGGACAATGTAAACATTTTAAAGCTTCAATAATTACTTATGAAATACACTCACCCTGTGTGAAACAGATTTTAAAATACCTGAGCTACCCAAACCAGAATTATCCCCCCAGACTGAATGATTTCCCAAGACTTCAATGATTTAGAAAGAACTTATAGTTGGGTGACTAGAGGGGGGAGAGAGGGTCTGGAAGAACATGGGGTAGGGGAAGAATGCTTTCAAAATATATTTAAATTTAAAAGTTTTTAAAATTAAAAAAATAAGAATAAAAATGAATAAGTAATTTTAAAACTACAATTAAGTCTGGATCTTGTAGATACAGAACCTCGACCAGCCATCTTCTGTAACCAGACAAGACTTCCAATGGAGGAACTGTAACACCAATACAGCCAATAAGCCTTTTACTTACAATTGGTCCTACTTGCAGGATGCGGTGGGGAAATGGTGTCAGAAAACTTATGGAAGTGGCCAACCCTTCACTGGTCCAACTTGATGTCCATGCTACTAAAGGGATGACCAGGAACCGTAATGTGGATAACCCAGGCCAAAATAAAATAAAATAAAATAAAATAAAATAAAATAAAAGCAAAAAAGTCAGTGAAATAATTTAAAAAGATATTCTGCTTTACTCATAGATATGTATCTGTTCTAATCATCATCAGAGAGGATTCATCCAGCAACTCTGGGAGTAGACGCAGAGACTTACAGTCAAACCTTAGCAGGTGCTCACAGCCAAACCCCACAGGAGGAGGGAGAGAAAGGATTGTAGGAGCTCAAGGGGTCATGGACGCCATGAGAACATGACTCATGTATTCAGCAATGCAAGGCTCACAGGGGCTCACAGAAATCTAAAGAACAATCACAGAACCTAAGTGGCTCTCAGCTATGTCCTCTGCACATATGTTATGGTTGTACAGCCTGGTGCTCTTGGGGAGCTCCTAACCGTTGGGTTAGTGTGTGTCTCTGACTCTTTGGCCTGCTCTTGGTACCTTTTTCTCCTAATGATTTGCCTCATCCAGCCTTGATATGAGAGTTTGTGCTTAGACTTATCGTAACTTGTTATGCCATATTAGGTTTATATGCCTTGAATGTCTGCTTTTTTTTTTCCTGAAAGCAAATAGAGGATCTGGGTGAGAGGACATGTGGATTGGGGGAACTAGGAGAAGTAAAAGCAGTATATTTTTGTTTGAAAGAAAAGGATTGGATATTATAGTGACTATCAGGAAATTTACCTTGGACACGTATTTTATGTATATTAAATATTTAAGTTAATATACTGAATAGATAACTAGAAGTAGTTGAGTGGAATTAAAGGGAGAAGCTTTGGGTAGACATTTATTTGGGTGGGAAAGTAAAAAAAAAGTTATTAAAAATTCTGAGATAGATGGTAAAACCAAGAGAATGTATATGTAGACAAGAAAAGACGCCAACAGTTGGCTTCTAGAGGGAGTCAGTACTGACCTTCCAGAATAAAAAGAAGGAATAAAACTAGAAAATTATTACTACAAATGAATAAATCAAATTTTAGAGTATAATCAAACACACAGTAAGTCTAAGATTTTGTCCACTATTAAAAAATAAACAATCAAAATCCATTTATTCAATGGGCTTGTAAAGGCTTCATCACACTTACATAAAAAACCTAAATCAACAGGACAAGATACACAGTCCTACACAGACAGCAAGGGAAACATAGACCATCTAAGGAAAACACAAATAAAAGGATATATATAAAAGACGAAAAACAACTTAGGTCAGGGCTCTTTATGTGAAATTGAATTTGAGTAGGTTTTTGTGGATACTTTTATAGCTGGTATTTTTTCTCCCTGAACTCAGCAGTACAGAAATCTATGTTCAAAAAACTATCTATGTTTTGTTCTCCTGCTAGGTTATGAATAGAGAGACTCTTGGTTCTGGCATCACATGAGGCCGACCACATACCTCTGGTAACCTCCTGCCAGGTGTTGCTGTGTCTATATTACACTGGTAACAGATCTGAGGACCTCACTGCGGCTGTATTGAAAGGGTTATCACTGTGGAACTCTAGAGAGTTTAATTCCTCATGTCTTCTTCATGGATGGTTACCAACTATTTTAATTTGTTAACTGATTGAGGAAGGCGGAAATTCATTTGTGGCCAGACACACCTAGAGCCAGCAGCTCCTGCTGCAGCCTCTTGCCCAGTGTCCCTTGGAGTTGCTCCCCAGTGGACTTAACTGTTCTGTGGGCAGTGGTGGAGGGTGAGTTTAAGTTTAAGAAAGCCATTCTGGTGGTGCTTGTGGGTAAACTAGAATGTGGGGAAAACCTCTGCAACATCATTTAATTCTTCTTCAGGATTCTTCCCAAGTACTCAAAATTAAACGTGGACTAGAACAGTAGGTCTTCACCACCCCAGGAGTGACAAAGAAGAAAAGAGACTTTTAGGCGGAAAGAGTAACATGAATGATCACTGCACAATGTGGGGGTGTAGACCCCAAAAAGGGAGGACAGGAGTTTGTGAAATCTTATCTATCTATCTATCTATCTATCTATCTATCTATCTATCTATCTATTTATTTATTTATTTACTGTATATACCCATAGTAGCCCCCTCACTTCTCTACTTTCAGTACCATCCTCCCTTCCCCTTGCCCTATCTCTCTCCGCTACTACTCAGAAAAGAGGATTCCCCCCCACCAACCCACCCCAGCACATTAAGTCATATTAGGATTGAGCTCATTCTCTTCCCCTGTGTCCTTGTAAGGCAGCTCTGCCAGAGGGAATGATCAAAAAGTAAGCAACAGAGTCCATTTCAGAGACTGCCCCCATCCTCATTACTAGCCCATTGGCTAACTCTGTGTAGGGACCCTAGGCCTAGTCTATCCATGGTCCTTGGTTGGTACTTCAGTCTCAGCAATGCCCCTGGGCCCAGAATAGTTGGCTTTGTTGGTGCTCTTATGGAGATCTTGTCCCCCCCCCCATCCCCCGATCCTTCTATTCTGTCTCCCAGTCTTTCACACTCCTTGAACTCTGCCGAATGTTTGGCTGTGAGTCTCAGCATGTGCCAATCTGCTTTTGGGTAGAGACTCTCAGAGGACAGCTATGCTAGGCTCCTGTCTGCAAGCATAGCAGAGTATCATTCTTAGTGTCAGGGTTGGCTTCCTTCCATGACATGGGTCTCTGATTGGGCCAGGAATTGATTGGACATTGCCTCAAAGTCTACTCTGTCTTTATTCCTGCATATCTTTTAAGAAGGGTTGGTGTTCACCTCCCTCCACTAGGACTCCTGTCTAACTAGAGGGTATCCTTGTCACTCTCCATGGTTCCTGTTACTAGAAGTCTCAAAAAAAAGAAGACTCAAGGAAGGAAGTTTAAATATCACGCAGAAGGGAAATAAAATAGACAGAGGAAGAGACTGAAGAGAAGGAACAGAGTAGGAGAGGGAACTCAGAGAGAAATGAGGGTAAAGATCAGATGTGGGGAGAGTGGGAGTAGGAAGAAAGAGAGCTGGCAGAGAGAAGAGAAACTATGAATGGGTGCATCTCTTTGACAAACTGTAGACCTACAGTATGATAGGCTCCTTGGAGGATAAGGAGGTGATCCGAATGAAGGCTTTATTAAGCTGTGCTCATGATTTGGACTTGATTCTGTAGGTAATAAGGATCTAGCAAACTCAGGAAAGGAGAATCAGACAATATCATTCATCATGAAAGAAAAGTACCTTAAAACCATAGTGACCTATCAAGTCATACTTGTAAAAGTATCATCACATGTAAAAATAACTTTAATTCACCTGCTATCATTGTCTCTGAGGTTTACTGACTTTATTTTTTATTTTAGTTTTTAATTATTTTTCTTTTTTACATATACATTTATATTATTACACATATATAAAATAAACTAGCTACAGCAAAAAGAACAATGAAACAGTCAGGAATTATATAAATGTTACATTCATAGTGTTTTGGCTATTTGTATTTGGCAACCTTGAAGAAAACATCTTTCCTATATTAGTGCTCTAAAATTCTGAATGCAAATCATTATCATATCTTGTCTTTATCAACTTAAAACATCTATATAGACCTAAAAAAACTTAATCTCTTAACAACTAAGCTTAATTATAAAAATAAGCTATCTGGTCTTCGACCCCATCAGACACTTGAGAAGTATTAAAATATATAATCTGAGTCCACAGGAAGTGCAGGTTAGCAGATTTCAAAATGAGAAAATGACAGAGACAGTTTGCTGCCTGAACAGTCACCCAGAACTCTCTAGAATGTTGGAGCATCATCTTGAGCCTTCTGGCCCACTATATCTGACAGTAATATTTGAGAGGCAGGAGCTACTGAGGACTTCCTTACCCTGCTTTTGCAGAGTTTGGCCATCGACTCTGCCTGCATCAAAACTTGCCCATTTTTAGTCAGAATTTTGTCTGTAGTAGAAATGAGGATATTTTGCCCAGTGGCTTGTTTGGCACATTTGAAGCCATTTCCATAAGGAGCCTCATTGATGTTTATCATCTTGTTTGAGGTAGACTGGGTGTTGCTAGGAATTAAACGGTCTCATTGTCAAAGAATGTTTAAAATAATAAAAACATCTTTAAATGTCATATTCTGTAGGTGTCTGAGGTTTTTAAAGCCCTTATTTAACTATTTTACCTTATCTATATATAAAAACGTATCCGCCTGTTGCACCTAAGATGTATATTTTTGTGATAAAAATAGACTAGTAATAGATATGACCATGATTGGATCAACTAACAATTAACTTGTATTACTTAATTATAATAAGCAGCCTGCAATATCTTTGAAGATAGCTTCTAATCCCAATTTGTCCAGCAATTCAGACTGTGCTACACAGGACTTTAATTAAAGCTGGAATTCTCAATATTTAGAAACTGGACTACAAATGCTATTCCTGGCTTGTTTACCCATTTCCCAAATTTTATTTGGGCCTCTACAAAGGTATTATTTGTCCCAAATCAGCTGGAGGAAACCTTAAGAGAACAATGTTCCATTTCTCTAAGGAGGATTGGGTAGGGTTTCGGTTGTTTTTTTTTGCACTATAGATGTTTATTTTCTTTGGGAGTTGGTTATAAGTTATTATTGGTCTTATTCAGGGAGAAATTAAAGTTGGACTGGGGGGTATATTTTTCTTTTTCTGTATCTTTCTTTCTTATGCTTGTAGATGAGGGTTGAAAAAAAGAAGGGAAACAAATATATAGAGATGATAGAATAAAAAGTAGATTATCATCAACTTAATGCCTTAATTGTTACTCACAGGGTTATTTTTAATTCACGTGTATAAAATTTTGTATATTGAAGCAAAATAAGTTAAGTTTTGAATCATTGGTATAGACTTCAAATGTAAGATGATTATTCACATACATATATATTTCTACTGTAATATGAAATATTGAACTCATGCAATTCAACTATAATACAAAGTTTACCTCCACTACTTTGAAAGGGCATACTGCCTTCATATGCTAACCTAGGCCTAGTTCAGAGAGCTTCTAGCCTAGGTACAATCTAATCTAGGTCCAGAATGTTTTCAGCTTTGAAGATTAACTGCTAATAAGCTCATCCTCTTTTGTTCCTTCTGAGCTCTGGATGGCTGGTTCAACTCAGCTGTTCTGGCTCAAGCTCCTTTCTAAGCTGACTGATTCAAACTGTCCGTTCTCAGATTCTGACTGAATTGTTCTGCTGGGCCTCAAACTAACATTGGCAATATGTTCTAATCTTCCAGCTCCTTCTCATTCTCTGTCTCTTTCTGTCTTCACCTGTGTCTCTTTTAAACCTGTCTCGGTCATACGCACCAGGTAAAACTGCCTCCTCTTTCACTCCTTTTTCACTGCCCTCTTAATCTCTCCTTTTCCTCTCTCTTCTCATGAGAGTTGGGCATATCCTATTCTGCTAAGTCTTTCTCTGGTTTGTCACTTTGTCTGCTTCTCAACTAGACATCACTTGAATGCATGGTTGCTCCCTTCTACAAACTAACATTTCCTTCATTGTTTAGGGTTAAAGGTGTATACTAGAGGCATGTCTGCATTCCAACTGGATCTCACAGACCTAGAAGGTCTTTGGATATGATCAGAACAGCCATGTTGCTTTATTAAGTTTCCTCTACGCATACTCTTTAGAATGGTAATGACCAAAAGAAGAAATGAAGTAACTGCTGGTGAGGATGTGATGGAAATGACACTTACAGACTGTAGATGGGATTGTAAACAAGGGTAACCATTGTGAAAGACAAGATAGAAATTCCTCATGGCAATAAAAACAACCATCATATAATCCAGAAACCCTGTTATCAGTTATATATTCAAATTTGAAATCAGTAAATTAAGAGAGAAATATAATCTTCTGTTCATTGCCCTGTTGTTCAATATATCTGTGATATGGAATGAGCCTGAAAGGGCATCAGTGGATAAATGCCTAAAGAAAATGTAGTACACACTCATAATTAATTTCTAATTAGCTTTAATAAAGAAACAAATACTATAATTTATGTCACACATAAATTAGGAAGATGTATATTAATTTAAATAAGCCATACATGGAAATGACAAATACTGACTGGTCCTATTGTGGGACAAATTGACTTCATAGAGTAGTTAAGTGGTAGCTGTCAGAGGTTTGGACACACACAGAGTTGAGAGATATTGGTAAAAAGATATTTTAGTCAGATTAGAGTAACTTTAATATCACTCTTGTAAAATAGTAGGCTGTTTATAGTTAGGCATTTTGTATATTTTATATAAAAATTCACTAAAAGAGTTAAATATTTTCTTGATAAAATTTATGTATATCAATTTTTGCACTTATTAGAAATAAACTTCTTAATTAAAAATTAATTAATTAATTAATTAAAATTTTCAGTCAGAATTGGATCTTAGAATGAATATCAGGGATTTTACATTGGGCTTACTTGTTTTTTTATGAATATTAATTATTCAGGCTAATATACTGAATAAGCAGATGGAAGTAAGGGAGTATAATTAAGGAGAGAGGTTTTGGGCATGGACATAAATTTGGGAGATGAAAGTAAGGGAAAGGTATTTTAACTTGCTGAGGTAAATGATAAAATCAAGACTCAGTATACATAGACAGGAAAAAATATGCAAAACTTGACTCTTAAGGAAAGTATGTACTGACAGTACACCATAGAAAAAAGGCAAAAAACAAAAATAAGTGAATAAATAAAATAAAATAGTATAATTACATGCATCAGTAAGTCTCAATAATTTGCTCAGTAATATTAATATGCGTAATGGATGCTATATTCAGTAAATTGCTGAATATTGGACATTTTCTAGAGATCAGATTCACAATAAAACTATGTGAAAGCTGGATTAAAATATTTTAATGGACATAAAAGCTATATTACAAATACAAATTGAAATAAAATTTAATGATTCCAAGGCATCAGAATTATATTCTCTCTCTCTGTCTCTCTGTCTCTCTCTGTCTTTCTGTCACTGTCTCTGTCTCTGTCTCTGTCTCTGTCTCTGTCTCTGTCTCTGTCTCTGTCTCTGTCTCTCTCTCTCTCTCTCTCTCTCTCTCTCTCTCTCTCTCTCTCTCTCTCACACACACACACACACACACACACACACACTCACCCATCTCCTTCCTCCATGAGGATTCTTGGATACACACTCAGGTCATTAGACTTGGCTACAAGTGGATCCACCTGCCACATTATCCTGCCAGTATGTGTATAGCATTTAACGTACTATTGGAAGAAATGTGCTCATGGTTAGCTAAGGGCATCTACCATCACACTCATCAGTGATTCCAGCCTACAGCTTAAATTACTTACATTGCTTTCCTTGGTATGAAAGCTAGAGTAAGATAAAAAGAGTAAGATGGAGTAGTAAGTACTCCATCTTTTAATTCTTAGAAGCAGATAACATCACAATTCTAAACATCTATGCTCCCAATACAACAGCACCCACATTTGTAAAGTAAATATTAAAAAAGCTTGTTCTACACATCGACCTCTACACATTGATAGTGGGAGACTTCAACACCCCACTTTCACCAAAGGATAGGTCAATGAAACAGAAACTACAATGAGAAACAATAACATTAACCAATGCCATGAATCAAGTGTATCTAACAGATATCTACAGAACTTTTCACCCAAATACAAAAGGTTATACCTTCTTCCCAGCACCTCATGGAATCTACTCCAAAAATAAACATATAATAGGTCACAAAACAAGCCTCAACAGATACAAGAAGATTAAAATAGGACCTTGTATACTATCAGATCACTGTGGAATAAAGCTGGACTTAAACAACAACAACAAAAATAACAAAAAACCTACACACACGTGGAAACTAAACAACTCTCTACTTAATGACAATTGAGTCAGGGAAGAAATAAAGAAAGAAATTAAGGACTTCCTAATATTCAATGAAAATGAAGGAAGAACATACCTAAATTTATGGGACACATTTAAAGCAATGCTAAGACGAATATTCATAGCACTAAGTGCCTTCATAAAGAAACTGGAAACATCTCATATAGGCAACTTAACAACACATCTGGAATCCCTAGAGAAAGAAAAAGCAGAAACACCCAAAAAGAGTAGACAGCTGGAAATAACCAAACTCAGGGCTGAAATCAATATATTAGAAACAAAGAGAACCATTCACAGAATCAACAAAACCAGGAGCTGGCTCTTTGAGAAAATCAACAATATAGGTAAAACATTAGCTGAACTAACTAAAAGGTTGATAGACACTATCTGAATCAACAAAATCAGAAATGAAAAGGGAGACATAACAACAGACACTGTTGAAGAAATAAAAAGAATCACAAGGTCCTACTTCAAAGGCTTCTATGCCACAATATTTGAAAATCTAAGGGTAATGGAGAACTTTCTTGACTGTGTCCACTTGCCAAAGTTGAATCAGTATCAGATAAACAAATTAAATAGTCCTATTTCTCCTATAGAAACAGAAGCAATCATTGATAGTCTCCCAACCAAAATAAAAACCAGGGCCAGATGGTTTCGGCACAGAATTCTACCAGACCTTCAAAGAAGAGCTAATAACAATACTCTTCAAGTTACTCCAAAAGATAGAAATGGATGGAACTTTACCAAATTCATTCTATGAGGCCACAGTCATGTTGATAACTAAGCCCAACAAAGACCCAACAAAAAAAAGAGAACTTCAGACTAATTTCTCTTATGAACATTAATGCAAAAATATTCAATAAAATCCTCACAAAATGAATACAAGAACATATCAAAGATATCATTCACCATGACCAGGTAGGGTTCATTCCTGGCATGCAGGGATGGTTTAATGTACAGAAATACATCAGTGTAATCCACCATATAAAAAAACTACATGATAATTTCTTAGATGCAGAAAAAGCATTTGACAAAATCCAACACCCTTTCATGTTTAAAGTTTTGGAGAGAGTATGAATATAAGGCACATAACTAAACATAATAAAGACTGTATACAGTAAGCCAATAGACAACATCAAATTAAATGGAGAGATAATCAGGGAAATTCTTCTAAATCGGGGACCAGCAAGGCTGCCCACTTTCTCCATATCTCTTCAATAGAGTTCTTGAAGTTCCAGCCTGAGCAATAACACAAGAAAAGGAGATCAAGGGGATCCAAATGGGAAAGGAGGAAGTCAAATTATCCTTATTTGCTGATGATATGATAGTGTACATAAGTGACCCTCAAAATTTCACCAGAGAACTGTGACAGTTGATAAACACCTTCAGCAAATTGGCTGGAAACAAAATTAACTCAAAAAAGTCAGTAGCCTTCCTGTATAAAATGACAAGCATGCAGAGGAAGAAATTAGGAAAACTATCCCTTCACAATAGCCACAAGCAATATAAAGTATCTAGGAGTAACTCTAACCAAGCAAGTGAGGGACTTGTTTGAAAAACATTTCAAAATTCTGAAGAAGGAGATTGACAAAGATATCAGAAGATGGAAGGACATTACTTGTTTGTTGACTGGGATAATTAACATAATAAAAATGGCCATCCTAACCAAAAGCAATTTGCAGATTCAATGCTATCCCTATCAAACACCTACACCCTTTTTTAAACCATTTTTTATTAATTTATTCATATTACATCTTGATTGTTAGCCCTTCCCCTGTTTCCTCCCATTCTTTCCTCCCTCCCACTTCCCCCCTTCTCCCCTCCCCTATGTCTGTGATTGAGGGAGACTTCCACTCCCTATATATGCTCTAAGATTATCGAGTCTCTTCTTGGTAACTTGCTATCTTTCCTCTGAGTGCCATCAGGCCTTCCCATCCAGGGGACGTGGTCAGAAAAGGGGCACCAGAGTTCTTGTGAGAGTCAGATCTGACTCTCCACTCAATGGTGGAGAATATCGTGTTCGTCGGCTAGGTCTTGGTAGGGGTTCGAAGTTTACTGCCTATTTCTCCTTGGCTGGCCTACACCCTTTTTTCAAAAGACATTGAAAAATCAATTCTCAACTTCATATGGAAAAACAAAAAAATTCAGAATAGCCAAAACAATCCTATACAATAAACATCCTCCATTCCTGATGTCAAGCTGTACTATAAAACAACAGTAATTAAAATTCCATGGTACTGGCACAGCAATAGGGTGGTAGACCAATGGAATCGAATCCAAGACCCAGAAATGAATCCACACACATATAGTCACTTGATTTTTGACAAAGAAGCCAAATCTATTCAATGGAAAATGGATAGCATATTCAAATGGTGCTGGACTAACTGGATGTCTACATGTAGAAAAATGCAATTGGACCCATATTTGTCACCATGCACAAAACTCAAGTCCAAGTGGATTAAAGACCTCAACATAAAACCAGAGACACTAAATTGGTTAGAAGAAAAAGTGGGGAAGAGCCTGGAACACATTGGCACAGGAGACAACTTCCTGAACAGAACACTAACAGTCCAGGGTCTAGGGTCAACAATTAGTAAATGGGACATCATGAGGCTGAGAAGCTTCTGTAAGGCAGAAGACACTATCAACAGAACAAAGCGACAGCCTACAGACTGGGAAAAGATCTTCACCAATCCTGTATCTGACAAAGGTTTAGTATTCAAAATATATAAAGAACTCAAGAAATTAAACTTCTCCAAACCAAATAACCTAACTAAGAAAAGGGTCTCTATATATTTTGGGTCCCGTTTATTAATTGTTGACCTTAAGGCCTGGGCTGTTGGTGTCCTTAGTCATCAGAGAAAAACAAATGAAAACTACTCTAAGATTCCATCTTACACCTATCAGAATGGCTAAGAACAAAAATTCAAATGTCAGAACATGTTGGTGAGGTTGTGGAGAAAGGGGAACACTCCTTCATTGCTGATGGGAGTGCAAACTTGTACAACCACTTTGGAGATCAATCAGGCACTTTCTCAGAAGACTGGAAATAGGACTATCTCAAGATCCAGCTATTCCACTCCTTGGAATTTATCCAGTAGATGTTTCATCATGCAATAAGGACATATGCTCAACCATGTTCATAGCAGACTTATTATTAATAGCCAGAACCTGGAAACAATCTAAATGTCCCTCAGTGGAAGAACGGATAAAGAAACTCTGGTATATGGACACTATGGAATACTACTCAGCTATTAAAAACAAGGAAATCCTGAAATTTGCAGATAAATGGATGGAACTAGAAATGATCATACTGAATGAGTTAACACAGAAGCAGGAAGATTCACATGGTATATAATCACTTATAATTGGACATTAGTACAAAAGGGATTTTCCATGAAAGTCTTCATTTACCAGGAGATTGTGATAAAAGTGAGGACCTCCTATTGGGAGTCTGGGTGAGAGAAGTATGGGAGAATAGGGAAATAGAAGGACCCAGCACATCTTAGAAACCTACAAGGAGAACATCATGAAGCACAGATGTGGACCCAGTGAGGTCTACTAAAACTATTGCACAAACCAAGGACAATGCATGCAGTAAAAATTGAACCCCTAGTCAGATCCAGCCAATGAACAGGACATTCTCCATATTTGTGTGGAGAGCAGGGACTGACTCTGATTTGAACTCTGATGCCCCTTATTTGACAACCTCTCTTTGGTGGAGATGCCTGGTGGCACTCAGAGAAAGGATATACAGGCTACCAAGATGAGACCTGATAGGCTATGACCATATGGTGGGGGATGATGTCACTTTCTGTCACATACTTTGGGAGGGAAACAGGGTGAAAGAGGGATGGAGGAAGGGACGGGAGGATACAAGTGAAGGGATAAAAAATGAGATATAATCTTAAAAATTTAATAAAAAAATTTAAAAAGAAACAGATATTTACAAATGTATTCCATGGAGAAATGTACTGGTCAGAATTTAATCAGCATAATTGACTTCTGATCTTTCTATACATGTTATTGTTATATATATTAACCCTTGTGATCTTTTGTTACCCCTACCCAGATCTAGCCAATGGTCAGAACACTCTCCACAGTAGAGTGGAGAGTGGGATATTACTTTCTCACATACTCTGGTGCCTCACCTTTGACCATGTCCCCTGGAGGGGGAGACCTGGTGGCACTCAGAGGAAGGACAGCAGGTTACCGAGAAGAGACTTGATACCCTATGAACATATACAGGGGGAGGTAATCCCACTCAGGAACAGTCATAGGGGAGGGGAATAAGGGGAAAATGGGAGGGAGGGAAGAATGGGAGGATACAAGGGATAGGATAACCATTGAGATGTAACAAGAATAAATTAATAAAGGAGAAAAATAAAATAAAATTAGCATTGTTGTGAAAAAAATAGAGAAATCCACACACACACACACAAAGAAATAGTGCATGTACTTCAGCTGGAGGCAAGGATGACATTGAATCTCTGACATTTCTTTCTCCCCTTCAGAAATATTTAACTCAGTCATACACAGATAAGCCTAGCTTCTTTTTCATCATCTTTGTAAACTATTTTTGAACATTAAGCACTTAATTAAAATTGTATTTCTATTTTAACTTTTGTACTAAATCAAATGCAATTTTCATTTTTAAATGTATGCTCAGATGCTAGCACATGCTTTTGTTGGTGTGCCCTCATGGCTGAAGTTCAACTTGTCTCCTCTCTCTCTCTCTCTCTCTCTCTCTCTCTCTCTCTCTCTCTCTCTCTCTCTCTCTCCATGTTAAACACAATTATCTCCATCCCTTGAAGAAAGACACTCCTACATGTCCAGAAAATTAGTATAGTAGGGTGAAAAATCTAATAAGATGACAGGGAAATGATTTTTTCAGCTACTGGCTATTTTATTTGGACTTTAGTATAATTTTCAACATAGTTTTTAATCTTTCTTCCTAATGGGCAAATAGGTTGTGTCCTGTCCATCTTGGTCTTTCATCAGGAAGCTGAAGATGAGTGTAATGGAGATATAATAAGAAAACCCCTGGCACCTAATGATTAGTGTAGTACCTCCATGGTCATACAAACCACTTAAAAGGACTTTTAGGTAAAAGATAAATGATTTCTAGCTCATGTAGCTTACTATTATTTCGTTTCCTCGGTTATAAATCACAAATGGAAACTTAAATAATAAACAATTTTAGCTAAGCCTTTATGATGACTACTCAGAGAATCTAAGAAAAGTTGAAAACCTGTAGAAGTGAAAGGGGTCCTGAACACAAGCACTCACATTTCCAAGTAAGCTATGAGGGTTTCCAACGCAGAAATTGCATATTTTCAGTGTATATTAAAGGAAAACCATATATATATATATATATATATATATATATCAACAATTTTGTTGCCTGTACAAGCCTTGCAAAATGTTGGTCGATAGGGCAATGAAGATGGGAATTATTTCATGAATTTGGTGCCTTTTATAAGTGACTCTTTAGATCACATTGTTAGACTCATACTAGTGGTATTGCCAATTTATCACGTTGCAAATGAGGTCATCTGAGGCTGTGTATAGTGACTGTTTAAGATGACTAACACCGTCATTGGCTTGAAATTCCATGCGTTCCTGGTACATACTTATTTACCAGGATGATAAAACACTAATAGATTCTTATTACTAACCAGAGGGCAAACTGGGTTTCTCTTTGACATTTTTGTGGCCGTCCTTGCATTTTACAGTGAATGCCCAGAGCAAAGTGAGAGAGTTGGACTATAATAGCGATGAGGCAAAATGTAAATGACAAGGCAGGGTGCAGATGGATTTTTTTTTGTAAAAATTATTCAATATAACCCTTTTACCCTGGATAATGATCTATTGAGAGGTTATTTTAAATTACATTTTCATAGAATTACAGGTCTTACAGCTAAAAGGCAAATTGAATAATAATCCCTTGAAAACCAAAGCTTCCAGGCAGAGATGTATCACACTCTCTGTCCACATACTGGCTAATAACATCTTCAAAGATTACAAAGCAGGAAAAATTTTTGACTTTTGATGTAAAAATGCATTATATTGTCTTAATATATGATATAATTTAAAGTTTGAACCATTGTAGCTATTTAAATATTTAATAGGCAAACCATTTAGATAAATGTTGGTATCTTGTAACAAGTGAACCATGCAGGTATATCAAAGTGATAAGGAAACAAAAAAGATGATATATCTATTACAAATATAATCAGTTAAGATTTTCCTGAAGAGAAACTTCTACTTGATGATTAGTTATTATGAAGCTAGAAATAATATTTCATCCCATAGAGATATCTTATGTAGGATCCGGGAACTATATAAAAAGTTAGCATCCCAATGTTGCTCAGCAATTACATGATTTATTGAAGGTATTATGTGTGCTAGCAGAGATGCAAGATTACTTTGTGAATATGTTTAAAAAATTGTTCTACAGAAAATAGAAAGGAAAAAATAATCTATGCTTTAAGTAAGAAAAACAAAGTGTCTTCAATACGATTCCTGTGGCTATCAGAAAATACTCTGACAAAAACAATAAAAGGGGGAAAGGCTGAAACTAGCTCACAGCTCCAAGTTACAGGCCTGTAAGAGCTGTCAGCAGGGAGAGCTCCAGGCAGCAGGTTATATAGCATCCACAAGCTAAAGTCATGAGGAATGGTGCTTCTCACAGTAGGCAAAACTTTTCATCTCTGATACCCTAATGAAAATACTTCCCACAGTCCTGCTGAGAGGCACTTCCTCCATGGCATTTTATGTTTCAATACTTTGACAATTGAAGCTAACCATCATACAGACTGCTTTTCCTTTCCTCCTTCTACTCCTCTTCCCTCTTTTCCTCTTCCTCTTTTTTTCTCTTTCTACCTTTCCTCTTTTTATTATTCAGATGACCCCCCCATCTTCAGAGGAGAAACAAAATACAATTGGAAAACATTTGTTTTCGACGTAACATGACAACCGTAGATATAAAAAGAGGTTTTTTTTTTTTAATTTTAGATTTATTTTATTTACGAAAAAAATTGACATACAGGATTTGTTTTTTATTGAACATCCATATAAGAAAGTTAGATGTAAATATGTATATCATTGATTATCTTTGACAGGAAGAACACAGAATGAGTAAAATATTTCATAATTCAATTCTTCCCTATTAGGAGTCTGGAAAACTAAGACCCTCCTCTCTCTGTATTGGATGCTAGCCAGTGTCTCATCTCACTATGTGTGTTCTAAATGCAGACAGAAGCACTTCTTCACCTTGAGAACTATGTTACTTCAATACTGTTGCTGTATGTTTTTAGTATTATTTGTGCCTACCTTCAATAATGTCAACTGATACTTCTTCCTTTAGTCCATCACGATTAAGTGATAAAGGTAAATGGGGTAGTGTTATTTCCTTCTCGTTGTGCTTTAAATATGCCTGTTGCAGCGTAGTCTTCAAATTGACAATTTTAAGATTGTCATTCTAGCTATTAATTTTTCATTTCTGAGAGCTCATTACAGTGCAGCGAGTTGGCCCTGACTGCACCCTACAAAAATGAGTTTCTTTTATCAAAAATTGCTTATTTAATTAATTTATTCAGATCACAGCTCAGTTGTTATCCCATCACTTGTATCCTCCCTCCCGCTTTCACCCTGTTCCCCTCTCCTAGGTCTATGACCGAGGGGGACCTCCTCCCCCACTTTATGGTCATAGGCTATCAAGTCTCATCTTGGTAGCCTGCTTATTCTTTCTTTGAGTGCCACCAAGCCTCCCCACCAAGGGGAGGTGGTCAAATATGGGGCACCAGAGTTCAGTCAGAGTTATTCCCCACTCTTCACATAGCTGTGGAGAATGTCTTGTCCATTGGCTAGATCAGAGAGTAGGGGTTCAATGTTTACTACTTGTATTGTCCTTGGTTAGCGCAATTGTTTGAGCAGAACCCCATGGGCCTTGATCCACCCAGTAAGATGTTCTTCTTGTAGGTTCCTAAGACCCTCTGGATGCTTCTCTTTCCCCATCTCTGATATTTCTCTTACCTAGAGTCCTAGTAGGATGTCATCACATCTATCCCAATCTCCTGGTAAGTGAAGAACTCATGGGACATGTCTTAAGCTGGGCGGTGGTGGCGCATGTCTTTAACCAGCACTTGGGAGGCAGAGACAGGTGGATCTCAGTGAGTTCAAGGACAGCCTGGTCTACAAATTGAGTCCAGGACAGTCAAGGCTACACAGAGAAGCCCTGAAATCCCATCTCAAAAAAATTTATTTATTGTATGAGTGCTTTATCTGCATATACACTTGCATGCCAGCGGAGGACAACAGATCCCAGTACAGATGGTTATGAGCCACCATGTGGTTGCTGGGAATTGAACTCAGGGCCTCTGATAACAGCTGAGCCATATACCCAGTCCATATTAAGAGTTTTTTCTGGGTAGGGCAGTGCCTAAAGGAAGGGTGAGACTTGATACGAATGTCTACATTATTCCTTTTAACAGTGTAATTAAACATGACAACCAGAAGATCATCAGTCATGGTTCTGGTGGAGATCAGGGACATGAGACATGGAACACTTGTTGAGAGAGTGAAGGCATTTATAAATGTTGATTCTCATAAATAATTTCTCTATGTTTATAAACAAAGACTGAAATAAAAACTAATATCTGTCTCAAAATATTGTAGCCATACAGAAAGGAATCCAGAGAAGTCATACAGTAATCATGTATGCCAACAAAGAATAAGTCTTGAAAAAAATTGTAGCTACTATTACTGTTATTTTTCATTTACATAGTTTATGTAATAATAATTATAACTTAAAAATGAGCATTGTACATGTAATTGAGAAAAATAAGTGGACCTTGAGGTAAACAGAAATGTGAATGTTGAATTGCATTCATTATTGTAGATATATGGCTGAGAATACAAGATTAGACAAATTCATCATGGAATTTTGTTGTTTAGCTCTTTGTGTAAAAAGCAGAGATTATGAAATTTGAATATTCCACATTAAACAAATAAACACTAGAGCCAGTTGGGATCAAAGGGTTAGGCTTCAGGAACAGAGCAAGTGGCACATCCTTGCTCATGCCTGAATAAATAAATTGCAGGCTTCAAAGCACTCTCTGAGTAGCAAAGTAGGCTGGCTTTAGGCCAAAATGAAAAATATGCAGTGTTTCTCGTCAGCTGCTGACTGTTCAAATGCTCTGCAGGAGTGAAGGAGGGATTATCGAATGTATCCTGAAAACCCCTTCAGGGTCTGCAAACCTGAGGCACATCGCGCCATGTTCTATTCTTTCTGTCATATATTTTCATAAAAGTGAACTGAAGTTAAATGAATATTTGAAACTGGCTTAAGGAGCATGAAAGTCAGAAAAAAAAGCAGCAGGAAATTTGAGATGTATAAAGTGCTTTAGAGGAAGCTTTGCTATGCCAGGGATAGTTGACACTGTTTATTGCTAGAGGAGACTCAGGTTTCTGTAGGAACTGCTGACACCAGTTCATGCTCTGCTGGTGACAGGCTTATAAGTCATGGCTCAACCTTGAGATTGGGAGGAATCCAAACATCGTCTCCAAAGACAACATTCCTACAGTAGCTGACACGCAGGTTGTCTTTTCTGGGGTACGCAAACAGCATACTTCTTCCATTCAACAAATAACCCACACACATGGAAACCACAAGTGCTCACTCATTGTCACAAAGATCATGGCTTCAGGTTTCCCTTAATTGATTCCCAATTATTAACCCACATGATTGACTATTATCTTTCCTGATTTACAAGCTAAACAACCATGTTTACCTTATGGAAAAAGAGCTTTTGAGGACTTTACTTGATTATATGATTTCAACAAGTGCTTAATTAGCATGTATTTACACCATTAAAGATGAGTTTCTATGTATAAGCAATAATATGTTTTCCTACACAGTTTCAACCAAAACTTCTCTTGTTTTCAAATTTCACTGGAAAATTTCAGAGTCCTGTCACTCTTCCCCATAACAGGCATCTTGCTCCCTGCATTGCATACTCATGGATAACTATAAATCACTGTTCTCCGATCAGAGAAGTCAATTCAGCATGTCCCTTCCTGCAAAAATATCTTTGTATTTATATATTTTCTTACTTGTTACTGGCAGGCTTATCACTGAAACATATGATGATTTTTTTTATAGTCTATCTGTAAAGCAAGGCTAAAGTCACCATGGTTTTAAAAATCTCTAACTTCTTATCTTGCCTTTACATCAACAAATACCAAAAGTAGTAAAATTTCAAGTTGGAATAATTAAAAAAATAAATTAAGTGATTTGCATAGTTCATAGACTATATTGGAAAGACAAATGTTAGTAAGTCAAAGTAAAACAACTATAAATCATTTAGATTCTCCTTCCTAAAATTCATTAGTCTGATTCTGAAAATCAGACATAATTCTGTTAATGAAACTATCATATGTGACATTTTTTTTTTATTATTTCATTGCCAAATAACACTAGTCGTATTTATAAATCTACCTTTCTTATCCATTAGTTATGCATCTGGTCCTCAGCCGAATCATAGAAATATAGGGAGGTCTTGTGTGTGTGCTGTTGACGTCTCTGTGAGTCTAGATGTGCCTCTTTCTTTCTGGAAAAACCTATTTCCTTAGAATTGTCTACCACTTTTTGTTATAATCTTTTTTACCTTCTCTTCTGCATAGATCTTTGAGCTTTGGGGAGGGGAGAGAGTTGATATATACGCATGGTTTTAGGCTAGAATGTTCTGTGCATCAAGCTCTCTCAGTCCTCTGCAATTGTCCAATTGTGGGTTTTGTTCCAATTACCAACTACTGGAAGAAGAAGCGTCTCCGTTGAGGGTTGAATGGTGCCTAATCTACGGGTGTAGCTAAACAAGATCCATCTATACTGCCATGGGTATATTTCCAAAGAGTCCATATCTTATTATAGACATACTTGTTCAACCTCCAAGATCCTCCCTATCTCCCTTCTTTCTTAAACAACAGCAATCAAAAACATACAAAAATATAACCACAAAAATTATGAAAAAAAATTAAAGCACACTCAACTTGAGGAAATTTCTTCTGCCGTTCTTAACCCTTTTTTCCTGGGACAAAAGAAATAAAATATTCAGTGCAAGTCAATAGTAACTACTCTATTTTCCAGAACCAATGAATACACATTTTTATACATTATTAAACCCAGAAAGCATACAGAGAGGTTAATCTCAAGGTATGCATAACGAATTCCTTCTGTCTTTGAAACAATTGTGTAATATAGTTGCTTTCAAAATATAATTTGTGTGTATATGAAAAACACTTGGCATGGAAGCTAATGTGGATTGTGTCCAGTGCCAATGATATAGAGATTTCTAGGTGACTGCTCAGGTAGCAAACTGTCTCTCTCATCTTCTCTTTTGAGAAACTACTAACATGTGCTCCCCGTATACTCAGGTAATCAACTTTATTCCTTCTTAACTCTCTGATGAGGTTAAAAACCAGATAGCTTAGTTTTACAAGGAAGTTTAGTTGTTTAGGGATTAAGATGTTTTTAGGCCTAGATATATGTTTTAAGTTGATAATGACAAGATAGGGTGGAGACTGATTTACTTTCAGAATTTTAAATGCACCAAGATAGGAAAGATGTTTTCTTTAAGGCTGCAAAATACAACTAGCCAAAACACTAGGAATGTAACATCTATAAGATTCCTGATTGTCTCATGGTTCTTCTTGGTGCAGGTAGTTTATTGTATATGTGTGTAATAATATAAATGTATATGTAAAAAAATAAAAAAATACTTAACAAAATAAAAAATAAGAAGGAAAAAAATACTCATATTTGCTGTGCCTATTAGGATTTTGTCAACTTGACACTGAACTAGCAATTCACCTGGAAAGGGAAACCTCAATTAAAAAATTTCAAACATCAAATTGGCCCATGGACTTGTCTGTTTGGTATAGGTGACTCATTTCATGGTGGACCATCCTGCCCCTAGGCAGGTGGTCTTCAGATATATCATAAATGTTTCTGAACATAGATCTAGAGCAAGCCAGTAAGCATCTTCCCCCAATGGTATCTTTCTCTGCTCCTTCCTGTTCTTGTTATGTTCCTGCTCTGATATCCCTCCATCATGGACTGTGATTGGGATATTTGAGTCAAAAAAAATAAGAAAAAAAGAAAAAACATACATCTCCAACCTGCTTTTTGTCACTCTGCTTTTCACAACTATAGAAACAAGGGTATTTTTCATATTGAAAGTATGCATAGATGATTGATTCTCCAGGGTTGAAATCACCTATATATTGAAAGTTCTTGGTTTAGAGAATTTTTATACTGAATGTAAATATATTATAAAAAAAAACCAATGCAGGGAATAAAACAACAACGTCAATTGCAACATCATAATGCAGCGTGGTTAGAAAAATATTAAATTTATTCAAGGTGAAAAGACCAAAAATAGATCTCATCCATCATATAAGACATTTATCAGAAATTCTTACAGAAATGGGTACTTCACATTTCTAAATGTAAGCCAATGAGTTATAACATCAGAAATGTAGTTCTATTGTGTACCTTCGAAAAGCACTTCTTCTGTTGGAGCATCAATGCAACTTACACTCAGGGTTTTCTATGTTCTTCCAAACTTTCTAAATAATTTAAATGTGACTGAAAAGTGACTTCCTTTGGCTCCTAATTTCTGTTCTGTAACTAAAACCCATGTCAATCTTGTTAAGTTCTCTGCATTTATGCATTTATCCACAAAACCATAGAGATTACATCATGTGCAGAATAAGATGATCACAGATATGTCCATGATACAGAGACATCATTTCTTAACATTGTCTATGTCATTATTTCGTTTTCCTGTGAGAGAACCTAAATGGTCTGAAGTTAATCTTGTATACAGACCATTTTTTAAAAGTGAAAATTTATGACCAATCATGTTTTAAAGGGCTAACATCTAAGAAACATTGCTGTGATAATTTTTTGATATTACAGTTTCTATACTAGGGAAAATATATTTAGATAGAGGCTAAAGTCTTCTCCACACTGTTTTGATTTGCATAGTAATTATTCATTTCATTTATGATGAAATGTCCAATAGGAAAACATTTAAGGATACTAATAATTGCCAGCAAATAGCTAGAAGAGAACCTGACTGAGAGAGGAAGAAAGGCATTCTATTGCCAGGAGATAAACTTGAATAAAGGACTTATGATTCTTTTCTCAAATATATTGTAAACATTTATTTTTTACTTTTAGAAATGCAAAAAGAGAAGACAGATTTCTTTTGTTTTATGAGAGTAATTTTGTATTTAATTCTCCCAAATATTGAACATAAAAATAAGGTAACATATCAATTATTCTTTGTATTGCTTATCTCCTGTATGCAAAGCCACGCTGACTCAGTAAACCTATATTAAAATATTATTGCAAAGTTCATTCTCAGTTAAAATATAACAGATAAAGCTATATGATATATAATACTGTCATCACCAGAGAAAGATTAGGAGAAGGTGCACAATACTTTGGTGGTAAAACTATTCTTTCATAATTGTTTCCAAAATTAGCATTATTTTAAATTAGAAAAAAATACATTAAGTGATTTTCTTACAGAATAAAAATATAATTTGATGGTCCTCTAAATGTGATTTGTTAGAAATTAGATATTGGGATATTGCCCTGATTTCACACACCTGAAATTGCATTCTGAAGAACATAAGAATTTTCTGAAGATTGAAGTATTCAGATGAACAAAGGTGAATACACATTGCCAATCAATAACTTAGAAACTAGCTACTGACTCATTGTGCATCTCAAGATGTTGGATGCAAGGGAGGGATAACAACTTACAAGGCCAAACTTCTACAAGAACTAATCACTAGGAATCAAGATTATTCCTCTCCTAAAACTACAGTCAATATATATATATATATATATATATATATATATCCATTTATATTATATAGTATGGTACAGTAAGACTGCAAAACACATAGCTGTAATTTTAATGAAACAAAAGCCTCTTTCAAAAAATACTTCCTTTCCCTGAGAAAGAAATGAAATGCTAAATTTGAATAAAAATATTTCATATGTTTTCAGAGATATTTTTAACTTTACAAACCTGTTCATTGCATTTTGAGAAGACAGGTTGGAAGAAAGGGAAAATGGTTTTTCAGTGATAAGACTTGCAACAAGGCAGTGTAGGCTTTTGAAATTTTTCTTCATGATATTTTTATTTGTTTATCTATTTATAATATTTAAACTTTGTATCCCTTTATTTAGTGCCTATTATTTTTCAGTGATTATTACATATTTGCTCAAGGACTGTTCTTCCACTAACATTTCAACCAAACAGAGTTGTCCATTCAAATTAAATGCAATCAATTAGAGCTGGAGAGATGGCTTAGAAGTTAAGAGCACTGACTGCTCTTCCAGAAGTACCGAGTTCAATTCCTAGCAACCACATGGTGGCCCTATAACAAAATCTGATGTCCTCTTCTGTGTGCAGTCATACATGTAGGCAGAACACTGTATATGTAATAAATGATTTTTAAAGCAATCAATTATTCAACTCCTAGAGCCATAAGAAAAAATACTAGTCTCTTCTTTTTAAAAAATTTATTTATGTATTTATTTATTTATTCATTCATATTACATCTCAATTGTTATCCCATCCCTTCTATCCTCCCATTTCTCCCTCCCTCCCACTTTCACCCTATTCCCATTCCCTATGATTGTGACTGAGGGGGACCTCCTCCCCCTGTATATGCTCATAGGGTATCAAGTCTCTTTTTGGTAGCCTGCTATCCTTCCCCTGAGAGCCACCAGTCCTCCCCATGAAGGGAACATGGTCAAATATGGGGCACCAGAGTTCATGTGAAAGTCAGTAGCCACTCTGTCCCAGATCTGCCCATCATAATATTCTACTTGTAGGTTTCCAAGATCCTCTGGATCCTTCTACTTCCCCATTCTCCCATACTTCTCTCACCTATAGTCCCAAAAGGATGTCCTCGCATCTATCCCACTTTCTTGATAGGTGAAGGCTTTCATAGGACATACCCCTTGGTCTAGTGTCTGGTTATAAGTGAGTATATACCGTTTGAGTCTTTCTGCTTCTGGGTTACCTCACTCATTGTGATCATTTCTAGTTCAATCCATTTGTCCACAAATTTCAGGAATTCTTGCTTTTAACAGCTGAGTAGTATTCCATAGTGTAAATGTACCACAGTTTCTTTATCCATTCTTCTACTGAGGGACACTTAGGCTGTTTCCATGTTCTGGCTATTATAAGGCCACTATGAACATGGTTGATCATATGTCCTTGTTGTGTGCTAGTGCATCTTCTGGGTAAATTCCAAGGAGTGGAATAGCTGGGTCTTGAGGAAGCCCTATTTCCATTTTTCTGAGATAGCTCCAGATAGATATCCAAAGTGGCTGTACCAGTTTGCATTCCCACCAGCAAAGAAGGAGTGTTCCTCTTTATCCACATCCTCACCAGCATGTGGTGTCGCTTGAATTTTTGATCTTAGCCATTCTGATGGGTGTAAGATGGAATCTCAGAGTTATTTTGATTTACATTTCTTTGATGACTAAGGAGGTTGAGCATTTCTTTAAGTGTTTCTCAGCCGTTCAAGATTCCTCTCTTGAGAATTCACTTTATATCTTTCTGTTGCTTCTTCAACTCAAAAAAATAATCATAATTATTGCTACTAACCAAACTTCTTGAGCAGAAAAGTCAAATAAAATATCGCATTCCTTAGTTGTTCTCTTATTATTAATACAAGTAATATTAAAAGAAAATCTTGTTTTGTGGAGATAATATGATACTTGCAATTTTAATTTCATAACACTTTCAAAATTTTGCTTTGATGGGCAACTGTCAGAGTGGCTGAACTCCTAACTCAGAGTATTAGCCTTAGAAAAGTGAACCTTCTCAGCGCTCACATATTTTATACTCTGCAATATATTCTGCTCAAAACTGAAATCCACACTTTAATTGACATTTATATCTTTGGCATTTGATGTGTGTGTTGCAGCTGGGCTTTGATTTACTATGCAAATTATAGTAATTGACAAATAGTTGCATCATGTATACTATTTTTCAATGAGATTCTATTTGTATAGAGGTAATGTATGTGTGTGTATGTGCATGTGTGTGTGTGTGTGTGTGTATGTGCATGTGTGTGTTTGTGTCTGTGTGTGTCTGTGTGCATACATACACAAATGGCATTCTAGTTGGGTTCTCAGTTGTTTACCATTGCTGTAGATGCTTGCTTTTGTTCCAGTCCCATGTTTTTGGAGAATAGTTTGAAATCAAGAATGGCGATACACATGTTGTATATATAATTCATTTTATTTATATTCATATTATTATAAATATATATAATATTTTTACTTTTTAGAATACAATATAATTATATAATTTCCTTACCCATTTCCTTACTTCAAGATCTCTTTTGATCCTTTTAAAATTCATGCCCTCTTCAATTCATTTGTGCATATATGTTTATGTAAATATATATGTATATATATATGTTCAAAGATCACCAATACTGCTACAAACATTTGTGGCACAAGACAGTGAATATTTCACAAAATGCCCATTTATAACAATGGAGATAACTTCAAAGATAACCCCCCAGAATATTACTATTTTCACATCATCTCGTAATAAGCAATAATAACCTAACAATAAATACTCAATTTTGTGAGAAAATAATTTTTCTCCTTTTCATTCAGCTCTAGGTTGACTGTTGGTCTGTCAACTCCAGACAGCATCATGTTGAGTTAGCTTTCATCCTTATGTGAGTACCTCTAAATTTTATCCTGAAAACGTGGTAGATTTTGTGGAAGGGCTTTTGTTTTATTTCTTTTTGTGATTTACTTTTCTTTTCTTTGCATTTACTGAGAAAGAGATGAGAATCCTTCCCTTAGTTCTGCTCACTTTATCTAATGCATTATCAATGTGTATATCTATAACCATGTTAGAATTCAAGGACTGCTTTGAACATGATCATTAAATATGGTCTTTTAAATGTATTTTTGAATGTTGTCTTTGAAATGTTTTGAATATTTAATTTATCTATGTTCACTATAGTTATTATTTCTGGTCAAAGTGTATATTCAAATTTTATAGCCAGAAACTAGATTATTATTCATCAATTGTACAAAAATATCATCCCATCATACAAAAGGCTGGAGTGATGTTCCAGAAATAAAGAGCTTTTGCTGCTTTTTCAGAGACCCTGAGTTTAGCTCCCTGAGCCCATGAGGAAGCTTAACCATTCTGAAATTCCAGTTCAGGGCATCATGGGCCTCTTCAGGACTTCATAGGCACTGGGTCTGCGTGTGGCACACTCACTCTCAATGGTGGAGAGTCTTCACATAGAACAAAAGTAAGTATTTATTTAAAGTATCATCTAAAAGTAAATTAATGGATTTTGTATAAAGCTTACAGATTTGAAAATAGTAGAGGAAAAAAACCCACAAGAAACACAAAGATTGGGATAGAAGGAGTAACTTTGGGGAAAATATTCTAATACATCTTGAAATGAGCAAGAATTCTCAAAGCTTATTGTGTTATATATTTTTTTAAAAGTCAAGAAAACTTCAGTACACCAAAGAAGCAAAATAACAGGAGATGTGAATGGACAGATATTTATATCACAGACTGTTAATGTTGAGTATATTTAAAGAGCCTAGAAAGCAAGTAAAATCAAGTAGAGAGCATACTTTCTCCAACAATGCCTTATCTGCTTAATCTACCAAAACACGTCCACGAGCTGCTACCCAAGCATTAGAAAGAAAGTGGGGGATATTTCATTCAAACCACCACATACACATATCTGCTCACTCATGTTGATCACTACATTGTATACAAGTGGCTAATTACATAATCAGATTAAATTTTTATCTATAAGTGGATAGGAAACATAGTGTATTATTGTAGTTTCAATGGAAAATATACCCAATGGGTTCATGTGTTTGAATATACAGTCTACAGCTTATGGTATGCTTGCTTTTACTACAGAGTCCTAACCTTCAGATTCTTTAAAAAATGAGGTCAACATATTACATATTCTTTCTTATATTTAGGGTTTCTTAGACTCTTTTCTTCTCTAATTCACAGGTATGGCATTCAACTGAAGATGTAGCCATGGAATCCAACCAGAAGGTAATCTCCTCTCCTTAGAAACTCATACACAGCAACCTGATAGTACAGATAAGCAAATCTTATCAGAGGAAGACTGCCATATCTATTTCTTGCCCCATGTCTTTTTGCATTTGGTAGAGAACAAACCACATCCCCTCTGAGAACCTTAATCCCTCATTTATACTTACAAAAGCATATTATGAAAAGGTAGCTGTGATTCAAAACAACTGGAACTGAAGGCTGAGCTATTACTAAATCATCCTCCTGCACTGCCCTTTGGTAAATCACACTCTTCTTATTTGCTCCTTGCAGAAGTACTCAGCCTGAGCCATCAACAACTCTCACATCTGAGCTGAAGTCCTGCTGTTTCCTTAACTTCTGTAGTTCATCATTTCACTTTAGTTGGGGTTGTTAATCTATTTCAATTGATTGACAGTTGCACAGCAGTCATTTGATTTATAATTTGCACCCAAGTTATTGAATTTATAATTTGGACAGAGCTCTAAATGCATTTTTGATTTATGTGTGTCCCCCATGCAGTTATAACAAATCATTGGTGCTTGAGCAACATTTACTGTAAGACATGTACATTTTAGCAGTTGACTTTTTAAAGGGCAAAGGAATCTGAATTTCTTCATTTAGAATACAGAATCTATGTCAAATAACTGCAGAAGGAATGGTGTGCACAAGTGAATAAGTGAAAGTGACAATGTTTAACCACCTGAGAAAACCCAGTGTCTTTTGTCATTCTGCTTCTCCATAGGCAATACTAGATTTTCAGATAGCCAGACAATGCAAACTTTTCAGGTTTTTTCCTTCTCTTATATTTTTAAGATTATTGAAGAGGTAAAGTTCAGAATTTCAACACACTTCCTTTGTTTTCTAATCTGCGCACAGTTCTGCAACTCAGTTTAATTATTTAAAAAATGTACAGAAAATAGTATATGGTACCCTTATCTCTGGTGAACTTTAATAGCATGGATCAGTGATGCTTAAATAACTTTAAAATACAAAAACACTACATAAATTCTTGATTTGATGCCTTTGATTCTCTAGACAAAAAGTATATGGACTAAGAATGCTGGTTCAGTCATAGATGCTATTTATCAAAGACCCAACTTTACCAAGGAGATGTTCCTGGTGAGATCCTGCCCCCAGCATGCACTTATTTATGTATATATTTTACTGCAACATATATTAGTACTTTTTACTCAAGTTCTTTACCTGTGCCTTTTTTCGTTCATTACCATTGAATACACTTAGAAGGTCTCTGACAGGGTTGTTAATGGAAAAGTGTGCAGTTAATAATTTTTAGTCAAACAAAAAATAGCTGCCTCTTTAAGACTCAACTCTAATTGTAAAACAGTTTTCTTCTTGCTACGGTATTAGGTGTCATATTAATCTTTCTTTCTGACCTCATTCTGGCAAATTGTCTTGGCGAGAGAAATAAATAATGTTCCTGTAAATTGATTTATATGAACTCTGGAGATATAACACTAGCAAAAAAGATGCAGAGCTGGTCAGTGGATCAAAGGTGTCCCTACCTTATCATTTGTCTCAGACCGAGTTCCAAGCAATTACTGAAATGCACACTTTCCTAATGGCACAACTTCAATCAAATATCCTGAACTTTGACTTCTAGTGATTGGGTCTCAAATATAATGCAACGGCTTCCTCCACTGGCCAGGAAATGACCTCATCTAGGAATCAAAGCTTTCATTGAGGGTCAGGTTAGAGAAACCAAGATGAGCATTTGATGAAAGGAGGCCATGACTTTGTATTTTATATTTCTCATGAATTTTGCAGAAGTACTGTATTTTAGAACACCACTGTCCCCTGTCCTTTCACGTCAGTCTGAGCTGAATGATGGGACAGAGACGCTTTGGTTTAAGTCTTGAACTCACCTTTGATGGTTATCCGATTCAAGTTTTATGTAGCATGGCAAATATCGAAAAGAGGATGATGACTGCACATAACCTATTAGCTAACTAATTTTCTTCACTGTGGAAAGAGGCATGATTTACTCTGAAAGTGCATAACCTTTCTTACATGTTTTATCTACCTAATAGTGTATAGTAAATATTTGCATTATCATAGAATTAAAGTACTGACACCACAATGGCTAAAGTGAAGGCATTTGGACCAGTACCTTCTGAGATCATAAGTCATGAGAGTGAAGCCCACTAAGTGTGGTTAGTGCCTTTGTGAGAAGAGGCAGGAAAAACCATCTCTCTTCACCAGTTGAGTGTCCAAATAAATGTCATTTGTTGGCAAAATAGGAAAATATCCTTTCTAAAGTACAGAAACTTAGGATTTCCAATTTCTAAATCTAAAAGATATATATTTATGGCATCACTTCTCTTATATTTGATTACAACAGCACAAGCAGATTATCAACCTTCTATTTGAACAGCATGTAAAACAAACAAATAGAGAATATTTTAATGAACTGAAAAATACTACTATCTCACTAAGGGTGCATACATCACTTGTTAAAAGTAATTCCGTAGCAGAGCAATTGGGGATAGAATGACCTATGTAAAACAGTGGTCCTCCACTTTCCTAATGCTGTGGCCCTTTACTACAATAATGATACATAAAATTAAATTTGTTGCTATTTTGTAACTGTAATTTTGCTACTGTTATGAATCATAATCTGTTAAAGAAAATAGAAGTTTGCAAAGGGGTCATAAACCTTAGATTGAGAATTTCTGATATAAAAACTACCCAAGAGACAAAATTTGCATTGGAGATTGATGAAATGATGAGACTTAAAAAGACTTTTATCACATCCAGATGTAATGTGGCCAAAATGACAGAGCTATCCAATAAACAATGTTCATTCCAGCAATGGCTAACAGCACCACAGCCTATGAAATGGAGAAACCTAAGGTTAATCATAAGTGAAACCTAAATCAATGGAACATCGAAGTGCAGATTTTAAGGGTGTAGTAAGGTATCCTGTTCCAGGCAAAGAAACAATAATGAGAACAAACAGAGACAGGGACTCTCTTCCAAACCCTGTGTAGAGTGAGAACAGCTCCTCATGAAAGTTAAAGATAAAAACACCATGAGCAGATGCTTCTGGAGAGGCCTCAATCAATGATTTCCTGGTGCTGTTGTCATTAGCAAATGCAAATATAAGGGGTCAGATCTCACTGGAATGAAATTAAGTGATCAATATATCTTTAATATAAACATGAGCCCTATCTGCATAATAATATATGTTTTCTTTCCATTTTTTATTTGAAAAGGAAATTCAATTTCACATCTACTATTGTTTCCAGCAGCTTTACAAGGTGATTTTCTTGCTCTGATGAGATTTCCTGGCATTACTGAAGCCCTCAAAGATCAGTTGATAGGTGCCATGGAAAATTATAAATTAATAGTAAAAACTCTACCCCCAAAGCATAGGAAAATGATCAAGTAAAATTAACATACTCATAATAAGCATTATATATGAAAACGAAGCTGAGATTTAGGATGTTATAATATTAACTTATGCAGCAATGAAGTGACTGAAAAACAGCTTTTGATCAGATAAATTAGACATTGTCAGATAATACAAATTGCTTAAAGTATATAATTTCAAAATAGCACTAAAACATATGCCTCATTCTGAAATCACTAGACTCAGGTGCATGTGTTACCCTGTTGCTATGGTGACATTGTGACATCTCACATCATTCAAGAGAGGAAATAAAAATAACCAGTGAATAAATGTTTAGTTTTTTATAAGGAATAATGAATATATACATATGCATATACATATTTATGTGCATATATATAGTGTGTGTAAGTTCCAAATAGAACTACGCTTCTACTAAACCATACAAACTAAATAAAATTTTGACAAAGACTAGAATTAATCACAAAAATAAATAAATCCTTGAATATTATTTGATAAAAACTACATAAGAAAATATTCAGTAAAGACTACATCTATAATTTTTTTACTTAAAAGCACAGTCTATTTTTATAATAGATATATATCGGGATTTTTGTGCTTTCAATTGCCACAAACCCACTGCATGTTGTCTACTTCTACTTTTCAAGAAAATAATATACTAAGATAAAACAAAAATCATCACAAAGCAAGCTAACTGCATGAGTAAATCCACCAAGAGAAAGAGCAAGAATCAGACGTACTCCTTCACTCATTTGTGAGTCCCATAAAAATACTAAACTGGAAGCTATAAGATATACAAATAAAAGCTGGTACACAGCTATGTAAGTCCTATGCTTTTAGTTTCAGTCTTTGTAAGTTCATGTGAACTTTGCTTAGTTGATTTGGAGGGTCTTGTTCTCCAGGTGTTCTGCCCTGCCTCTAGCTCTGACACTCTTTCTATCTCATCTTCCACAGGTTCAAACATACACTGTTCAAAAGAAGGCCATGGGAGGAATAATTACTCTAGTATTTGAAGAAAAAAAAGAAAGGAATATCAGGTGATATACATGGGTCTAAAATACTGAGGAAGAAGCCTAAAGAAACATAACACCAGTCACATTTTGACTGAGGGGTGAGACAGTACAAAGCACCATGGAGAAGCAGGGGAATTAGTGAGGACCAGGGGAAAGGCAACCAAGAGATTTACAAAGACACTCTGCTGTCTGTGTCCTTCAGCCATTTCTTCAAACATTCCAGACCCTCTATCTGTGTTGCAATCCCTTAGGAAGATGCCCGGCATCTTTAGCACAGTTTCACCCACGCATGGATTTTGTAAGCTCTGTCTACACTTCTCCCTATACCCTATCAAATCTCCTCATTCACATAATTCATCTAATTTAGGAGTAGTTCATTTTAAAGCTGTGAGCACTTTTATAAGCAGAATAGATTCCAGGCAATTTCTAATTGCCATACTTTTGAATATTCAACAACATAACTTGGGTGCTCTTTCCCATACTGAATTTCTATGAGTTCCAGCTGAAGCAATAACCAATCAAGGGTCACAGCTGCCTATAATTAGAGTCGGAAATTGGAAGGTGTCCTGGTCACCTCAGATTTCATATACAGGCACTGTTCATTTCGTGTCATTTGTTCATTCACAAAAATGTTTTGTTTAATAAGGACCTTTTTTATAATATATGGAATGCACTCCAAGAAAAGCAAAGATGTATGTAACAACAAATGTACTTGGAATTTCACTACAGCTTTCATCTGTTTCCAAGTAAATTAACCTCACTTACCTGAGCCCAACTCATGGTATATAGCCACTTTGCTGGAAAGAGTTGGCCTGACACAATAGTAGAGGGAAGATGGACAGGTAGCCCCTTCAAACTTCCTCAGTGCCTTTATCCCACTTCTCCCCTCCCCTGCTGAGAAAACTGAACAATACAAGGCGTACTTCCGATGCTTTGAAAGTGCTATAGCAAGCTGTTTTGGAGAAATAAGTTATACGAATCAAATGTTAGTAGCTTAAATCATGGTCATGTCAATTGCTTAGTCTACTTTTATCACAAGAATATATATCTTAGGTACAGCATATAGATAAGACTCTATAGAAAGATAAAGTCTTCAGGAACCCCACAGACTTGCAGAATATGGCATTTAAAATGTTTTTATTACTTTAAAGATTCTCTGACCATGAGACGGGTTAACTTCTAGCAACACCCAGCCTACCTCACAGAGGATGACGAGCATCAAAGAGAAGAACCTCCTTGTGGAGATGGCTTTAAATGTGGCAAACTAGCTACTGGGGAAAAGATCCTCATTTCTACCAGAGGCCGAATTCTGCCTTAAAAAAAAAAAGATCAAGTTTGGATGCAGGCAGAGTCGACGGCCAAACTCTGTCAAGACAGGGTAAACAAGTATTCAATAGTCCCTGCCTCACAAACATGTCTGTCAGATATATTGGACCAAAAGGCTGAAGAAGATGCTCCAACATTATGGAGAGTTTTGGGTGACTATTCAGGTAGAAAACTGTTTCTGTCATCTTCTCATTTGGAAAGCTACTAATCTGCACTCCCAGCATACTCAGGTAATCAAGTTTATTCCTTCTCAAGTCTCTGAGGGCTTTCGTGGAACATGCCCTTTGGGCTAATATGCAGATATAAGTGAGTATATACCATTTGAGTCTTTCTGCTTCTGGGTTAACTCACTCATTATGATCATTTCTAGCTCAATCCATTTATCCACAAATTTCGGGAATTCCTTGTTTTTAATAGCTGAATAGTATTCCATAGTGTATATGTACCACAGTTTCTTTATCCATTCTTCTACTGATGGACACGAAACTGAGACAGAGGGGAGGACATTCTAGTGGGACTCTAGATGAGAGAAGCATGGGAGAATGGCAAAGTAGAAGGATCCAGAGGGTCCTAGAAGCCTACAAGTAGAACATTATGATAGGCAGATTTGGGCACAGGGGTCCTGCTCAAACTAAGGCACCAGCCAAGGACAATACAGGCGGTAAACCTTAAACCCCTACCCAGATCTAGGCAATGGACAGAACACTCTCCACAGTAGAGTGGAGAGTGGGATATGACTTTCTCACATACTCTGGTGCCTCACCTTTGACCATGTCCCCTGGAGGGGGAGACCTGGTCGCACTCAGAGGAAGGACAGCAGGTTACCAAGAAGAGACTTGATACCCTATGAACATATACAGGGGGAGGTAATCCCCCTCAGGAACAGTCATAGGGGAGGGGAATAAGGGGAAAATGGGAGGGAGGAAAGAATGGGAAGATACAAGGGATGGGATAACCATTGAGATGTAACAAGAATAAATTAATAAAGTAAAAAAAAGAGTTATCACACACATACACACACACACACACACACACACACACACACACACACACACACACAAAGTCTCTGAGGGAATTGAAGACCGGGTAGCTTAGTTTTACAATGAAGCTTAATTGTTTAAGGATTAAGATGTTTTTAGGTCTAGGTAGGTGTTTTAAGTTAATAATGACAATATGTGATGGAGATTGATTTACATTCCAAAATTTAGACTCACCAAAATAGGAAAGATGTCTTCTTCAAGGCTATCAAATATAAATAGCCAAAATAGTAAGAATGCAATTTATATAATTCCTGATTGTGTCATGGTCTTCTTGGTAATCTAGGTAATCTATTGTATATATGTGTAACAATATAAATGTATATGTATAAAATTTAAATAAAAATAAAAATACATAAAGAAAAATGGGTCTTTGGAAAGTCAAAAAGAAAAAAAAGAAAAGAAAGTTGCTCTGAGGACGGTAGGTAATTAACTTTCATAGTTTCCTCCCATTTCTCATCCCCTAAAGATCATCCATTGCAGAATGAAGACAAGATAAAAGCAAAAGATATTGAATTGTGGATGTGAGTGGGTACCAAGGAAGAAAATGCAACTAAAATAATGTACATTGATAAACACTGCATTTTCTAAAGTGAATCCTGTGACTTTGCTTTTTTATCTCAAGACCATTACATGATCAAGCTTATAAATAATCCAAATTTAAATTGTACTTACAACAAATTACTGATCAGCTATGTACGTTGAATGTGCCTTAGGATGTGCATTTTTATTTTTAATTCCTTAATTGATTACTTTCCTAATTACTTTACTTTTTAAAAATCTGTTCACCTTTTTACTGAAGATTTTTTATTGCAATATACTCTGATTATAGCTTCCCCGCCCCTACTCCTAGCACTTCCTCCCCATCTCCCACTCATACTCAAACTCTTTCTGTCTAGATTTATAAAACAAACAGGCATTTAAGGGATACTATCAAAATATAGTAAGATACAATACAATCAGCTAAAATAAAAGCAAAGCAATAGAAATAGGACAAAAAAAAAGAAAAAGAAAAAGAGACAAAGAAAAAGCATACAAAGTGCATATAGATGTAAAAACACATATATCTGCAAGCAGGAAATTCCATAAAACACAAAAAGAAAAAGTATAAAGTACACACAAAAAGTGGTTCGAGGCCAGCCTGGACAGCCAAGGTTAAGCAGAGAAACTCTATCATGAAAAACAAAAACAACAACAACAAAAGGGAGGACTAGACCAGTAAGTTTGTCTTATTTTGTTCTTTAAAAAAAAATTCCCCTGCTTCACATAATGAGACAAAACCAAACCAAACCAAAATAAAACACCCTTCAAAAATGTGGTTGAGCTGGTCTTGTGTTGGTCATCTACCTGGACTGTGACGTGCTGTGTTTTTATTGTTGTTGTTCTTGATTTATTTATTTATTTATTTATTTATTTATTTGCCTTACGTTCTGGTCCTAGGCCCCTCCCTCCTCTTTTCCCAGTCTCATGCCCCTATTCCTCAGAAAAAAAAGAAACTGCCTTATTTATCTACTCCAGCTCATCAAATCACCTCAAGATTGACTTAATCCTCTTTCCCAATGGCCTGGCAAGGGGGAAGTGATAGAAAAGGAGGCTAAGGAGTCCATGTCAGAGACAGCCTCCAATCCCCCCCCCCCCCCGCCCCCTTCCTAGTGCAACCACACGTAGCTTGAGCTGCCACTGGCCAGCAGGTTCCTGGAACAAACAGCTCACACCAGGGACAACCAGATGGCCATAGATATGTTGTGTTTTTAAGAGTTGTTTATTTACATAGTGAGACTCCCTGGGAGAAGCTATTTGTTTGTTTGTTTGTTTGTTTGTTTGTAAGTTGCTATCAATTGGAGACAGCTTCTAGGTTAGACAAGTTCTAATGAACATTAATATTTGCTATCTAACAATTGGTCTTCCTGGTCTGAATTAAGAGTTTTTCATATTTCAGGATTTTTTCTTTATATATTTAGTATCATTAAAATTCACCAGTCCTTCACTTCCAGCAAATATTTACGCACTTACCTGTAGCTTGGCCAGTAATTAAATAGTGACAAGTCATTATTGGTGCAGATACTCATCTTTGATGGACACTAAATTGGTCAAATCGAGTATTCCTTTACAGTTGAGTTAGTCCTCTTGACTTAATATTCTATATCATAGAGAGAACATTAAATTCTAGTGTGGAGGATGTAGCCATCAGGCTGGAAGACTTCCAAGAGGATTTTAAAAAGCACTGTCATCTAACAAAACTCAGTTGATATGGGTGGTTGCTCTGTTTCTCAAAACCTCAGGTAAAAATTTAACTTTCTGACTTGCTTCTGAAACTCCATCAAAGGCTGTTGAGCAATGTGCAGTGGCTGAATGGTGGAATTCAAACATCGTTGTGAACTTTTCCTGTTAGGTTTGTTTTATGACAGTCTTTGTTAGGGTGCCCTATGATTGGTTTTATGACCACCTATATACACTTTAAGCCTTACTTTACATTTCCCTCTTACGTGTTTTCTTCATGTATGTCATCTGTAGACAGTTCCCCAGTTTTCTGTGCACTCATGTTCATGGAATGTAAAAATCACATTGTAAGAGAGAGAATTGCTATAAAGAAAGGGAGGTAGAGTTAAAGGGGAAAGAGTAATTTCCTCACCAGCTAATTTCCCGAGCCAATACTGGCAGATTGTAGTTATCAGTAGAAGCTGTTGACCATCTGTGATGAAATCTGCTACACTACACACCAACACTGGAACTCGGGGACAATTTAAAAAATTAGTTCTCATCTTTAAAACATCAGATAGGAGGGGAAAATAAGTGTACAGGCATGTAATTAGTGATGTGATGAGTAAGACTTTACACAGGTAGTGTAGTAGAAAGTTCTAGTAACAGATGATTCTCTGCCTGTGGATTGTAATGACACATACTATGGAAAATTATTCAGTATAGACTTCTCAGTCTATATTCAGTCCTAAAATCAGGTAAAATGTTTTTGGGTGAGATCATTATGAATAAATGTAATAATAAAAACACTTGGATAGCATACATCCTCTTCTGTGTGCCCGCTAGGTCATATTGCCAAGGGGCAGTGATCAAATTGTGGGCACCTGAGTACATGTCAGATATTAGGCAGAAATATCCTCCCTCTCCCCATTCCCCACATGGTGAATCAGCACCCATCGGATACATTTGAACAGGGGATCATGGCTCTCTGCATGCATTGTCCTTGACTGGTGCATCAGTTTGTGCAGGTCTCCCTATGCCCAAATCTGCCAGCCTTGACGGATTCCCTGTGGAGTTTCTTGCTCTCTCCCAGATCTTCCATCCCCCTCCCCACTTCCCAACAACCCTCAGTGCTCTGCCCATAATCCAGGGCTTCAAGTCAGGTATCCTATACTGGTTGGAGTCTCTCAGAGGACATCTATGTTGGGGTAATAAATATATATAAGTGAGTATATGCCATGCATATCTTTCTGGGTATGGGTTACTTCACTTAGGATTACCATTTCCAGTTCCATCCGTTCACCTGCAAATTTCAAGATTTCCTTGTTTTTAATGGCTGAGTTTTAATTACATGGTATAAATGTATCACAGTTTCTTTATCCAGTCTTTGGTTGAAGAACATCTAGGTTGTTTCCAGATTCTGGGTAATACAAATAAGGCCGTTTTAAACATATAGTGTAGCATCTTTTGGGCATATTCTCAAGAGTGGTATAGCTGGGTCTTGAGGTAGCACTATTCCCAATTTTCTGAGAAAGCACCAGATTTACTTCCAAAGTGGTTGTACCAGCATTGGAGGTGGGAGTGCAAATAGTTTGGTGGTGATGTTCAATTATTTGAGTTCTTTAGATGTTTTAGATATTAGCCCTTTCCATAGAATCATATCTGCCTGTTGACAGTGTCCTTTGCATTACAGAAACGTTTCCTTTTCAAGAGGTACCATGTATTAGTTGTTGATTTTATAGCCTGATCAGTTGGTGTTCTGTTCAGGAAATTGTTTTCTGTTTCACTGAGTTCTAGGCTCTTTCCCACCTTTTTTTCTAACAGACTTAGTATGTCTGGTTTTATGCTGTGGTCTTTAATCCACTGAGACTCTAGTTTTGTACAAGGTGATAAATATGAATCTATTTGCATTTTTATACATGTAGACATCCAGTTAGACCAGTGCCATTTGTTGATGATGCTGTCTTTTTTTCCAATTGTATGGTTTTGGCGTCTTTGTCAAAAATCAAATGACCATAGCATAGATGTGTGGTTTTATTTCTGGGTCTTCAATTCAATTCTGTTGATCAACTGGCCTATATCTATGCCAGTACTGTGCTGTTGCAGACTGATTAGGATAATTAGTAATACAAGTTGTTAGTTGATGAAATTATGGTTATGTTAATTACTAGTCTATTTCTTTCACAAGAATATACATCTTAGGTTTAACAGACATACATGATTCTTTACACTGATAAAGTAATATAGTGAGATAAGGTCTTCAAAAACCTTAGACACCTACAGAATTTAAACATAGTTTTACTATTTTAAAGATTCATTGACAATAAAACAGGTTGACTTTGGCAACCCCCAGCCTACTTCAAACAAGGTGATAAGCATCAAAGAACCTTCTTATTGAGATGGCTTCAATTGTGGAAAAAAAAAGCCACTGAACAAAATGGCCTCATTTCTAGTACAGATAGAATACTGTCAAGACAGAGTTAGCAAGCCCTCAATAGTTCCTGCTTCACAAATATGTCTGTCAGATATACTGGGCCAGAAGGCAGAAGATGATGCTCCAACATTATAGAATTTTTGGGTGACTGTTCAGGCAGTAAACTGTCTCTGTCATTTTTTTCTCACTTTGGAAGTTGCTAATGTGCACTTCCTGTATATTCAGATATTTAACTTTATTCCTTCTCATGTCTCTGATGGCCTTGAAGACCAGATAGTTTAGTTTTGCAATTGAGCTTAGTTGTTTAGGGATTAAGATATTTTAGGCCTAGATAGATGTTTTAAATTGGTAGAAATGAGATATGATAGATATCTCATACAATATGCAAACAGCCAAAACACTATGAATGTAACATTAAAATAACTGGGATCTGGAGACATTGAAATAATTCCTGATTTTTGTGGTTCTTCTAGCTGTATGTTGTTTATTTTATATATGTGTGATAATATAAATATAATATAAAAAATTAAACTTAAAAAGAACTTAGATAACCAAGGTTGTAAAACTCCCATTGGTTAGTTAGTATTTTTTACTGTTATTGTGTAAATAAATCCACTCTAAAAATTTTGAAAAAACCCGCATGTTTTCCTGATGGTAGTTAAGTAGAAAACTACACAAGGTAGTCAGTTCAGCTTTGGTGTATCCCATTTGCACTTGAGAATAAAAACACTGTAGAAACAGAGAAATGAATATCTTGTACATCTTTGATCCAAGGTGATTCTCCTTTAAATGATAGATTGACAGTTGGTTTTTATTTATTTTTTGACGGCCTAAAATTATGTTTTAGAAGATCTACTAAATGTTTAAATATAAATTACTGGAAACAATCTCTATGTTTCTCCTCACATAAATTTACCCAGTACTAAAGTTGGAAATATTCTAGAAATTCTTTGAAAGTTTAAAAAAATAAGAGAAAAAAAATCAAAATAAAACATCATACTGTATTACAAGGTTTTCATTTTGCATAGGACAATGGAAAATTAAAATACAATGTAGCAGTTACTGTGTATGCACAAAAGACATTTAAATTGTTGTTTAGAACACTATCTTCCATGTAGAGTCACAATAGCTCCACAAACAAAAGCAATCAGTTAAGTCATCTAGATGCATGGTGTGCCTGTTGTTTGTGCCAGAATATATAACCATACATTTATATGAATTGTTTTCAAGACAGTGACAACAGAAAAATGCAAGGCTTTTTATTGCTAAATGAATCTACAGAAAGCAAGTTAAGACCCAGGCTCACCCATGCTCTCTTTCACGGACAAATTTCTAATTGCTTACACAGTGAATTGGAATACAGACACCTCATATGGTGTTCCTAAAGGTAGAAGGCAAAAAACAAAACAAAACAAAACAAAACAAAACAGCACTTGGGTAATGATTCAGCTATAATATGAAAATGTGGCCAATGCAAGCAACATAGATGCATAGAAGTCATAGTGGAGGGACAGCATGTGTACTTTGATATGGATGTGGCTGAGTATGCATAGAGTGAGAACATGTAGGCTCGACAGACGTGAGCAGCTGAGGTACATACCCTGTGATTGTGACAGGAGCTGGACCATCTTGTCGCTAAGAGCCTGAGCTTACTTACATCCACATTGTCATTGTAGAACGAGATTTCTACTGATAAAGTATTAAGACAGGTTGGAACCAGACCTTCAGAAAACCTGCATATGCTGAATTGAATACCAATGCTTGCTTATCCAGAGGTTTGAAACATGCACTGCGCTTTATTGAGATGGGAAAAAAAAACAGAAAATCAAAGCTAGGTTCAAGATAATCACAGTAATTAAACTGTTCAAATTAACACAAACTGACTCTCAATATAAACTGCAATATACAGTCTAAAATAATGAACACAAAATCAAAATAACAGCAAAAAGTACTTGCTAACCAAATAAAGAAAGGAGAAAATATGTACCATAACAAGGACTGTATAGTTAATATAAAGCAACATTACCACAAAACTGAAGCTGGATTTACAAACTTGAACCTATTTTTACAATAGTTTCAGAAATATTATATTAGAAAAAATATGTTCTATTGAATCAGGAGATAAGTGGACTTGGGTTTAAGGCAAAATTGTAAGAAGCAATCACTGGAACCTCAGAAAAAATTTTATGTATGAATAGGGATTCGTTGACCTCTTCTTTTTCAATTTCTATTCCTTTGATCTCCTTTAGTTTTCTTATTGCTCTAGCTAGGACTTTAAGTACTATATTAAAGAGCAATGGAGAGAGTAGACAGCCTTGTCCCAGATTTCAATGGAATTTATTTAATTTTCATTATATTTAGTTTGATGTTGGCTATGGGCTTGCTGTATATTGTCTTTACTGTATTTAGACATGCACCTTGTATCCTTGATCTCTCTAAGATTTTTAAAATGAATGGGTGTTGGATTGCATAAAATGCTTTTCGGCAAATAATGAGATGTCATGTGTTTTTTTTTTCTTTCAGTTTGTTTACATGGTCACTTACAAACCTATATTAACCACATAATCCAGGATAACCACACAATAATACACAGACCTGAGGAAGCTAAATAACAAGGAGGACCCTAGAGAGAATGCACAATTCTCATTCACAAGGACAATAAAATAGACACCAGAAGCAATTGAAGAGAAGGAACAGGGTAGTGTAGGGGGTGCTGCAGAGACTGATGCACCAGGGATTGTACAAGGTGAGGACTAAGACCTTTTACTCAGATGTAGTTGATAAGCAGCATAGTCTCTTTGTGGGACCCATAATATGGGGAGTAAGGACTACTTTTGACATGGTGGGATAGCCTTGCCAGACTACAAAGGAATAGAATACATACAGTCCAGATGAGACTTGATAGGCTGAAGTCAGATGCTAGGGTAGGATGGCTCTCCCCTTATGAGGATTAGAGAAGGGGGTGAGGGGGTGGAGGTAGAAAGGGTGGTACTGAGAGTTGATGAGGGAGGCGCTATAGTCGGGATGTAAAGTGAACAAGTTTAAAACAAATAAAAATGAAAATAATCATTAAAAAAGAAAACTTTTATCTGAAATTATAATAAATAAAACAGAAATTGAATTGAATGGCCGAGCCAGTATTAAACTACAATATAAAGTACGCAATAAAATACACAGGCCAACATAGGCTTAAGCTGATTATTCACTGCATAAGCAAATCAGGAGAAGAAACAAACTTTTAATACAGGGAGACTAAAAAATTTGTATAAATAATCCAAACACCGTCAAACATCAATTGTCTTTTCTCTCATATGTGATCACCTTCCACAAAGTGTGCCAAGGGCCATCTCAGTCAGGTATAGGTCCTTGGGAATGGGAGTTCTTGAAGCATCAGTCGGCAAAGATAGGCAAAGAAGTGACAAACAGACAAACCAAGAAGTAGTTTGGTCTGAGTATATTTAGCAGGCAAGCAAGCTAGGTTTTTATACATATTTTTTTTGAAACTGGGAGTTTTGTTGTAGTTATGTTTTTTTTTCATATAATTCAAAATACAGGATGCAAAGCAATAATGTTGTCATCAATCTTGAATCATTATTTTTAAGTCATTAGCTTTGTATCAGTATGCATGTGCTCTCTTTACCAAAGGTCAGTGTTCTGTCATTCTGCCAAATATCTGTGTGTCAAGACAGCTTTTACTTAGCTCTCCTCATTAATATCTGGAGCTTTCTTAAACAATTTATTTGTAATATAATATAAGTCATAATATAAACTATTAACTGGTGATTAATCCTTAGCTGTGTTTGTTTTTACAAGTGGAGTGGAACCCAGTGGTAAACTTGCCTGAATGACACTTGGCTGCAGTCCCAAGTTAGGGCATCTCAGAGCAACAGAGTCCCTCTCAGGCACAGTCATAGGGGAGGGGAGTAAGGGGAAAATGGGAGGGAGGGAAGAATGGGAGGATACAAGGGATGGGATGCCCATTGAGATGTAACAAGAATAAATTAATAAAAAAAAGACTAGTTCTGATATGAGAGTAGAGAAAAAACAAAGACAGGATATCCCAAAACAAGAAGGCTGCAATCAGTTACTCCTGGCAGGAACATCAGGCCCATTCCAGGAGGCTCTCCTTTGGTAGGGGTTGTCGCCTCGGGTTGTGCAGTAACATTTGTCACACAGACTCTACTGGAGGGGTCTTGACAATAGTGAGTTGTGGGATAAGGCACAGAGATCAGGTTTGCTGGAGAGAGATCAGATATGCTGGAGAACACCAGAGAAAGATCCTATAACAGTAGGATGGTGAAGAAGGCTGTCATCGATAAGATTTTCCTAACGTGATATTCCTATCAAAATCACAGATTACGAGAAAAACACGAGGCATATATGTACTTGGAAATATTCTACAAAATTTCTGACTATGAGCAGTGGACACTGCCCAGTATATCAAGAACAAGATCTGGGATATCACCATAGTCGAGAAAAGTGTAATAAAATCTGTTGGCTGACCACAGTGAAATTTCCTGGGCGGTATCCTAGAGCATGGGTACATAATGCTATATTCATAAAAACTAAGTCTATCTTCTGCAAGTAGGATATGTAGCAAGGAGTAGCACTTTAACTTTGGATTACTAGTTATGGCAAATGTACCATACTCACGGATGTTATTGTAACCAGGAGAATGGGTACAGAGCACGTGAAACTTCTCTGCCTTGTTTGCATATTTCTGTTATATAAAACAGTCCTAAAAGACTAAAATCATGAATGTAAATACAGTGACTTTATGTACCCTTAAGACATGCAATTAAATGATATTTTAGTTTTGGAAAAGGAAGATTCTCCCCTTTATAACAACATGGATGAAGTCAGAAAACAGTGTGCTAGCAAAAATACCATAGAAAGAGAAAAGAACAGAACATTTCAATAAATGGATAATGATATTTAAAAATCAATTACATAGACATAACAAGTAGAGTGATAAATATAGCGATGGGGAAGATAAGAAAGGAAAATGTAGATCAAAGATTACTAATTTACAGTAAGATGTGCATGAGCAAATTTAAAGATCAAATGTGTAGCAGGAGAGCATAGTTAAAATATTTTATTGCTCATTTCTAATGATTCTGATTTAAGAACTCTTACAAGTGCATAAAAAACAGAAAAATTAACTGTGGGAGAGAATAAGAATTTTAAACTATTATACTATGGACAATAAAACTATAAAAAAGTATATGCATATACAACCGTAACAGTCATGCTTTAATTTTCAACTTCATACAACAAAATATTCAAATAAAAATAGTTTAATGAAGTGATGTAAGAGGTTTAGCATAGGTCATAATCACAACTAAATTCAATTACTTGGAAGATCAGTTGCTATAAGTTACCTGACTAAAAAATAGAGATAAATCATAATGAGTCAATGTGTATATAGAGTTCACAGAACAGGAGATTTAAAAAAATTTTTTTATTAATGTATTCATATTATATCTCAATGGTTATCCCATCCCTTGTATCCTCCCATTCTTCCCTCCCTCCCACTTTTCCCTTACTCCCCTCTCCTATGACTGTGGCTGAGGGGGACCTCTTCCCCCTTTATATGCTCATAGGGTATCAAGTCTCTTCTTGGTAGCCTGCTATCCTTCCTCTGAGTGCCACCAGGTCTCCCCATCCAGGGGTCGTGGTCAAGTATGAGGCACCAGAGTTCGTGTGAAAGTCATACCCCACTCTCCACTCAACAGTGGAGAATGTCCTGTCCATCGGCTAGATCTGGGTAGGGGTTTGAAGTTTACTGCCTGTATTGCCCTTGGCTGGTGCCATAGTTTGAGCGGGACCGCTGGACCCAAATCTGCCTATCATAATAGAGCAGGAGATCATTGAGATAGAAAATTGTGACAAAATATACTAGCTGTGCCAACATTATGAGTGTTATTGAATAATAGTATCTAGGCATGCCTTTTTCTATTAGAGAAGATATGATTCATACAGTAAGATGGGAATTTTTGCACTGGTGACAAAACACTTGGGTGTTAAAGTTTAAAACACATGTTCATGCACATTTGGAGTATTTGTGACACAATCCAGATGGTTGAGAAAATATTTTTAAAGCACACGTTGGTAAGAATGTTAGGTCATCAGAGTCATAACGAAAGAGTGAAGGCTTATCCAGGGAGGAGGTGAGTGCCTAGTCCATGATTCCAGGACAAGGATCCTAAGTTGAGAACTTAAAGGCAGTATTATGTGCAGCACTCAGATGAGCTCCAGGTAAGTGATTTAAACCCATTTGACCCACACTGAGAGCACAAACACTCCATAACTTCGATTCTGATTCTCCTTGTCATTACCTCCTCATTATATGCATCTACTTACCACATATACTCATCACAGCTTAGGAATTAAATGTTCTGGTAAAATCTGGCTTGATTATTATATTTTATAGTATCTTTTTTTTAAAAAAGAGTGCAAATATCTCAGTGCTAAACTGAAGCAGGAGTGTCCATTGCCAGGTATGGGTGGTTTCTCGTGGATTTGGTCCATCTGTCAGGAAGGGCAAGCAGACATCATTTCTACCAATTACCTTGTCCTGCCTAGAAATTTCTTAGCAATCTGTAGCAACAGAATCATTGTTAATATGTTCCCTTGCTGCTACCTGACCTTAAACAAGTATAACATCTCAACATTTTTTATTTGATAATTTTCTATAAAATATCACTCATCCATACTTTTTCTGGCTTTCAAGTGGCCATAATGGCAACTTCTGAGACACATTTTGAAAGATGATTCAGACACATAATTAAAGAAGACTGGAGCCTATTATCCACTATCTTATTTAATAATGCTCTACCCAGAAAAGCTTAAAGCATTCTGGGAATCAGGCTATATCCAATCTGTTTTCCATTGACAATAAACAAATTCAATTCTCCACATCTTTGCTTTAAAGGAAATTCGATAGTCAGTGGTTCTGAAGAGCTTGAAGGTTGTCACTGGGTGTGATCTCTAGTGGACTAAAGATGATGGATCAATATTAATTTCTTTTTGAAATGAAGAAATGTGAATACTTCTTTGGGGATCAGGTTTATTTTTAATTTATTTATTGACAACATAGGAAAATATGGTTCCAATTTTAGTTTTCACATTTTTAGCAAAACTGGGAAGATTCAGTAAAATCAAATAATGCTTCTGTTCATTTGTGTTTCAATGCTTTATATTGTTTTCATACTAAACAAATGTAAGTATTATAAATTAATCAGCCACATAATATTTTTTACCTAGCTGTTAGCAGTCTAATAGAAGCATCAATACATTTTAATTAAGTAAATAATCAATACATAAAATTGAAGTAAACTTATTTTATTTTCTAAGTTTTGTGACAAAATATTTTACTCAACTCTAAAGTGTGGAAAAGGGTCTAGCTTTAGTTCTGACATTAAACACAGACACATATAAGGTATATATATTTTTGAAAGCTATGTTTCATTTTACTTTTGTCCATTTCTTTAAGCCATTTTTAGCACATATCTTTTCTATGTTAAATAAAATCCATGTACAAGTATTCATGTGTTTGTGTGTCCATCTTTATATGTATAAATACACTTAGATAATTCTCTATTCTACTTTTAAAGATTTTCATTAAAAACTCTAACTTCAATTTGAATTTAGAGAAAATATACAATTCTGGCATTCTCTAAGCCTTGGGTTAGATAGCTATTTAATATTGCTACTTAAGAATGAATTTAATTTTGCAAATTAATTATGGTAATGCCTTAATGATGCATTTCCATATGTCCTCCATCTTTCAATGTGAATCTTTTAAAATCAGCTACATTTTTATTTATTTTGTGAGTATGTATGTAGGTACATGCAGCGTGCATGTGACGTTAGGACACCTTGTATGATTGAGTCTCTCCTTCCATCAAGCGGACTCCAGGGCCTGACTCTACACTGATCTACAGGGTGAGTGGAAGAAGCCTTTATATACTCAGCATGTCACTGGCTCTCCGTACTTTAATATCTAAAGCCTTAATAACTAGAATATTACTGTCTTTATGTAGCAAATCATTTTTTGTATTAAAAAGTAGAAAAGTTTTAGAGATGATATAATTATAATTACATAAAATTAAATAATGAAGTCTGAAGAAAGCAGTGAGCTTTTCAACAAAATGCGTACAACTATGTTGTGTTTGATGGCTCTTTCCCTTGGGTCATATAGGTCACTGAACACACTTACAGTTGGTTTGAAAGACAGTAGTAGGCATGTTATGTGGAATGCAGTCTAACTGTGAAATGATGAATCCTCTGTTCCTTCCAGGAGAGCATCTCTAGAGCCCTTCATTGCCAGCCAAAGCACTCTAGCTCACAGCCTCCATGTTAATGAGAAACCATTAATTGTTAAGTATTGGTCCATGATGGTGTGTGCATGCTCATTCATTTTCCTGTATCAGTAGGCTGATTGTACATTATTATAAAGTATGTCCCCTTGATGGGGAGGCCTGGTGCCACTCAGAGGAAGGATAGCAGGCTACCAAGAAGAGACTTGATACCCTATGAGCATATACAGGGGAGGAGGTCCCCCTCAGTCACAGTCATAGGGGAAGGGTGTAGGGGGAAAGCAGGAGGGAGGGAGGAATGGGAAGATACAAGGGATGAGCTAAAAATTGGGATGTAATATGAATACATTAATAAAATATTTTTAAAGAGAGTAAAAAAAAGTACACTAGGGCTTTCCTCCTGGAATTGTAATTCAGCGTAATGAAACATAAAACTCTGTAGTGGGTTGAATGGTGGCTGTCCCAAAAGACTCCATCACATGCCAAAGTAAATTACATCTTATCCAGAGAATGAGCTTTGAAATATAATTTGGTTCAAGGATGTGTCACAAGACCATTCTAGATTTTCTTGGTGGGTCTCAAACCCAACAAGAAAGCTCATTAGAAAAGACACATAAGGCAGCAATAAAGAGGTTCATTGTGGCCTGAAGCCAAGACCTGTCAGGAGGAGTGGGAACCTAAAGGAAACAAAGGATTCTCCTACACATCTTCAGTTAGGGTAGATACTCTATGAAGAGACTTTGATTTCTGACTTCTGCCGTTACATGAGATACACTATTTTTTCATAAAATATTATGGAATTATAGAGGGAAAATAAACTATTTGAACATTAAAAATATACTAATGCCAATATCTGTGCTCTGTAGAAAAGGTAAGTTGAATTGTTTTTTTTTTTTTTATTGTTAGAAAATCTCAAGCTGTAATGTGCTTGTGCTTTATGTCAAGTTGAACTGACCTTTCAAAGGGCATTGCCCTTTACTTACATTCAATTTTCAAATAGTATTTCCTAGATAGTATAATTTAATTGAATACTTTTTGTGTTTGAAAATTAAATTTATAAGCCTGAAATAAATTTGAGATTTTTAACAAAAGCCAAGTAAAAAATATATTATTAGAAGGTAGATTGGAAGGTAACTACTATGTTGGCATTCTTATTTGTATACCTATAAAATAACTTATATTTACACTTTTGATTTAGGCAAGTGAATACTGTGCTAAGCAAAATATATCATAGTAATTATGGGAATAAAACATTACAATTGCCATTTTTAGCTATGAAGGGATGATAGCTTTAGGATTCATATCCCTAGATCCTTATTAAATAGCCTTATTCACTAAACACTCAAACATCCCACATCATGAAAATTATAAAAGCAGAATGGCTACATTATAGTAAAGAACACCACATAACAAAGCGGTAAGGTTTCCTATCAGGAAGCTTGATGATGAGCAAGAATCCATCCAAACAGTACAGAATCTGTCTCCACTTACATGAAGTCAAGGGACAGGCGACACCCAGTGTGAGGACACCTTGCCTCCTAGGGCAAGGCCAGTCTGGAATTTCCTACAAGGGGTGAAAAACTCATGCTTCACTAGTGTGCTGATGGATGTTATTTAGCCACACTCACACATTGCATATTTACATTGTATTCTTTACTCTATGGTAATTTTGCCCAATTTAAAAAGATACAATTAAATAGATATATGGCAATGAGTTCTTTGTTCTCATGCTGCTTCCCATGGGTCTACTTCTGAATGTTGCAAGCTCCTCCAAGAGGAAGCAGAACACACATGGAAACCTTCAGTATATGGAAATATTTGACTCAGAAGACATAGCATCCAGAGTCCAAAAGACTGGAAGGTTAATTTGTGCTGTTCTCATTTTTCCTGCTTCTTTCAAAAGTATTATTTCATTCCTCTATTTTTGAGAATTTCATATGTGTACACAATTTTTTTCTATTTTTATCTAGGCTCATTATGCTTCCTTTAGCTTCTTCCTGCTTCCTTTTCTTTTTTCTTTTATTTTTTAAATTTTTCATCTTTATTTCCTTTTTTATTAATTTATTCTTGTTACATCTCAATGGTTATCCCATCCCTTGTATCCTCCCATTCTTCCCTCCCTCCCATTTTCCCCTTATTCTCCTCCCCTACGAATGTTCCTGAGGGGAATTACTTCCCCTGTATATGCTCATAGGGTATCAAGTCTCTTCTTGGTAATCTGTTGTCCTTCCTCTGAGTTCCACCAGCTCTCTCCCTCCAGGGGACTTGGTCAAAGGTGAGGCACCAGGGTATGTGAGAAAGTCATATCCCACTCTCCACTTTTATGTCTTTATTTCCTTTTTAAAAATACATATTTTATTACACATGTATAAAACAAGCTACATAGAGCAGGGAGAACCATGTGACAATCATGAGAATCATGAGTTCTATAAATGTTACATTCATAGTGTTTTGGCTATTAGTATTTGTCCAGCTTGAAGTAAATGCTTTTCCTGTCTTGTTAGGTCTAAATTTCTGAATGAAATTCAATATCTATTCTATCTTAACTATAATAACTTAACTTCTTTACCTTGATCTAAAATGAGCTTATTCTCTAACCAACTAAACTTGATTGTAAAACTATACTATCTGGCCTTCAATGCCCCTCAGAGACTTGAAAAGGAATAAGACTTAAATTCCTGAGTGAAGCAGCAGTGCAGGTTAGCAGCTTCCAAAATCTACAAATTGACAAAGACAGTTTAGTGCCTGAACAGTCACCCAACACTCTCTATAATGTAGGAGCCTCATCTTCAACTTTCTGGCCCAATATCTCTGCCAGACTTATTCACAGGACAGGAACTATTGAGGACTTGCTTACCCTGTCTTGGCAGAGTACAGCCATTGTTTCTGCCTGCATCTAAGCTGCCCATTTTTAGGCAGATTCTGTTTGTGGCAGGAATGAGAACATTTTGCCCAGTGCCTGGTTTGACACCTTTGAAGCCATCTACATGAGGAGGCTCTGATCTTCATCATCTTCTATGAAGTTGACTGGGTGTTGTCAGGAGTTAACTTGTCTTGCTGTCAAAGAAATTTAACATTATAAAAAAAACTTTAAATGACATTCTGTGTGTCTCAGGCTTTCGAAGACATTATTCAACAATTTTACCTCATATATTGAAAGAGTCATATCTATCAGTTAGACTTAGGATATATATTCTTGTGCTAAAATCTGACAAGTATTTGACATGACCATGTTTTTTGGCAACATACTAAATTCTATAGCAATGACTTAGACATAACCTTCATTATGAGTAACAATTAAGGCCTTGAGTTAAGGAGTTAGTTCAATCATCTAGCTTTTGTTCTATCCTCCCTCTATGTTGCTATATCTCCCTTTCTTTCTTTTCAGCTCCCATCTCCTTACTTACATATGCAAGATAAAGGAAAAGAGAGACCTAGTATTTTCTTCATGTAAGACCAATAATGACTTATGACCACCTCCCAATGAGAATAAGCATTTGTAGACCAAGAGAGCAAACAGAAACCTATACAACCGCCCTTAGAGGGAATGGGGCATCATTCTATTAAGGTTTCTTCAGGTTAAATTGGGGCAAATAATACCTTGGAATGGGCCCAAAATAATTGGAGAAAATGATTAAGCAAGCCGGGCATTGCATTTGTTGTCCAGTTTCTAAAATTTGAGAGATTCCAGGCTTTGTACGAGATTGAAATGGTAGTCCAAATTGGATCAGATGTTTTCTACAATGTTGTCTAGGATGCTGTCCAAATCTGATGGGTAACAGCAACAGAATCATCCGGGGATGGAGCTAGTAGGATGCAGGATGTCAGCATCCATCATGCTGAGGGGAATGATTCCTGTCAGGTCTGATCCAGCCTCAGTGTCCCGTTATTTTTGTTCTGAAAACATAATTTCTCACAAGCATTATACAGTTCTAATATTATAATTGTATGAGGTGTGCTGAGCGCACAGAACAGTTAAAGCTAGCTTTCTGCTCATTGTATGAATCGACATAAGGTGTCTGCAAATCTTCCTTCATGCCTTCCTAAGAGTGGCCTCTAATATTAAGTCACACTGAATCTATGGACAACATGAGGCCTCTTTACGCCTTTACATTCGTGTCTCTGCCAGTCTCAGAGCTGTTCCCATGTAGTGGGATTAGGAATATAGATTACCTGCTTGTTCTGCTTATTTCCTTTTCTTTACCTTTTTCTTTTTCGTTTTTTAACATGATTCAGATTTATTTAGAACTATATTAGTATATATACACACATGTGTATAAATACATGCATGTATCTATGTATTTCTATTTCTTAACCATACTTGATAACTTAAAAGTATAAAGTTTTGGTAACCCCATTTTTTTTCTTTATAACTTATTGAATTCAGACACTGCTGCTCATATGGATATGGGTATAGGGTCATCTGCTGGAGCACCGTAATTCTAAGAGGGGCCACACTCATAAAACACAAAAATCAAAACACTGATACCTAATCCCCAAAGTAGCCAGCAATTGCCACAAGGGCCTGAGGCAGGTGGAGCCTTCTGAGTTGATCTTTTATCCATGTTAGAATGCTGACTATCGTGATTAGTGTGTGACTTCCACAGATGGCCACAGCTGTCCTGAGTGCTGCATGCAAGCCCTTCAATATTTTAACTCAGCACACCTTTAATGAACCCTGAAGAGTACACAAGCTGAAAGGGAGTTGTTGGCAAGCATGTGAGTCCATTAGTACAACCGAGATGTGCAAGTAAAAATTAAAATATTTAAAGATTAAAAACACGGTGGGACAAATGTGTATCATTGCCCAAACTGCCTTTCAACTCTGAGTGAAATGGACTGTGGGAAGTGCTAACGATGTTTCCAAGGAACAGCTTTGAAACCACTCTGTGCTGAAATTATTACAATAGCTCTTCTATTGGGCTCTTGACCCTTCTAGGGAATTCAAGGAGGAAGTATATTTGAATGTAGAATAGATCTATTATTAAATTCAAACTCATTTACCAACTATACAATTATGAAATTAATTCAAGCTTTTTCTGTGTTGGGTGCAAAATAAGTATAAAACTCTGAGTTTTACATATTCAGCAAGGAAACCATTTTTAAAGCATCATAAATGACAAATATTTGTATATGCAATTTCACATATATTAACATATTGGCTCTCCTATAATAAATGTAACCATTTGTAAAATTGTATCCTTTGTCTTAGCCCTGTCAAAGGTTTAAATATGAAACACCTAAAAATATTTTGGCCACATGATAGTGCAGTTTGAGAAATTACAATGATAATGAAATGCTTCACCTTTTAAAAACATTAGCTTTTGGGAATTCTAGTGTATATTAAATTGATAGTATATTACTTGATGGACTGGTCACATTTCCAGCATTTGACAGTTATACACATAATGTTTTAGATGGTAAAGATTAGCCTAATTTAATGTGGAAATTTTTAAATGAATAAAGATGACACTTATGATTAAACAAATGATCCGATCAAATATTTTTCAATATGTTATTGTATAGAGAATGATACACAATTGAAGGAGAACGGAACAATGGTCAATGTGCTCTTTTAAACAGCACATAAATTTGGTTCCCAGCTGCCAGTTAGACCTTACATCCCAAAGGTTTTGCAAGCTTCCAAAACAGGACCACCAGCTGGGACCCAGTTTTTACAAATGGAGCCTGTGGGGGATATTTCAAATAAAACTGCATATTTAACTGCTTATCTTTAACCAAACTTTTGTTACGTGAACACTCAGTGTACTAAAGCAAACCAACTAAATATTCTTTTTCACTATTCATGTCTCTGTCAGTCTCAAAGCTACCCAGAACACGCCACTGTTATACAAGCACAGAGAAATATTCCCCAGTTTGCAGCAGAAGGCTTTGATCAACTAATTGCCACTGGCGGGGGAGCATTAGAGACTAACAATGCAACTGGTCAGTCACGTATTCTCTTTAGTGTTGGCACACTTTTCAGAGAAATGTGTCTCTGGGAGCTGGAACTGCATTGATTCCTAGCTAAGCTAAACATATTAAAAACAACGTGAAACAAATTTTTATATGATTCAAAAATTTTAGTGGAGGAAGTTTTCTGTATTTGTCCTATGGACATGAGATGATTTGTGTCCTTCTGTGAATTAGTTAGATGTAATGTCCTAAATCTATATGTACTTTTGTATTTCTATGTTAAAGTCCATTTCCTGGTGTTTATGTTTTTTTCTAACTCACTAGATTTATTGACTAATATTTATTCAATGAGTTCTTTTTCTACATATCCATGAGAGAGGTTGATATGTGGTTTTTTATTGTTATTTAACATAGTCATCACACTTTGGGATAAAAAACGTTTCCTCATCATAAAGTAAATTGAGTATATTGTTACTTTTTGTATCTCTTCCTTGGTCTTTTTGGTCTAAATATTTATAATAATACTTTCAGAGACTTTAGTAATTAATCTAGGTCCAGTCCATGCATGCTCTTTGTTTAGTGCTTCTGTCTCTGTGAGCCTCACCTATGGGTCTAGGTAAGCGACTCTGCTGGCCTTCTTGCAGCATTCTTGTTCCTTCTGGGTTCTTCTATCCATACATAACACCCCAAGTTTTGTCTAAAGCTGGGCTATACGTCTCAGTATTTGGTTCCATCACCATCTGAGTGAGACTTCTCACAGGATGATTATGAGTCTGTCTGTAACCATAGAAGAGTATCAGTAATGGGGTCAGGGGTTGTCTCTCTCGCATGAGGTGGCTCTCAGGTTGAGCCACGCATTGGTTCAGCATCCCCTCAGTCTCTATTCTATCTTTATCTCTGCACATCTTGTAGGCAGGGTACATTTTGGGGTCTAAGGTTTTTTATGTGGATTGGTGTTCCACTGTTACTACTGTAAGGCCTGCCTGGCTAGAGGTGGCCTCTTCAGTCTCCATGCTCCCCTCTGTTGGAGGCTCAGCTAGAGATTTCCCCATATCTTCCCTATAGCCTATTTTGTCATAGGTCTCCATTTTGTTGCAGTGATGATCTCCTAGGTTCCCTTTTCTCTACAAGCTTTCTAAGCCCCCTTCTTCTCTTTAGCTACATCTTATCTGAGGCCCAAGGGAGATCTACCTTGTTAATTAGTTCATTTGGGTCTGTAAATTGTAGTATAGTTATCCTGTAATATATGGGTAATGTTTTTTTAAATGTCATAAAAATCTAGTTAATTCTTGCTATCATGAATATGCAGTGTTTCATCAACAACAAATACTTGAAATTTATTGCCACCTTCTTCATAGGGAAGTTAATTTCAGTGAACTTTAAAAACTGTCCTGTCCTTAATGCTTTGTACTATGAATTTCTTTTTAAAGTTGTTGGAATTGTAGAAGGTAGATTTGCAGTCTTCATTCAAACCATGGATTGGTGATCCACTTGACAATTGGCAGCATATTGTCAATGTTAATTTATCACCTTCCCAATATATTCTCAGTTGATCACGTATACTTCCTGTTGTATTCTACTTGATATTTATTTAAGAACTTGCTTATACTATAAAAGTACTCCACTATAAACTAAGTTCCTGCTGTGGTTAGCTTGTGATCCACAGGTATAATCGTTAAAAATCTATGCAGAGGTTTCCTCCTAACTCCCTGCACTGGTCCTCAACCTGAGAACTCAGCGAAGATTATACAAGTGAAAGCAGGAGTGTGCACAGGCCCACAAATTCAGTCATTTCAGTTCCTTACACTGATTAAGCACTTGGAAACATTCCACTTCCCTATCATCGGCTCACACTGGGATCATAATGTGCTTAAAGGCAAAGCAATGATTGCACTATCTCTGAAATGCAGCTGCAGGTCGATCAAGTCCCCAACACAAAGAAGGAAAGAAATCGTAACCCATTGGGAAAATAGTGATAAATCTCGCTTTAAGAAAAAGTAATGCAAATAAGTACATAAGCATTGTGGCATCTATAATTGTTTTCGGTCATTATGTATAAAAATCCAAATATATCTCTTAAAGTTCAAGTAGTGTACTAAGGGAAAAATCTGTTTATATTCCTTAGGTCTATTATTCTACTTGTAAAGCTAAAACAGGGAAGTCACACCGTTATGACATATCTTTGTCCGGATTATTTTTATGCTATTACTTAGAATAGAGAAAAATGTATGTGAACTTGGAGTGAGAACACAGGAATATTCAAATAAGGCAAGAACATCATGAATTTTTTAAATCAAAATTATCAGGATAATTATCACATAAGAAGCCACCTATTGATTTTGTCTGATTTTTTCCCGCTTTAATTAATTAATTTACTTTTCATACCAATTACACGCCCTTCACTCTTCTCCCAGCCTCACCTTCTCACCCTCTTCTTCCGTTCCATACTCCTTTTCTTCTCAGAAAGGGAGCCCCCACCACCACCACATACACAGGTGCCATCCCACCCCAGAGTCACCTCATGTTGCATCAGGACTAGGCATGTCCTCTTTCTCTGAGGTCAAGAAGCTTCCTAGCTAAAGAAAAGTGGTCCAACAGCAGGCAACTGCATCCATGTCAGTGGCAGCTTCTGCTCCACTTGCTAAATGACCCCCGTCAAGACTGCATTATCCATTGGCTCCGTAATAGTATGGAGGCCTAGGTCCAGTCCATGCCATACTCTTAGATTGTTGGTTTAGTCTCTGAGCCGCCACAGGCCTAGGTTTAGTTGACTCTGATGGTCTTCCTTTGGGGTTCTTCGTGCCCTTCCGGTCCCTCTATCCTCCGACCAACTCTTCCACAAGATTCTCAGATCTCCATCTGATGTTCGACGGTGTGGCTCAGCATCTGTTTTGATCAGCTGCTGGGTGGAGACCAAAGCATGGGGAAGTGGGGGTAGTAGATGTAGAGCTGGGAGAGAGATTGGAAACATGAGTGGAGATCCCCAGGATTAGCAAGAGACCTGCTTCCAGTTAGACTCCTGGGAGAATGTGGGATGACTCAAGCTGAGATTCTTAACAGCAGGAGGCTATGGAAACTGAAGTAGTAAGCCCTTATAGCCATGCATGACTTCCATCGGAGGGAGGGAGGCACCAGTCCACTTGCAAAACTTTTGACCCAAATTTTACCATGCCTACAAGATGGGCAGGGCTAGAGATGTAGCGGAGTTTGAGGAAATGGCCGACTAATAACTGGCCCAAGTTGAAACCACACTATGGAAGAAAGCCAACTGTTTGTCACTATTAATGATATTTTGCTATGTTAGAGACGTGAGCCAAGATAACAGTCCTCTAAAGTTTTCATTGTTTGCATTTAAACGTAATGGGTATTATTGCTGCATATTAATGGAATTCGACATGATACCCATGTCATTCACATACACATGCATGGGTTCATACACTAATTATTAAACCTAACTGATTTTCTCCACTTTCTAGCAACAACAAAATCCCCACCTCTATTAATTTCTATTCTATATTTAAGTCAACATATTTCATCTTTTGCATGTGAAAATGCTTTTCTTTCCCTGCCTTTTGGAGTTAACAGTTGCCAGATTCATCCACATTGCTATGAAAGAGAGAATTCTATTCACTTTGGAAGAGAATAATATCTTCTATTATACATAACATAGTTTCTGTATCTATTTGTACCAAAGTTGGCTGGTTCTTAGCTGCTGTAACTAGTCCTGAAGTAAATGTAAAAGATTGATGAAATTATCTATTTGATGGAATAAGTAACCAGATGTGGTATGTCAGCTATTGCATGTACATGATCATACCCCACATGATTTTCTATATATTTGATATGTAAGTTAGTATGTTAATATCTTTCAACTTAAACTATTTTATGCATTTATCTTTATTTTCAACAAAGGGAAATACCATTTCTATCTAATATCTAGTTGTCCTAATAAACTGATTGCTTAAAAATGTATGAAAATACTATATATTTTATTCCTCATTAGGAAATTTTGTGTTACTCTTTGCCCTTTTCTCTGTTTCATAAGTTTCCTAAAATTGGTATACATTACTGTTAAAGTTATAGAGACAGTAAGAAGTAGTATTAAAGCAATTAAGAAAGATTCAACAATGTTTATACATTAATATGAGAAAGTACATTTTTAAGTTCAGTGCTTACGGATGGCAGCTTTAAGGCTGATTATCATCAAATGTTAGACAGTTACAGAAAGTAGATCTTGGTCATATTTTTGGTTTTCTATTTCCAACAGGATTCTTCTCTGTACCCTTGAATATTCTAGATTCATGTTGTAGATCATGCTGGCCTCAACTTACAGAGATCTTGCCTGCCTCTACCTCCCTGAGTGCTGGAATGAGGTTTTCTATTTTTAATTGTTTTTCTATAAATGTTTCCTTAGAAAACTATATCATTTCCAGCTTCCCTTTCCTATCTTGAACCTATTCAACATTGTATATTTTTAAAAAATTATTTTCAATATTCCCTTACTTTTAAAGATACATACTTATTTAGGAAAATGTACTATTAAATCCTTCTTTTGACAAAAGCTACCACCTTAGCAGTATGTGTGGAGACATTCCAAATGATCTGTACCATTCTGGTTATAAATCCTGAATCCTAGTACCAAGTCTGCTTATCTGCTTCAGGCTGCTCTAAAGGGCCCTTCAGGCAAGAATTAAATCTGTAAGGACAGAATAATAGTGGATTTGAAGTAACATTTTACAGAGGGTTCACAACCAGGGCTAATTTATACTGCTATGACTTTGTCAAATAAGATAGTAAGAAAGAACACATTTAAAAAACTAGAAATTACAGGATACATTTAAATAATTAAAAAGTCAATTATTTCTAATGTAAGGTTTCAGAGACCTTTTATGTATTTTACAATTAAGTTATAACCTGACATTATTTATAAATATGTATATACTCAAACTTTCTTCTGTTGCAATTATATTTGTGATAGTAATAACAATAAATAAATTTAAGCCTCACATTTGTCTGGTGCTTTCCCATTTTCATGCCACCAGCTAGAGCAGTAACAAAAGAAGCATCACAAAATGCCATCTTCTGGATATGACATGAATATTTCACACATGAACTCATAAGAACTGTGGTTATTTGCACAAGACCTGCATGAAGTCAGGCCATTTTAAAAACTCTAACATTAAATGGAACTCTCAAAGCTACATGCCCTGTGTCAACTCTTTTGATGTACTAGATGCAGGATATAAAACTAAAAATTACTCTTCACTAAAAATTTTCCCAGCACAAGTCACCATGCTAAAATTACAGGCATTATAATTATCATCTATATCATATATAGCATGTGAATATACACACATACATATACACACTAATACACACACACACACACACACACACACACACACACACATATATATATATATATATACTAGTAGGTCAGTTAAAATCACCAATATTCAATTTTACAGGTGAAAACATTGGCTTTAGTAGATATAAGTACTCCAAAGAAAAATTGACTATATAGGTTCTAACATGATAATGTATAGCCTTTTTTTCTTTTTCTTATTCTTTGCAATTAAAATAATAATATTTTCCTGAACAATGACAATATCAGTAGGTAGGGTTATGTGCAGGGTTATGTGAGAATGGTAAAATCATATGGGGTCTTGACCTTACACAAAGAAGAGCAGGCTCCTGAGAAACAAATGACTTCTGAGAGAGGGCAAATTTCCTTATTCCAAGATTGAGTTTTTAATAGTTATCTAATACAAAGCAGTCAACTCTGAAACAATATACACATATACAACAAAAACAGACTTAGAAGATCGTATTCACATATCTGTGTACTTATGCATACACATAACAATAATAAGAAAAGAAAAAGAATCCAAGAAAATGAAATGAAGGGAGTATGGCAAGTGTCAGATGGAAGGGACATTAGAAGGGCGAGAAAGAGGAATGGAAAAGCAAAAGTGATGTGATTACATTTTAATTACAGTATTTCATTTTTTATTAAATATTTTTTTACTTTTACATGTACATTTATATTATTGCACAATATACAATAAACTACCTATAGTAAGAAGAACCATGACACAATCAGGAATTATATAAATGTTACATTCTTAGTGTTTTGGCTAAAGTACAAAGTTTTAATGAACCATGATTTACATTTTTGAAAGCTATGTTTTTTTCTTTCTGTAAATTATAAAAATGTACTTGTATGAATTTTTGTTTGTTATTAATAGTATTTCTAGCAGGACACATGTATTTAGGATTATTCAAAGAAGCTGTCTACTAAAAAAGATTATCATGGATTGGCTCTTTTGCAAGAGACATCTATTTCTCAGGGAAGCCCAAGATCCAAGATTAGTGCACCAATTTGTTGTCTTGAAAGAGCAAATGACCAGTCTCCTAAATGGAGAAACTTCTTGCAGTGTCTCCATGTGGTTCCCCAGAGAAGGCCACTCTTTTGAGTCTTCTTACAAGGGACTAATTTCACTTATGAAAGCTCTGCCCTTTTCACCTAGTCACCACCCAATGGTACTACCTCTCAACACCTTACACTGGTTTAGGATTTCAGTGGGAATTTAAGAGTGAAAGATGAACAAACCATCTATTAGAAGAGATCATTTCTACAGTGTGGGCAGATATAAAACACCTTAGCAGGTAATTCACCAGAGCACCACTATTTGCACAGTTGCCATTACATTCTGACACCTGCAGGCATGTGGAAAGAGGGGCATCCAACATCCAAACTGAATATGAGACAGTGATGGACTGAGGTCAGATGGAGGAGAGCTTTGATCTTCAATCCAGTGAGTAATCACACTAATGCTACTTTCATAAAGTGAGCCAGAGACTGATCAACAGCCTAACCCCATGCCAGATTCTCCACCTGCTGAACACAAGTAATTTATGAACCAAAGACTCTACTGATGGACTCCAACATAAAGCAGGATAGCCATCAGACATGAAGAGTCAAACAAAAGTTGTCACACAACAAAATTATTCTTACATATAGGGTTTTCTATAGTTTGAAATATAATGCACATTATATAAAATATAAATAACCAGTATATCAACATTTTGCATTTTACTTGTTTTTATTAATACTTAAAATTTTATTAACATAACTAATAATATTTCAAAAAGTAATTTTATTGCAAGATGAAAATACATACTTATATAGAAATATAATAATAGAAAAATGCAATGAGAATAACCTGGTATTTAACAACTATAAAAGAAAATTTTCCAATATCTTTAGTAATAAATAACAATTGCAATGAATTTCATAGCACAAATGTTTCTACTGTGTCAGAAATATCTGTGCAATAGAATAATTTTCAGGCACATTATTATTAATCAGGTTTTGAGGATTGCATCATAGAGGACACCACTAATGGCTGAATGAGGTAAATATACAGTAATAATATCAGAATATAACCATCTTTGGAAGAAATATCAAGATTGTGTATAGTGATTACTATATCCAGGAGCATTATGGTAAAACAATTTTCTTTCATTATGTCAGATATTTTCTCCTTAAAGCCCATTAAGGACACTTTAATTATTTTAAAGTGAGAAAATACAGACATAAAAATACAGTTATTTTGTCATATGTAATATTTGTACATTTTAATTCATAGCCTTCCTGTACCAACTGTGTGTTGGTACAAAGTTTCAATCAGCAAACTGGCTATAGCCACCTCTCCTGTCTCTGTGCTTGGTACATGAAGATGAAGGATGCTTCCCAAAGAATAGTCAAGGCAGGAGCTGGAGACACCTTTGAAGTCTGGAACCTATTCAGGACATGAGAAAGCCTGGGACATTATATGAGAAATTTTATTGAGGTTGTTGAAGAGATCAGCATTATCCATCTGGTGCATATTAAGTATCAAACAGAAGGAATTTTTCCAAGTTTAAATATGAGATGTTCCCAGAATAAATTGAGAACTGCTGTTTATTTTGTTGTTGTTTGTTTGCTTGTTTTGTCTGAAGATGACGGAATACCTTGACATTTTCCTTCTGATCATGGTTCTCTAAGGCAAAATTGAATTGAGTAAATCATTAATATATGAAGAGATTTCTTATTAGAGGGGAAAGTGAGGATAAGCCTTGAACTCATTGCACTGAGACAGCTTCCTGAAGAGAACACAGTGCCTCAGGCTCTGCTATCAACAATCAATAAATGTGATCTATTGAAACTGAAAAGCTTCTATAAGACAAACGATACTGTCAACAGAACAAAAGGGCAGCCTACAGATTTGGAATAGATCTTTGCCAATCTTACATCCAAAATATATAGAGAACTCAAAATATTAAACACAAATAAATAAATGAATCCAACTAAAATATGAGATATAGAGCTAAACAGAATTTTCAACAGAGGCATCTTGAAAGGCTGAGAAGCAGAAGCACTGAAAGACTACTAACGTTAGTGTAGGCTCTCTCTGACATGGATAGGGTTACCTGCTTTACCATCACTTCCCCCTGACAGGACTGCCTTGACAGAGCACAGGGAGAGAAGGAAAACTCAATCCTGATGTGACTTGATGAGCTGGGGTGAGTGGGTATTAAGACTCCCTTCTCTGAAAAATAAGGGAAGGGGAGGAGGAAGGGAGAGGGGGACTGGGAGGCAAGGAGAGAGGGAGCTATGCCCCAGATGTAAAGTGAATAAATACATAAATTAATTAAGAATGCTCTACATCATTAGTCATTAGGGAAATGCAAATCAGATCAACTCTGAGACATCACTCAGAATTGCCAAGATCAAAAACGCAAGATGTGGAGGAAGGGGAACAGTCCTCCATGGTTGGTGGGTGTGACAATTTGTCTAATCATTCTGGAGATCAATCTGACTGTTTTGCCCACTATACTACACCTGGGCATATACCCAAAAGATGCTCCACCAAATAAAAAAAAAGACATTTGCTTAACTATCTTTATAGCCACTTTATTTGTAATAGCCAGAAACTGAAGAAAACAATGTCTGTCAACTAAAGAAAGGATAAAGAAACTGTGGTACAGTTATTCAGTGGAATATTACTCAGCAATTCAAAGGAAAGTTTGTATTTTCAGGCAATGGATGGAACTAGAAAAAAATCATCTTGAGTGAGGTAACCCAGACCCAGAAAGACACACATGGTAAATATTCACTTATAAGTGGATTTTAACCATATAATATAGCTAACCATACTACAGTTCGCAAACCCAAGGAAGGTAAGTAATAAGGAGGAACCAAGGGAAGATGATTAATTCTCACTGAGAAGTAGAAATAGAATATAGACAGAAAAAATAGTTAAAGATAAGGAACATGGTAAGAGAAGGAGCACAGAGATACCTAAGTGTGAATATCAGACCTGGGGATAGCAGGAATGGGAGAGCAGATGTCTTGCTGAAAGAGGAGGCTGTGGATAGGGGCATCACGCTGGTAGCCTACGACAGAGAAAATTCCTGGCAAGATATAGAGGCGACTCTAGCTGATACCTCTAGTAGTTCTTGGCAGGATATGAAGGTGACTGAGGCTAAGACTTCTAGGAGCAGGAGGAGGAAGGGGCACGGAAACTGAAGAGGCAACAGCTCTAAGCAGACAGAAGTCCTAGTAAAGGGAAGGGAACGCTAATCCACCAGTGTATACTTTCACCCAAAACTACCCATCCTACAAGACGTGCATGGATAAAGATAGAGCAGAGGCTGAGAGAATGTACAACCAATGCCTGGACCAACACGAGAACCATGCCATGGGAGAGATCCAATCCAAAACACCACTCATAACACTCTGATATGTTTGCAGATGGAGCCTAACATAGCTATCCTCTAAGAGGCTCCATCCAGCAGGGGATTGAAACAGATGCTGAGGCTCACAGCCAAACACTGGATGGAGAGCAAGGGAGTCTTGGGGAAGAGACAAGAGAAGGATGGAAGGAAGGGGACAGGAGCTCCACAAGGGGACCTACAAGCCAACTAACAAAGACTCAGGAGAGCCTGTAGAGACTGAAGCTCCAACCAAAGATGATGCACGAACTAGACCTATAGCCCCTATATATTTGTACCCTATGGGTAGCTTGGCTTACATGTGGTTCCCCTAATAATGGGAGAAGGGGATTGCTTTGACATGGGCTTTGTTGCCTGTTTTTTTTTTGTTTGTTTGTTTGTTTTGTTTTGTTTTGTTTTTGTTAATTATTTTTACCTATCATGGCTTCCTTGCTAGGCCACAGTGGAAGTGGAAGGGGATGTTTTGAGTAACTTAATGTGCTGTGGTGGGTTGGTGGGAGGAAACTCTCCTTATCTGAGGAGGGGAAGGACGATTTGAGAAAAGGGAGGGGTAGGACCAGGAGGAGAGGATGAAGAGATGTAAAATGAGTAAATAAATATTTTTTTAAAGAAAAGATTTCAAGAACCAAAGAACTTAATAGTCTTCTCCCATTTCCTTCCTTCTTCTACTCCTCTACTCCTCTCTCTCTCTCTCTCTCTCTCTCTCTCGATCTCCCTCTCTGTCTCTCTCTCAATGGTTTATTTATTCTGGTATTTTTATTTTAACTTACAGGCTGGCTTGCAGATTAAGGCAGGATTTTAATTTTTCTCATTTATGAAATAATTTAGCATGAAATTTGTTTTTCATTGTGAAAATCTGTCATGACTTTAAAATTAATATTTACATATTAAAAAGAATGTTTTCTGGTTCAATGACCTTATTTATTCTCCTATTTAACTTCAGCAATTTAAAATGTTGTGTCACAACACAAAGATAACTTTAGATGTTGGTTTGGAAAGGCTAGCATTTGTATGCGTTTGCTACTGTGTGAAGTAACAGAAAATGTGGAGATAACTTTCTAAGAAATTATAATGTAAAAATTGATAGTGTAAAATTTGAAATTTCTGACACTAATCCTAAGAAAAAGTTCATTCACAATTACTTTGATTAATAAATAAGTTTACTGCTAGGATAGGAAAATGAATATTTTAAGCGTCAGTTATAAATTGAAAGATTACATTGAACATTAAATGATGTTATTTCATTTTTTCAAAGATGGAAAATGCATAAGGATTTATTGCAGTCATTAAACAATGCATTAAAATTACATTAAAGAACTTGGTTTTTCTTAGTACAAAGCCTAAAATACTTTGAACATTAAACTCAAAAATCTTCCCTCAAGGTATATTTTAAATAGACATTCATATTTTTAGGGAATCAACAGTATGATTTTTTAAAAGTTTTTTTACTTAAGAACAAAGATGATTAACAAACAAGAACAAAGCCAAACAGGGCAGCAAAACCAGGAGAAAATGATCATCACGAATGTGGTCTGTAAGTGACACATCCAGAGACAGTGAAGACGTGCTGCACAGTGACAAATAAATTTATAGATGAACAATATTTTAGTGCCTTGTATTTCACTAGGGATTTGTCAAAGTCACTGGCTGAGTGAAGGCAGGACTGTCTTAGTCTACAGGATTGATAAGATGCTTTTCAAACCAGATGCCTTTGTGTTCTCAGGATATATGAAACACTGGCTGATTACGCACATTTTACGTAATGAACATATTGAAAAGTAACTTTTTAATAACAGATTAATAAGTGTACTTAGCCTGAGCATCTCTTTGGAAGAGCTGAACAGAGAAGACTGGGCTGTTCTGTACTCTTCTTGGACTGAGCATCTAATGATGTGCCTCTAGCATCATTCCTCCTATGCATCCCAGGGTACCAGGCCACAAGAAACAAGCCATTGAGCCAGGCAACTCCAAAGAGAAATTCTGGCTATGATTCACCTACTTTCTAGTGATCTTTTGATTCATGGAAAATGGATTAGCTACTTTCAACAGCAGCAAAGACAAACATACCAACAAAATGTTAAAAAATAAAATGTCGTTAAAACAGAACAAAACCAATAGGCCTCTGAGAAATGAGCATACTGGAGAAACAAAGTGCCTTATTTTCAGAATTTAGTTCCTTCAACCATTGGTAGAAATTTAGAAATCAGAAAATATTTGCCAATAGAATCCTAATATCGCAAGGATACAAAATCAGTAACAACCCACGAACATCTCTACAGAGAGCATGCCTAATGCAGTTACACAGATTTGCTCAGGCTAGCAGTTTCTTCTCTAGGTACATTCTCTGCAAAGAGGGTTAGGGAAGAGGCTGTGGACCAAATGAGGATGAGTAATATTCATGCCACAACAAAAGCAATGGTAACATTACTTCAAACAGGTTTCTGAAAGATGAATTTCTGCAAACAAGTACATATATTTCTTTAGACATTTTCAGGATCTTTTAAATTTTTATTTTATATTGTACCTGTACATTTATATTGTTACACATATATACAATAGATTATATATAGCAAGAAAAACCCTGACACATTAGGACTTATATAAATGTTACATTCTTGCTGTTTGTAATTGACAGCCTTGAAGAAGACATCTTTCCTATCTGGGTGAGTCTAAATTTCTGAATGCAAATCAATCTCCATCACATATTGTCATTATCAATTTAAAACACCTATCTAGACCTAAAACATCTTAACTCCACAACAATTAAGCTTCAATCTAAAACTTAGCTACCCGGTCTTCAACTCCCTCAAAGACTTAAGAAGGAGCAAACTTGATTACCTGAGTATGCTGGGAATGCAGGTAAGTAGCTTTCCAAATGAAAACATGACAGAGACAGTTTTCTAACTGTATAGTCACCCAAAACTCTCTATAACGTTGCAGCATCTTCTTCAACCTTTTGGTCCAATATATCTGACAGACATATTTGTGAGGCAGGAACTATTGAGTACTTGCTTACTATGTCTTGGCAGAGTTTGGCCTTTGACTCTGCCTGCATCCAAGCTTGCTCTCTTTTAAGGCAGATTTCTGTCTGTGGTAGAAATAAGGACCTTTTCCCCAGTAGGTTGTTTGCCACATTTGATGCCATCTCCATGAGGAGGTTCTTTGATGCTCATCATCCTCTATGAAGTAGGATGAGTGTTCATGAATTAACCTATTAAAATAAAAACATTTTAAATGCCATATTCTGTATATCTCTGGTGATTTTGAAGACCTTGTCTTTCTATAGAGTCATATCTATCTGCTGTACCTAAGATGTATATTCTTGTGATAAAAGTAGACTAGCAATTGACATGACCATGATTTAATCTACTAACATTTAATTTGTATAACTTATTTCTCCCAAACAGCTTGATAGCACTTTCAAAGCATTGGAAGTAAGCCTTGTATTATAATTGAGTTATATGGGAACAATTACTCATATTAGAGTAGAAAAATTGTATATGTAATGTATGTGAATAATAGTCTTACATTTGAATTCTATAATACTACTGTATCTAGAACTTAGTTTGCATCTATATGCAAATTCTATATCTGTGAATTAAAAATATCTTGTGAGGGGCAAGGCATTAAGTTGAGGAGTAGATTCACTAATCTACTTTTTGTTCTATCTTCCCTGTACATTTCTATATTCCCCTTTCTTTGTCTTCAACCACTTTCTCCTAACAGGATGTCAACGTCTAGTATGTTGCAAGGAATGCATCATTTTCAGGATCTTGTCCTTATTAAACATACTTATAAAATGCAAAAACATTCTATAAACTTCTAAATTCTCCTCCCTCATGATACTTGTCTATCATAAAGTTACCACTGTCTGTAGCTTATGACTATCCTTATACATTTATATATTCATAGACACAGGGCGATAGATGAGGCAGAGACAATTATATTCAGATAATGTTATTTGATGCATATGATTATTCCACTACAACTGTAGGCATAGAATCCAATATGTCATGTCCATTTCTGTACTTGTAGGGCTATTTCACATTTTTAAGGACTTTCAAATAATTTAAATGGCGCATATCCCACAATTTGTTACCCATTTTCCCCCTGACAGACACTTTTTTCTGCTTTTTGCTATTATAAATAATAGAGCAATAACATTCTTATAATTTTGCATTTATGTATATTTATGAGTATTTTTTGGGATAGATATAAAAAGCACATTTAAAATTTGACAGATTATTGTCAGCCTGTCAGCCTCAAAAGCCACACCAGCTAAAATTGCAGAACCTCTTTGTATTTCCATCAATAGAATATGAAAGTACCAATTTTCATAGACCACTTTATCTATTGTCATTTATAACACTTTAATTTCCAGTCCCATAATCTAATTAATGAAAGTTGAAATCCTATGATCACATTTGTCTGCATTACTTAATACTAATGAGAAAAACATTTATGCTTATTTGCCATGAATGACTTAGCTGAAAAATCTGTTTATCTACTTCCTAAACTTTCCTATAGTTAGCCTCATATCTTGTACTTTAAAGAATCTCTCTATAAATATTAAACATTTGACTGCTATCTATGAAGTTTTCAGGCTCTTTTTGTCTTTTAACTGTACTTATAATGAATATTACAGGTTATCACCCCAGTGCTATTGATTTCCTTCCACTATGTGAAGGTAAAGCCTTATTGTTGAAGATATTAGATCCTTATGTCATAGGACATAGAGAAGTACAGATACTGCTTATCCAGAAGCTTTGCTTACAATGACTAGCATCCATTATGCTCAGCGTCACCCAGCTATGAACCCTGTCAACTACAAAGAGTCTTGCTTCCAAGACATGCTGTCCAAAAGTTGTGCAAATGCTACGAAAGTAACTAATCATTTTATAATTTAATTTAAGGCTTAATCCGTACAATATCTGGCACTGTTACAGAGCTACAAAATGACTATAACTTGTTACTATATACATAGGTTAATATGGCACTCAACCCTTATATGAGAAGCTTCTTAATTCAATAGATAGTAATTATCACAGAGACCCACAAATAGAAAAAGTAGAAGATATACTTTATTTCTGAATGAAACATAAAGGTGTTTTCTAAAATATATTTACCACTGTAGTTTCTTATAAGTATTGAATATTTATAGACCTGCCAGCAGTATAATAAAGTTCCTGTGGTTTTGGATATTGAAAAAGATTCGTGGTCTTATTACATTTTGTTTTCAGTCTGTAAACTTTCATAACTAGCTGTTGAAAAAATTTCAAATATGTATTTGAAATCTACATATATTAGTAAACATGCATATTCATTTCTATTTTTATTGCTCCTTTTTTCCTTTCTCTCTCTCTATCTTTATTTCCTTTTAAAACACATTTTATTTCTCTTTTTTCCTTTTGGTAGACCCATGGATCAAAACAAAGTATTTGTGTATGCTATAAAAATGTTCTACTTGTCATTTATACATTCATATTTCACTTTTTCATTCATTTCTTGTAAACATTTAAGAAAGGTGTGTGCTAAATTAGTGTGATAAGTTTTATCTCCCCCTACATCCAAAGGATACACCCTCTTTGGACTTGTGTAAATATCACTTGCATATCCACAGGAGCGGATGTTCCATTCCAATCTACTGGCTTAGCCAATTCTTTCACAAGTTTTCTAAACAACTTTTTGGTGATGCTTGTTTTCTTTCTTTATTGGGTTTTGACATTTACTAGTTATTAATATTTAAACAATTAAAATGCAAAATGTAGTAATGGTTGTATTACACATTTAATATTTTATTCTTCTTATTATTCAGTTCTGCTGTATAAGTAATCCCTCACCAATATTCCAGTAGGTAACCACAATAAAACTTATTGATTTACCCAAAATTAATTAAATTAAACTAAAATATTCTTGAGGTTCTTTGCTTTGTATCAGCTTCCTACTTTTCTTTCTTTGTTGGCTTATTAGTCATGACTCCCTTTTTTGTTTTGTATTTTAAGCATTTGATTCTTCTGGTGTTATGCATTTTAACTTATCACTATCTTCTTCCAAATATTATTGTATCACTATACACATTGTAAAATGATCTTATGAACGTTTCCTTCTACTTTTCTCTACAAACTATTTTGTCATATTGTCATATGTACATTATAAAACTCACAGTACAATAGCAGTTTTGTTTAAGACTCAGCTCTAAGGGGATTTTAACTTCATACAAGTGTATTTATATTTTTACACCACATTGTCTGCACCCAGACTTCAATTTCATGTTGTGATTTTTCCTCTATGTTTCTTCTTTCTCATGTGTGAAGGTAACAAATTTTTTTGAAAATGTATTGCTTCAACTTTGTTTTGGGGATTCATATTTATATGAATGTGCAATTCTCTCTCTCTCTCTCTCTCTCTCTCTCTATATATATATATATATATATATATATATATATATAGTAGTGTATACCTACCTTGACATGTTTTTATATCTTCAAAATAAGCTGTGTTGAATATTGTTATTGAACATTGTAAAGTTATCTAAGAAGTGTGATTATCTCTCGTGTTTTAGGCTTTGCTAGGCAAGACTAGAACCACATTTACTCTGGGTGAAGAATTTTCTTTGCAGTGACTTGTAGGTCATGGTATTTTTCCCAATTCCCTATGAAACAAATCATTGGGTGACTTCAAAGACTCTCTCTCTCTCTCTCTCTCTCTCTGTGTTTCCTATGAGGTTTATGAGGTTTCCTAAACTGGGTTTCTCTCCGTACTCGGCTGAAGACATGAAAACTCTCTATGCATGCACTTGTGGCACTAAGTTTTCTCTTCAGCCCAAGGAACCTGTTGACCTGTTGTCTATAGACTCTCAACTTCTCAACTCAATGATACCACCATACTGGTCTGAGCTTTATCTCATTACAAAACACACTCTGGAATTCATCCAAGATAGGGGTCTGTGGTTGTTAAGGAGCTCATTCACCTATTTCCAGTATTTAGAGAAGGCATTGTCCTTGTTTTAAGTGTGAAATTTTGATTTGGGTACTTTAGCAGGCTGTAAATTTGGATTCTATCCTCCTATCCTCATCATAAGCTAAAGTTATATTACTGTTGGTTTTGTCATGGGTAAGAATTAGTAAATACTAAGAATAATATCAGAAAAATGTGTAGCATCCAAGAGGACTGCAGATAATAGTAACACAAAGAGACATGCTTAAACTAAATAAGTCTTTCTTTAGATATCTAGAGTTTTCTTGTAGACCAGTTATTAAAGGCCATCAGACAGATCTCTCTCTCTCTCTCTCTCTCTCTCTCTCTCTCTCTCTCTCTCTCTCTCTCTGTGTGTGTGTGTGTGTGTGTGTGTATGTGTGTGTATGTGTTAATGCAACTAATATTAGATCTGATCTTTTGAGAATATATACAAGAATGACAGACCAGGACATATAACCAAAAGAAAGAGATCGCCAAATTAAAAAAAATAAAAAATTTAAAAATGAACAATGAAACATTTCAAAAGACAACAAAGAAATTCTGAAGATTATAAGGAAGCACTTTAAAAACCCTTGGTGAAACTTGAAGAAATGAATGAATTTATAGTTCAACCAACCCATCGCAACTAAACGAAGAAGAGATCAACAACCTAAACTGAATGATAAAAATGATAAATTTGACTTAGAAATAAAAACTTTCTATCTGAAAAAAATGTCTAAGCACAAATGGATTACCTACAGAATTCTACCAAATTCACAAAACTCTACATCCAATATTTTATCAAACTACTAAGAAAAACAAACAAACAAACAAACAAACAAACAGAAGCACTCCAAAGTTTCTGTTATAAAGCTAGTATAGCTTACATAACCAAGTGAGGTGAAGCTATAACACCAGCAACAAAGAAAACCGTAGCTAATCTCAATTGAATGTAGATTTTTCAAATGCTCAGAAAATTACGTTCAAACCAAACACAGTAATTCATTTACCATGATCAGGTTGGATTTGGCTTTAATCTCTGAGATGCAGGGATGATTCAATATATGGAAGTTAATAAATGTAAGACAAAAATCAAATGATCATTTAAATAGTTGCAGAAGTGACAAAATCCAAAACACATTCATGCTGAAAGGCCCATGGAGGATAAGATTAGATGGAAGCTGCCTCAGCATAATAAAAACTACCCACAACCAGCATCAGAATCCTAAATGGAGGAGAACTTGCATCAATCAAACTGAAATCAAGAATGAGACAGGACTGTCCAACATCCACAATCATTTCCAACATTGTGTTTGAAGAGTTACCTGGAGCAATGATGGAGAAGAAAGAAACTAAAGAATCTCAGAAAAATGGGAATAGGGCTTCCTCAAGACCCAGCTATTCCACTCCTTGGAATATACCCAGAAGATGCTCCAGCATACAACAAAAAAATTTGCTCAACCATGTTCATAGCAGCCTTATTCATAATAGCCAGAACATGGAAACAGCCTAAGTGTCCCTCAATAGAAGAATGGATAAAGAAACTGTGGTACATATACACTATGTGGAATACTATTCAGCTATGAAAAACAAGGAATTCCCGAATTTTGTGGATAAATGGATTGAACTAGAAATGATCATAATGAGTGAGTTAAGCCAGAAGCAGAAAGACTCAAATGGTATACACTCACTTATATCTGTATATTAGCCCAACGGGCATGTCCCACGAAAGCCTTCACTTACCAGGAAACTGAGACAGAGGAGAGGACATCCTATTGGGACTCTAGATGAGAGAAGCATGGGAGAATGGCAAAGTAGAAGGATCCAGAGGGTCCTAGAAACCTACAAGTAGAACATTATGATAGGCAGATTTGGGCCCAAAGGTCCCACTCAAACTAAGGCACCAGCCAAGGACAATACAGGCGGTAAACCTTAAACCCCTACCCAGATCTAGACAATGGACAGAACACTCTCCACAGCAGAGTGGAGAGTGGGATATGACTTTCTCACATACTCTGGTGCCTTTGACCATGTCCCCTGGAGGGGGAGACCTGGTGGCACTCAGAGGAAGGACAGCAGGTTACCAAGAAGAGACTTGATACCCTATGAGCATATACAGGGGGAGGTAATCTCCCTCAGGAACAGTCATAGGGGAGGAGAATAAGGGGAAAATGGGAGGGAGGGAAGAATGGGAAGATACAAGGGATGGGATAACCAATGAGATGTAACAAGAATAAAGTAAAAAGAAAAAGGACCAGTCCGCCACCTGGTGATTCTGTGATTCATTCTCTCTCTCTCTCTCTCTCTCTCTCTCTCTCTCTCTCTCTCTCTCTCTCTCTCTCTCTCTCTCTCTCTCTCTCTTTGTGTGTGTGTGTCTCTCTCTGTCTCTGTGTCTTTTTTTCTCCCACTGTTTATTTCTACCCCCCCCCACACTCTGTCTTCACACAATAAACATCTTTGTGCCAGATATGTTGTGTGGCATCTTATTCCATATATATAGTGCATCAACTTTCTATCCTATATTATGAGTTAAAGCAACCATAGTTCCTATAGCTAACAATTGGGGATATGAATATATGTGGATATAAAAGTTCTCAGTTAGTTCTGACAAGCCCCAGGATGTTGTGTTCCCATTAAGAAAGCTTGTTGCAAGCCTTAAAATTTTTCTAAGGCATCAAAGGATCAATTACTAAAGTTTTAAAAGTTCTGTGTTTATATGATCTGCTTTCAAAAAAGAAAGGAAGAAATACATTTACCATATATTTAAACTACAGCTTTTACTGTTGCATTTTTAGGGTTATTGTGGCACTCTGGTCACTGTTGAAGTTCATGGTTATTATAAGGGGATAAGATTGCTAGGTACTTTTCTCCTTTGGAAGCTTGATGGTGCCATCTGGTAACATGGTAATCTTTTTTCTTTCTTTCCTTCTTCCCTTTTGTTTTTGTTTTGCTTTATTTTTTCAAGATAGAGTTTCTCTGTTACACTGAGCCCTAGATGTCTGGAACTTCCTCTGTAGATCAGGCTAGCCTCAAACTTGAGATTTGCCTGCCTCTGCCTCCTGAATGCTGAGATTACAGGTGTTCACCTCCATGCCCCACCCCCAGTAACTCGTTTTCATGGAGGTTTGAAGTCATATCCAGCTTGTGGTGTCTTGGCCCTGTGTCTGAAGTACATGGTGTCTTCAACAATAAGGACCTACTCTCTACCCCTGGACAATAGTGGCTGAGGGCAATAATAATACCCTATAATATTTTGGAAAACAGTTGGACAACCATCATTTACAACTTAAAGGAGAACATCTTATGCCTGGTCTTAGGATTTTTGTTACATAGTATTTTATTCAGTGTATATATAAACTGAACCTACGCTTATTATATGAATTATACGTAGAGTAAAAGTATTCTTTCTTAAGACCTTTTCAGAAATTCTTACTGTTATTTACTCTCCTCCCCACTTCTGTATTTATCTTCCCCAGTCCAGCTAAAGAACAGCTTGTTTTTCCCATTTCCTATTTGACATCATTTGCAACATAATACTCCATACTCTGTTGCTTTCTGGTTATTTTTTTTCTTCCATCCATTTTTCTGAAAGTTCATGAATAGTGTTCTACGGTGTTTATGAAACACAGTTTCATGGTCATGGTGCCATCCTCATAGCAATATGAAAGTAACTAAGGCATATTCTCCTTTAAATAAAATTTGAAAAATTGCATTAAAATATGCATTTATGACAATGGATTTATCCATATCTCCAGTTTTTTCTTATTAAAATATTTTCTTTCTGGATACCTAAAAGTATAAATTTCATTTCTTGTTAAGAAGATCCTTTTAATCATTATTAATACCTTCCTTATACTTTATGATAGCACTTATTACTTCTAAGTTCTTTTTTGTCTAAAAGTTATGATTTCTGCCTTCTTTAAATTATTATTGTGTTATTTATATACAATTTAAACCTGTGTGAGTCATTGTATTTAAATTAACTACATACCCTGATTTCCTTTCAGATTCAACAAATTTAATCCCTTTAAAACTAATTATGTAAGGACCTTGCTATTAACAGTATGTTTTTCAGATAGAGAAGAAATTGCGTGAATCCCCAACCAATGCCTGGCCCAAGCCAAGACCCACCTCTTAGGAGAGAGCCTACCCCTGACACTATTAAGGATGCTCCCCTATGCTTGAAAACAGCAGTCAAACAGAGTTGTCCTCTGAGAGGCTTCACACAACAGCACCTAGAACAGATGCTAAGACTTAAAGCCAAACACTGGGTGATATATAGGAAATCTTGTGGAAATGTTGTGGAAGGAGAAAAGGACCTAAAGGTAAAAGGACATTCACTAGAAGCCTGTGGAGAGCCGTAGATAGCAGCGCTCCCTGCTGCTTCACCGGCGCAATGCACCCCCTTTTGCGCATGCGCAGTGAGAAAACCCCTTTGCACATGCGCAGTGAGAAAAGCCCTTTGCGCATGCGCAGTGAGCAAGCCCCTTATGTGCATGACGTAAGGTGGCGTGATTCTGACAAGGCATGGTGTGAGGTGGTGTGATTCTGACAAGGCATGGCGTGAGGTGGGGTGATCCGAATGCACCAACCAGGAGTGGCGACATGGCAGTTTCTGATAGGCCAGGCACACTATAAAAGGTTCTGTGGGAGCTTTTCCCTGGGTCACTGAATAAAAGGATCCTGAATAAAAACTGCTACAAGAAGAGTTCCCGGTGTTGGTGTCTTTCCTGCTAAACGGGAGCGGCATCGGCAGAAGCCCAAGCATGCCAACTAACCAGGGCCCAGAGAGGCCTGCTGAGACTGAAGCAACAACCAAGGACCTTGCATGAGCTTGGCCTAGGTTCCTACAGAGATGTAACGAATGGGCAGCTCAGGCTTCATGAAGATCCTCTAGTAAGGCGACCATGCCCTCTCTCTCATATGGGCTGACAGATTTTGATCACTTCCCCCTGATGCAACTGCCTTGCCATGATGCCACAAGGGATGAGGAACAGCTCAGTCCTGGTGCAATTTGGTAAGCTGGGGTGGATGGGAAGGGGGCTCCCCTTTCTGAGGAGTAGGGTAGGAGGCCTGGGGGAGAGGGAGGGAGGGTGAGACTGGGAGTGAGAAAGGATGGGGCTATGACCATGAGGTAATGTGAATACATTAACCAATTGATTAACAGAACTATGATTTTTAGTCAATTATTTTAATTAAGGTACACATGACACAAAACAATTTTCTATATATATTGCCAAGATTATTGTAGCTTATTTGTTAGGTTTTATTGTTAATTATTAGAGAAATTACATTTTTGCAGCCAAAGTAGAAAATAATATTTTTCAACTGAAGGCTTCTTAACTTTTTGCCTAAACTTTAACTGCTAAATTAAATTTATTACTTCCTATGGTCAGACACAGGGGGAGGAGGTCCCCCTCAGTCACAGTCATAGGGGAGGGGAATAGAGTGAAAGCAGGAGGGTGGGAGCAATGGAAGGATTCAAGGGATGGGATAACAATTGAGAAGTAATATGAATGAGTGAAAAAAAAGACTAATCACAAAACTTAAAAAAAAATAAAATTATTACTTCCACTGAAATGCTAGTTCTTTTATGTATGGTTATTTCACTCTATTATTATCCCTATTACACAATTTGATATAATCTTATCTGAATTTTATTTCTTCATTAGAGACTTTTAATTATTATAATTTTTATTGATTTAAAAATGGGATCCCTCCATGTCAGTTTTGTACATTTCTGAATTTAATTATCAGTTTCATAACATATAATTATAAAGAACATTTAAATAATTTTCTTAGCATTTACAAATAGTTCAATTTGAGCCAGTGTCAAGACTTAGCAGGTAAAATCACTTGCTGACAAGCCTGACATTATGAGTTCGATCCCTGAAAAAGCACATGGTAAGAAAGGATCCAACCCACACCTTCCTCAGGATGTCCTCTGCTAGGTACCTGAGCTGCATGGCATGTCTATGTGTGTACCCCTACACACACCCACAGACCAATTAACTAAATAAATATAAATAGTAAAATAATTCTAATTATTAAACATGGAGCGTATATATTACATGTACTTATATTTAATAATAGTGATAAGTTTACTAATCACAGTCACACTATCTACTTAACTCACAATTAAGTTTTTAGGAAAGTTTTATGAACTTCTTAAATAAATGCTATACTTTGCTTAATTTTGTTCAACGGTATTATTATTTGTGGTACCACTGCCTTCCCACTTAATTCATGCTTTTCTTCCTTTTTATTGCATATTCAGCTAATCCAAAGCATCTCTTTCAACTGATGGTGACTTTCAGACTTTGAGAGTTGGCTGCTAATGATACTAAGCAAAGGTGGAATTCAAATAAATTTAATGTAAAAACTACCACCTTCTTTTATAAAAATTACCAGGGTAAAAAGCCCTTTGTTTTGTTGGTTGAACATTTACTTTTCTTCTAGACTTTTCTCATAGTTTGGCATTCTATATATGAGAAACTAAATTAGCCATTATCTCATATTTGCTAGTTATGTCAGAAAATCTTGTAATCAGTGCAATAAGAATTTGTACATCAAAATTCACTCTAAACTGACTCTTATATTATTTTATTCATATGCTGCTTTTGAATGTTAATTTAGAGTAATACCTACATGGTTTTTTATTAAGACAAATTCCTTAACATGATTTGAATACGATAGTCTCCAAGTAGAAATAATATAAGTTTTTTGCATAATTAATGGATGAAGAAAATCATATTATATATACACAAGTGGACAATATTCTGCTCTATAAGGCATGATCTTGCTTTGCCACCATTTGGGTGAGTCTGAGGAACATCTTACTAGGCTAATTTCTACACTGTAGTAACCATTTCCATTGCTGCAAATACCTTGCAACACCATGCTATAAACTTTATTTCTACACACTAAAACTTATTTGAAAATAAATGAAAGCATATTCTGCTTTCTCCCTGAGAAGAGAATCAAGCTTTAGGTCCGGCAGGACAAGCCTCAGTCACTATACAAAGATATAATGCATTCAGAAGAGCTTTGTCAAGTGATGGTTTAGCTGTTAATTGTACTTGCTACTCTTGCCAGAAACCTGGGTTTGGTTTCCAGAAACATCATAGTAACTTACAACCATCTACAACTATAATTCCAAGGGGATCCTTGCACCCTCTTTTGGCCTTTGTGGGCACTAGGCAGCAACACACTGCAGTCATGGAAAAATACTCATCTACATCAACAAAGCAAAACACAAAACTAAGTATAAAATGTGAAGTAACCGTAGAAATAAAGAAAATAAAGGGCAGTTGGAAGGGGCTAGGAGATCTGAGTGGGAAATAACAGAGTATGGCTGATATGAAGTGGGAAACAGAAAAATGAGGACGTGGCTCCAAGTAGAGAAAAGCAGGGGATCAATACAGAAAGAAATTGGAAACTGGAAACAAATAACAGTAAGGATGTTTGACAACATATCACGAAATTATAGTATTTTAATTTTTCTAACATTATGCTTCATAAATGCATCTTAAAGTGAGTTAAGACATCTCGGCTAACAAAGTTTTTCATGATCATACTAATAAGACCCCTAGTACCAGGCATGAAAAATATCATTTTGAATGGTTGGTTAATGGTAGTACATGTGACTCCAAAACAACATAGACGATTACTCTAACTCTTAGTTTCTTCTCAGGGGCCGGAACTAGCCCTGTATTGCTGAAGACACTTCAAACTTAGGAAACAGGACTCAGATGCCACAAGTCGGATCTGACATGAGGTCCAGAATCCATGTACTACAGAGAGAGCCTGCGTCACTGCTTCATTGCTTTCTTCTCTCTGCGCTTTCTTTCTTTATTAACAATAAAAAGTCACTTTTGTTCTTTTCTTACTGTTCTCCTCTGTCCTTTTTTAAATCAAGATAGACTTAGGTCCAAACACAAAGTGCTGTTGTGTTTTGAGGATCACAACTTCATTCTCCTGAATGCTAATACTGTTTTCAGTTGTCTTCCATGTCTGTAGAGTCCTATGCTCATCCTATCTTTAGTTGGGCCTGCCCTCTTCCCCTCCGTCATCATTCTGCTTCCATTTATGTTTACCTTTCCCCATTTTCACTCTATTGCTGTAGTCCAGACTAGTAGTCATCATACAGTGCTGACCCACTTCCATCCTTACACTCAATACCTAAGAGTTTAGTTCTTACCATACCATCATTGCTGATTCACTCACCCCAAGTTATTGAAGTTGAAAGGCTGATTGTTGTTTAATTAGCTCCTACTACAACTTTTATGATGTGGGATTTTACTGGTTGCAGTTGCCTCTGCAATGTGAATTCTACACTCGTGTTGACCTGGAGATCTATTGTGATCAGCTATCAGGGCCTAGAGTACATGGACTGAACTTGCAGGTTGTATTCTGCTTATCAGGTGGTTTTGATGTATGGTCCTCTTTATTAATTCACTTCTTTGACTTGCTAAAGTTGTGACTGCAAATCTCTTCAGTTATTTCATGCAAAAAGTCAGTCTGTAGCTTATTGACTTATAGTTTGCTTCCCTTTGTTAGCTTACTGCTTCCCTTTGCTTGGTATCACAATAACCAAGTCAGCTTTGCTGTCAGGAGAATGGTGGATGTACAGGATGCATCACCATCTCTGTCCTCTGCTCTCATACTTTGAAACTTATTTTCCAGAACTTCTAGATTTTCTTATATAAATGTTTGATAAAATTGACTACCATCATTATCTGAATCTAGAATTTAAGATTATGTTAGAAACCAATTTATGATTATAAAAATGAATTTTTAAATGCATCATAAAAGATTAAAGATGTGCATATCATCGGAATATGAACATTTCTGGAATATAAACACAGCTACCTCTAAAAATATTTTAGTAGACACAATTATTCTATACTGTCTGTTCTTAGTGAGATGTGAGAGTTTGTGTCTGTATTAGTTTGCTAGCGCTGGGAAACTGAAGTAATATAAATTTGGTGACAGAAAATAACATTTACTACCTTGTTAGTCCTGAAAACCTGCAGCCAAAGATCATCGAGAGAATCATTGGTGTCTCTTCTTGTACTTAGCAGTTTTTTTCATCACCATTGCCACCCAACTTTTTGATATTTACAGGCTTTTTGATACATACAGGCTCATGTACCATTTCTGCATGCACACTTGTATTTAATTTTTTTTTACTTACTTAAAGATTTGTTATGCTCATTTAGGGCACACAACCTCATTTAATGACTTTTTCCAAGTGAGGTTGCATGATGAAATATCAGGTCACAGGCCTTCAAATTTATATATTATTTGGAGTGGGGAGCAGGAAATAGTACTGTTTTCCCAAAATTTCTTGACTTATCTAGTTGAGTGTTTCATAAAAAATTGTAGCATTGGCACAATTTCTGAAGAAACAAGCTATTGTCTTTGATATTTATATTTTATGGATTCTATTTTCTTTCCCGATTCAATGGGGATACCAGTATTTCTCATATTCTGCTTCCATTGGCTGTCTCTCTGATGATATTAATATGCCCTTATCTTGCTTCTCCATTTTATTTACATAAGGAAAAACCTACAAGTAAGATTTCAGATCTTTCTCTCTTAGGAAAGGATTATGTGATATTAAGTATAAGTAAAATTTAATATTACTTCATGATTACTGATGGGCTATGCATTTTCATATTTTCAGCTTCAATGCAGATCAATTTCTGCTTGTATTACAACTTAGAAACATGGGTTAATTATAAGGGTTGCTTTCTTTCTCAAACGTGAAGAGGTTTCCATAGGGAGTCTCAGCTGTTGATTTCTCAGCCAAGAGAAATAACTGCTTTTACTTAAACTGGTTTGTATTAAGTATGAATACTTATAGTTTTCATTATTTAAATATGTATATTCATTGTTGCAAATATGATCTCTCCTTGTAAATTGTTATGTGGACTTGGACATATTCAGATGCTGATATATATATCTCTGCATGGTAAAGTTGATGACTGCCATGTAAAAATCTGCTTGTTCATGCTTAATTTTTCTTATCTATCCCCAGGAGAATTCCTTACCACACTGTGTTTTGTTTTATGTTTTTCTTTTTCTATGTTTTTTTTTCATCAGCTATTCTTTCTTTTTTTTAAAGCAGTCAAGCATAACAGCATTTAAATTGTTAAATATACTGTTTTAATTGATTCCTTAATAGGTAACTCATTATTGGTGATGTTTTTGCTCAGAATCCTTTTTGATCTTGTATTAATAGGATCACTTCGGTGTTCTGATCAGTGTTACATGTATTCCACTTTCCATCATGTACACTGCTCTGTCTTGGATATATGCCTTGCATAAGACAGGTCACATACGGATGATGTGTTTTGTGCATTCACATCATCATCATCATCATCATCATCATATCTCTCTCTCTCTCTCTCTCTCTCTCTCTCTCTCTCTTTCTCATAGTCATGCTTTTGAGCTATTTACTGCTACAAAATATATCTGGTTAGAATTTTCTCTTTTATTACTATTAACTTTTCCCTCTGACCTTTGTTTCCTTTCCCTACATATTGCTTACTGTAATTTTATGAATTCATTTTGTACCCCTTTCATTCAACTCACCTTTTCCTCTTTTTTTCAATGATTCTTTGCAATTTTTTACATTGTGTTTTGATGACATTCACCCTCCCTTCCTTAACTCTTCCAGAAGCCACCTATGTGTCTTCTTCTTCTTCTTCTTCTTCTTCTTCTTCTTCTTCTTCTTCTTCTTCTTCTTCTTCTTCTTTTTCTTCTTCTTCTTCTTCTTCTTCTTCTTCTTCTTCTTCTTCTTCTTCTTCTTCTTCTTTTTCTTCTTCTTTAAATCTAGTAGATGAAGATTAACACAGAAAACGACAACTGGTTAAAATGCTGGAATTAAGCAACTGCACAATGTTTAGCCATAAAATGGGACATCTCTAACATGTCACTTTGTTCAAGGCTCAGGGATCTTTGTTGATACTGGAGCAGAAAGATTCAGAGAGCCAGAGGCAATGGTTAATTACAACGAAACAGTGTCTTCCAGACTCAATAGGACAGCTGCACATAGAAGCTCACAGCAATGAAACAACATACTTAAAGCTTGCGCAAGCTCAGGGCAGACAAAATCCCAGCATGGAGCTGAGAGGTGGGTATGAAATCCAACCTACAGCTGAGAAGCATTCAATTCTTAATATCGCCATCTCTGATGTCATCTTTAAGAATGCAATGTTGATTGTGGTATATATCATCAATTATCTCAGTGTGGTTCCAAACTGCATTACAATTCATATAGAGCATTGAAACTTTATAATTGGATTCTGTAATTTATCCCTTTCATTTTATGCAGTATGGTAATCTATTTTATTTGCAAATGTTTCATGTTTTATTTTTCTTATTATATTGCTCATATAATATTAACCAATTCATGTTTCAGCTGATTTTAAAATTAAATAGTCTTTAAATTATGTTTACTTTGTGAGAAATAAATCTATATATGTACTTGTGTAGATAATATTTTTATTTCACTCATTCATTTTTTCAGATTCATCTGTCAGTCTGGGTGTACTTTCCTGCTGCCTGTGGTTATTTAACATTTTCTAGTATAGCCTGGTAATCATGAAACTTTTCAGCTTGCATATACATAAAATATCATTTGGTTTTCACTTGGAAGTTACTCTTGCTAGGCTCAGTGATCTGAAGTGACAGCTTTTTTCCTTCAATGCTATAGAAATGTTGCTTCATAATTCTCTTTTATTTTAATTTATTATAATTTATTCAGATTACATCCCAATTGTTATCCCCTTACTCTTATCTTCCCATTCCCTCTCTCCCTCCCTATTCTGCCCTATTCCCCTCTCCTAGACCTCTGACAGAAGGGGATCTCTTCCACCACATGACCACAGCCTATCAGGTCTCACCCAGATAGCCTGCTTCCCCTTCCACTGTGTGCCAATGGGCTTCGCCACCAAGAGCAAGTGATCAAATAAGGGACACCAGAGTTCATGTAGGGGCAATCCCTGCTTTCCTCACAGCCATGGAGAATGCGCTATCCATTGTCTGGATTTCAACAGGGTGTCTATGCTTACTGTATGCATTGTCCTTGGCTGTTGCTGCAGTTTGTGCAGACCTCTCTAGGAACAGATCCACCAGCCTTGATGGTCTCCTTGTGGGGCTCCTGAACACTCCGGGTCCTACCACCCACCTATTCTTCTATACTACTCTCACCTGGAGTCCAGAAGCCAGTCAAAGCATCTGTCCTGATGCACCTTTTGGTGGAGTCTCTCAGAAGACAACTGTGTTGGGTTAATACCCACAAATAAGTGAGAATATACCATGCATGTCTTTCTAGGTTTGGGTTACCTTACTCATGGCGATCATTTCTAGTTCCATCCATTTGCCAGTCAATTTCAAGATTTCCTTGTTTTAATAGCTGAGTAGTATTTCATTGTGCAAATGTACCACAGTTTCTTTATCCATTCTTTGGTTGAGGGACATCTTGTTTGTTTCCAGATTCTGACTATTAGATTAAGGCTGCTATGGACATAATTGAGGTCATGTCCTTGTTGTATGGTGGAGCATGTGTTTGGTATACACCCAGGAGTTGTATAGCTGGGTCTTAAGGGGGCACTATTCTCAACTTTCTGAGAAAACACCAGAATGATTTTCAAAGTGGTTGTAGAAACTTGCAGTCCCACCAACAATAAAATATTGTTCAAAGTTTCTCTACATCTTCACCAGCATGTGCTGTCACTTAAGTTTTGATTGTAGCCATTCTGATATGGAATCTCAGAGTCCTTTTGATTTGCATTTCCCTGATAACTATAGACATTAAACATTTCTTTAAGTGTCTCTCAGCCATTTGATACTCCTCTGATGAGAATGCTTTGTTTAGCTCTGTGCCCCGTTTTTGATTGGGTTGTTTGGTTTGGTTTGATTTAATTACTTGAGTGCTTTATATATTTTGGATATTAGCCATTGTTTGAATGTAAGGTTACATCATTTCCAAGTAAAATTGCTGTATCATGACTAAATTATTACATAACACTGTTTTCCAGAAAATCATGATTTGTATCTTATTTTATTTGTTTTTTTTTTAATTTATTTAATCACTTTGTAATCTGACTCCAATCCCTTCTCATCTCCTCTCCATCTCACACGCCCCCTCCCACACACCCCTTCTCCTTCTCAGAGAAAAGGAGGACTCTAAAGTGTACCAACCCACTATGGCACCTCAAGCCATAGCAAGACTAAGTGGATCCCCTCCTACTGAGTCCAAACAAGGCAGCCGAGCTAAGGTTTCAAGGATGTAACAAGTATCAACAGCAAGCCTCTACCTCAGTTGTTAGGGATCCCACATGATGACCAAGCTGCACATCTGCTACATATGTGTAGGTGGTCTACATCCACCCTACACATGTCCTTTGACATAACACATATTTTTGGCTTTAGTTGATCTGAAGACTCATTCTCACTCTCTGGTTCTTATTTTATTTTTGTTCTTGTTTTTCCCTATGTACCCCAGAACGAAAATTAACTGTAAAAACCTCCCCTGTATCAGCCACTATGTACACCAAACAGTCTCTTAGTTACTGTTTTTCTAGCGTGTTTTTGATGCATGGTGATGCAGGTTCTTCATTCCTTTTTTTCTTCTTGTTTATTTGTACCACTGGTAGCCATTGTGTTCTTTACTTCAGTCATAAATGTTTTTTATAAATATTTAAATATTCCTCAGCTTAATTCCAGTCAGTTAGGAGGAAAATAATCTATAACATTTTCCACTGAAAGTTTTTGTTGATGGCCACATCAAATCTCAGCCTAAAGGTAGTCCATGCCCATTGGATATAATAGATTATTACATATGTTCTACAATGTTTTCTTAGTGTGTGTTTATTTATTTTGACTTTGAAGATGGGCACTATTTTTGATACTGTGTGTATTCCAGGCACTCTTAGATGCCACATTTTAAGATGCTCGTCTCTGGTTGTAGTATCTTTTTACATCAATGTGTTTGTTTAACTCTATTTGAACTATCTCATGAAAACTACTTCTTGCAGTCCTCACTATACTAAGGGTTTGCCCTGAAAACTCTCTTTCCTTTTTTTTTTTTTTCATGTACAACCAGAGATCAGAAATATGTCCTAGATTTACCTGCTTCCCTCCAGATTTGCACAGCTTAGGGCTTTTCCCAAAGTAGTAAATTGTACATATGTGTGTTTTATTTTATGTATCAAAAGGCTTCTGTCCTTTCCTACCTCATACCCATTGTCTTTAATACTAGCATGTATGGGATGTAAGCATATTTTTGTTTTGATCCCAAATGTGGGACATGGAACAGACTTGTGTGAGGTTGTGAGGTTCCACTGGAAACAGACTTGTGAGAGGACATGTGATGTTTGCCTACTACAGGAGGAACTGCTTCTTGTTGGGGCGTGGTCTTTGTCAACTGACAAACATCCTACTATGGACTCTGAGAGGATATATATATATACATATGGCCCCCAAAAAGATACTTGACCCTTTGGTTTGGTGTTACTTCCCATTGTTGGGCTGCTCATCACTCCAATTCCACACATTCCTAGAGAGAAAGATTCCAGAGGTTCCAGGTTCCAACTGGTGCATTTGCAGCCACCTTTGTGGAATTGCTGCTTTGCTGTTTAATGGGTGGGCTAGAATCCTGACCATGAAAAGCAGAATGGTTTCAAGGATCTGAGTCCTAAAAAGTCTACTTCTCCTGCTCTCATTAAGTTATTTTCTCTCCTATCTAGGGCAGGTAAGATGGAAGGGAAGTATAGGTGTTAAAGAACCCCAAATAAAGTAGATTTAAAAAATTCAAAACCTACAGTATCTTGTCAATTTGTTATATCATTTAGTCACATCATGAGCTGGGAAAGTCAGTTGCTCTTATTTTGTTTGTACATAAGGAAATGTCTAGATTCTATTTTTAAAAAGTATTTCTCTATTCATCACATATTTACTTATAAAAAGACAAATTGTTAAATATATTTAGCTAGCATAGCATACACTTTATATTGGGGAGTTATTTTTTAATCTAAATATTTAAATCTGATGAATAATAGCATTTATTTGTCAAAATAGAGTTTAGTCCAAAGATATGGCATTCCCAGGAAAAAAAATGTCTTCAGGAAAAGAAAGTCATTTCTTGTGTTTGAATTTATTTTTCATATTTTTAATATTGTAGTCTACTCTAAATAAAATATATGCTAACTGAGTAAATTTTACTTACATCTGAAAAATATCCTAAGGTTAGGAATGAGTTTTATTTTATTTTATTGACAAAGGTTAAGCATAGTCAAGAGAATATATTGTGCTTTGGTGAAAGTAAAGTCATTGCAAATATTTGTTCTCTTAATAATAGATGACAAAATTTATCTATTTGTTATTTTACTTTATGAGAAACCTTTAATATTTAACTGGTTTCTTTTTAATATTGTTTCCAAGTGAGTAGACTGTGTAATGCACACTGAAGAAAGAGTGTTTTTAACACTGACACAGATACTCTATTTCAGAGATTTTTAAAGACATCATATGAGTTTAGTAACTACCATTTTTGTTTCGTATTTTATTTGGCCTTTTGGGAATACCGTAAACATCAGAAACTACTTTCCGTGTTTGGAAATATTAAGACCTATTTCCATTCCTCATATAAAAAAAGAATGGTTCTAATACCATTTGAAGAGTGACAACACAAATAAACCCCACTTTTTATTTAGTTATTTTTGTCAATAGATTTTTTACTTGACTATTTCATGTATGTATACAGTGTATTTTGGTTACTACCCCACACCCTCTAGTGTCTCAGTCCCACCAGTTCTAGTCTCTCTTCTCTCTTACAAATCCTTCTCTCCCACACTTTGTTGTTGTTGTTGTTGTTGGTGGTGGTGTTCTGTTGTTGTTGTTGTTATTGGTGTTGGTGTTTTACAGTTCACTAGGGCCATCTCTGACCATGGTTTTGGAATTACTCTTTAAACCCCAGTGAGCTCACGAGTAGCAATTCAGTTGAATACAATACCTCCTTCTCTCCTTGAATCTGCTCATTGTAAGTAGTTTATCAACACATGGTAAGGATGTCCGAACCCCCTTTTTTATTCATAGATGACTGATGTTGGACTGACTTGCACAGACCCAGTGTCAATAGATGCAGGTCCTGTGACTCCATGGTTGCTAGAGCTGTACTGTACTGAGAAGATAACATTTGGGGGTGGAAAAGATGGCTCAGCAGATAAATGTGCCTGCTGCCAGGTCTGTCAACCCAGCTTTAATCTCTCATACCCAAGTAATAGAATTTTCACAAATTGTCATCTGACTTCCCTACCACACCATGACTCATGTGAACATACACAATGTAATGTGTGACATGTAGATGTGTGATATGTAGTCTCCATTCATCAGAAAAGAACAGAAAGGATACCGATATGTCTTTAATAATAACACCATGAAGAAACTCCAGCTTTTAGATAATATATTAACAATTTTTCTGCTTCTATGTATTACAAATAAACTAAAACATTTAAATGTAAAAGAAGTATGTAAAATCTAAATGTAAAAATAGGATGTCCTATAGCTGTTGGCCTATCTTCCATTAGCCAGGGAAACATTATTTCCCAAAAGGTCTGATATTTCTGTCTCATATTCCTTGTCTCTTAATAACAGAGACTATTTTCATTTCAGAGAAAGCATTGTCCCCAAGCAGCGACTTAGAATCCCACTGACAATTATGTCTGTGGAAAGGAAGCTTTAAGGCCAAAGTAATAACATCAAAGTATCAGACAGTGTGGGCAGCAAAAAAGAGGTGAGCTGCACTTCCATGTTTTTGTTGTTGGCTCCAGTAAAGTCTTAAATATTACTTAGTAGAGACCTATAAAATGTGATTATAAATATGGGCTGTATGAACACTTTGCTTGCATCTTAATGATTTGTCAGCTTACATATATTATTCCCTTTTCTTTTATGATTCTAAGTCAAAAGAGTTAGTCTTACTAAGTCATTTCACATAAAATAAAGTACAAGCACAATTGGTAACCTGTATCTCTGGACTGAGATGTTGAATACTGATTTACCGACCATGTAGAAATGAGCTTCATAAACAGCAGGCCAGAACGCCATGTGCATCCTGTATCTGGATGTAGAGGTTGTGAAAATGTTTTCAATGACCAAAAATTAGTTTAAAATTCAAAAGTTCAGTGAATCCAAAGTGGTCCCTGTAGTGCTTGCCTTTTGCCCTATTTGGTTTCACAGCAGCCTCGATTTTGAACAGGCAGCAGGCACCATGTGGCTGTAGGCACCATCATGCCTTGCGAATGCCAGTACACACCACCTGAATCATCCCGACTCAAATTCCAGTCCAGTCTATTCTTCTAAACTGCTTACTAATGGCAGTTGGTATTTTTTTTTCTGTGTACATGAAGTTTCTGAATCCTGAAGAAATATAATTGTTTTAATGTTGTTCTACCAGTGTTCTTGGCACACAAGAATCAAATCAACATATTGTTAAATCAACTCTGTGTTAGACAAACTTTTCATAGTCATCTTGGGGTTTTTAGTATGTATATAAGCATAGGTACATTCATATATGTGTGCATTCAGTTAATCTTGACTTAGAATTAGGAGAGAGTTTCCAATTCTTTTGTGAGATGCCCCTAAACATGTTTCTAATGCTTAGTGTTATGTTCCTATGGGAAACAATGATGAAATTCAAATACTGGCTAATTCTGAAAAAAATGAAGACACTCACTTTCTGTACCAAATATTCAGCCAAGCTTTATTCTTTATGTAAAATAATATTATCAACCTCATTATTATGAAAATTTGTTTTCATCTCTGATAAATAGTAAAATGGCATGTAATACAAACCTTTATTTTAAAATAAGTGTCTATGAATCTTTAACATTGTACAGACACAAGAATGAGATACTTGGTTTGTCAAAAATCCTTTCATTTCTCAATAAGTCACAAAGAAACTATAAATGATATGAAGTTTATTGCATACCTGATACATTCTATGAGCTTGGTTTTCAAAATCTAATTAGCTTCCTCAGATACAGGGCTTCACTTATCAGGAAGACGGCCCATGTTGCTTTCTTTTTCCTGAAATATGAATGAAAATTTTAACAAACCATTTAATTTTAAAAGATTACTAGAATTTTCTATAGGGTAGATATTGGAGAGATGAATTCATTTCCCAACAATTGCTTAAAAGAGACATCTCCCCTTTGGAACAATGGCCTTGTCTAATCTCATTTAAAATAAATTTCAACTTCTATTTTTTCTGATATTATGTTCATCACATTTTTCTATAATTTAAGCTATAAAATATGTCCCAGAGGAAAACTAAGTTTTCTGTTCATATAAGACAGACCAGATTTTTTATACAAACTGCTATGTTAATATTTTACAGATAAATTTATTATGAATAATGATTCATTTTCTTTGGAATTAAGGAGCTATTTCATAGCTCAATTTATCTTCCTTGGCATTATTCTTTTCCTCTTGCTCAGATGCCTCAGTCCCCAGGCTACAAAGAGACACACTCTAATAAATTTTTATTTGGTAATCTTAAAATCTCCTGAAATAGTACAATATATATTCATGTTACCAGAAAAAAATTTAGAATGAAACCTCAGACATGGGTCCATTTTTCTAAGCAATCCTTACTTTGCTATCTATGTTAGGTGTTGTCTATATCGGCTGACAGCCTGATGTAGTAAAATAGGCCAAATGGAAGTGACTAGCATAACCATCTTTATTTTCTATCTCTCCCCATCTGTAGCACATCTTACTTCACATACGTCCTGGTGACTACCGCCTTTCCTATTGTGATATGTTGGTAGTCTTTTGATGTAATATTTAGGGAGATAATTAATAGCTGTCTGAGTATAATATGTAGCCTTGACAGTAAGAAAAATATCAGTGGTTGACTGATGTGGCTGCAGTATACAACCTTTTGCTCAGATCTGCAGGTTTTAATATTGCCAACAATGAGGACGTGGACACACGAAAAGAACCTTGCACAATATTCTGTAACACAGGCCAAGTTTATCGATTGATTTTTCTGTAGAGAAAGGTGTAGTCAGACATCATGGTGTAACATTCACAAATATCTCCTCCTCAATCAAATATTTGTTTCAATCTCTATTACTATGATCTACATGTTTCCACATATATAAGACATGACCTCATCTCAAGAAGTTAATTATAATTACAAAGCTCTGATCCCACAGCACAGCTCTTGTTTAACCTTGCACATAAAGCTGACTCCTCTGAGTACATTTCCTGAAGGTTTCTTTCTTTCTTTCTTTCTTTCTTTTTTTTTTCCTCTTGGAGCAGAAGGTGGCTGTACTACCATGAACAGGCTGAGGTAAGTTCACAAAGGGATGATCAAATTTTTCACATTTACCTCTTTCCATTTCTTTGTTTTACAGATACCTTTTTGATGGTTCAAAATCTTAATGTCGCACCTCCAGAGATTTACAAAGACTTTATGCTAGTGCTGGCCCCAAACATTCACTCTTTCATCTCTTTTATTTATAGATTTCAGTGGCACAAATGATGCTCATAATATTAATAAACATGTCTTGACACACACACCATGTCACAGAACAGAAGGTCATGAGCATTGTTGGAGGTCTATAAAGTGTCCCTAATTTCTCTGTTAAGGTTTGCATGTGTGCTTCACAGTAAAGGCAAGCACAGAACAAAGCAATCCAAACTCCTCCCCATTCACTGAAGTTTGTACAAGGCCACCTGCTCTTCAGTGTCTGCCACTGTGGTAGTAAACACAAGAATGTAGTGTCATTGTGAGAATAAAAGTTAAGGGCAAAAAGTAGTATTCATAGCTTTCAATATGCCAGCTTCTTTTTGTTCCATAAATATTTTCTGTGAAGAGAACTTCATGTGTAGGCTGTAGGTTTACAGAGCTCTAAAAGAATAATTGTGACAATGGGTATTCCATATGTAGTTTCTAAAACTGAATTACAAATAAGATGATTATGGTTTTATGAGCATTTTAGAGATTTATATATATTGAATAAATTTAGAGTCCTTTCTTTGTTTCTGAAATCCTACTTATTGCTCTTTATAATGTAGAAAGAATCACACTAAGAATAGACAGCTAAAAATTTAGGAAACAACAATTTGCAGTAAATTTCCGAACCTCTAAATACTTTAATATATTCCTATATGATTGGTATTGTTTAATACATCCAGTTTATATTCATAAATTCTATAAATAATTTCCTAGTGAAAACATTGACTAAATTAGGCAGTAAATATTGTGTAGACCAAATGTAATTCACATAAAGAAACATTGCTTTAATGATTACAGTATAAATTACCTTAGTAGATGTAGTAAATATTGGTTAATTATAATATTTGAATTAAAAATGCAGGTAGACAGGATGTGCTTTCATTTGTAAAACTTCATAAAATGTTTGTGTATTAAGCAATTATAATTACCTAATCTTCATCCTTATTGCTTTTCAGTTTCCATTTTTTCTATTTTAGTAAAAAATGGAAAATATATTACTTTTATATTTTCAAATGTATACATTTATTTAAATATAGATTATGGGACAAATATGTGTTCATAGATTAATACTTTATTGTCTTCCAATCTTTATTGACACATTTGCAACACTAATATATGAAAAGGCAACAAACACCAATGTGCAGCATGAATGGAAAATTAGAACTTTTAAAGCTGTAGTAATTAATGTTTCATAAAAGGAACAATAGTAAGGACAGAAATGGTAAGTGTTGGCCTCATTGCAAGATCTTGTTTGAAAAAAACCTTCATATGCTGTAATAGACAGAAGTATGATCCACAGGATTTTATATATGTATCCACGTGGCTTATTAAATAATAGCAAAAGCCAATATGCCAAGACAAGATGGATATTTATATGCAAAACAAATTAATTTTTAAAAACTGGATAACTGTAAAAACATTCTTACTCCATATATGCTACAGACTGTTCCAGATTTTTTTCTTAGTAGAGCTAAATGGAATTAATAAAGAGTATCCTCCTTATTAATGGCTCTTCATTTTCTGTGGTTTCTAGTTAAAAGCATATTTGCCTCACAATCCACATAAACAGAAAAATGGAAGACTTTAGATAAGTTTTATACCAAGTTAATTTGCTCCTTAGGTTCTTGGGGTTAACTTTTAATCCTTTAAAATAAGAAAATGATGGGTAGCACCATAAGTAGAGTTGCTCATTTCAGAACATTGTGTAATTGGAACCATTCTGTGTGACCTCATCAGAGCACAGGCTGCTTTTATGAATGCATATATGCTATTCATCTGTGCTGTTGTGTGCATCATAATCTGGCTGATGCTTACAGAATAACTAGTGCTAGATAACATGGCCATGGTTTAATATACTTATCCAGCTTAACCAGTGGAGTGACTATTTGGAGATACCTTGACTGTAGCAATGTGAATAAGTCTAGAACATTCCTACACATCAAAAAATAAATAAATAAAGACCAGTAAAATATAAAGGTTGTTCATCAACTGTAAAACTTTAAATATTCTCTGTTTCCTATGGACATGAACAACATTGTTTTATAACTCATGTCATCTTATTTTATTCAGGAAGCTGGGAAAATAGCTAAACGGTAAATATGAAGAGAGTGATTGGCTATATATTTTAAAAAGAAATAAAATAGACTTTCAACCAAAACTAATCAAAAGAGATGGGGAAGGTCACTTTATTCCCATCAAAGAAAAAATACACCAAGATTATGTCTCAATTGTGAACATCTATGTTCCAAATACAGGAGCATCCTCCTTCATAAAAGAAATGTTACTAAACTTAAATCACATATCGAACCACACATATTAATAGTCGGAGACTTTAACACCCCTCTCTCCCCAATGGGCAGATCATCAAGACAGAAACTAAATGGAGAAACAAGGAGACTAATAGACATCATGAAACAAACAGACCTAACTGATATCTACAGATGTGGAAAAAGAGGAACACTCCTCCACTGCTGGTCGGAATCCAAACTTGTACAACCACTTTGGAAATAACTCAGTTATAATACAAGGTTTACTTCCAATAGTTTGAAAGTACTATTGCAGGCTGTTTAGGATAAGTAAGTTTTACAAGATAATTGTTAGTTGATCAAATTGTGGTTATATTAATTACTAGTCTATTTTTATCATAAGAATATACATCTTAGGTGCAAAGGCAGATATGATTCTAGAGAAAGATACGGTAAAATAATTATATAAGGTCTTCAAAAACCTCAGAGACCTACAAAAGATGGCATTTAAATGTTTTTATTATTTTAAAGATTTATGGACAATGAGACAATGCCAGTAGGTTAACTCCTGGCAACATTCAGCCTACCTAAAGAGGTTGATGAGTATCAAAGAGCCTCCTTATGTAGTTGGCTTCAAATGTGGCAAACAAGCCACTGGGCATATGTCCTCATTTATACCACAGACAGAACTCTGCCTAAAAAGGGCAAGCTTGGATGTAGGCAGAGTCGACAGGTAAAGTCTTCCAACACAGGGTAAGCAAGCCCTCAATAGTTCCTGCCTCACAAATATGTCTGTCAGATACATTGAACCAGAAGGCTGCTGCTGATGCTCTAATGTTACAGAATTTTGGGTGACTTCTCATGTAGCAACCTTTCTCTGTCATCTTCCCATTAGGGAAGCTGCTAACCTGCACCCACTGCATACTCAGGTAATCAATTTCATTCCTTCTCAAGTTTCTAATGGTGTTAAAGACCAGATAGTTTAGTTTTACAATTAAGCTTAGTTGTTTAGGAGTTAAGATGATTTTAGGCCTAGATAGATGTTTTAAATTGATAATGAGATATGATAGATATTGACTTACATTCAGAATTTTAGATGCATGAAGATAGGAGAGATATTTTCTTCAAGTCTGTCAAATACAAATAGCCAAAAAACTAAGAATGTAACATTCATATAACTCCTTATTGTTTCATGGTTCTTCTTTCTGTAGGTAATTTATTGTTAATATGTGTAATAATATGAATGTATATGGAAATATAAAAATTGACAAAAATTCAAAAAGAAGAAATAAAATTATAATTATTTTTTGTCTAAACAGAGTAAGCCATCAGTGCAGTTTTATTTATCAAATAAATTGTTGGAAAGGACATGACTATCTTCCATCACACTCATTTATTTTTACTTATGCCCTCCACTACTATGCCTACAAATTCAAATTCTATCGTGGGTCTCTAGGCCATCCAGCCTTTGACTCCTGGCCCACTGGGTAGTGTCAGGGGGCATGTGTATACTCATAGCATGGGTCTCAAGCTGGACCATAAATTGTTTGGCAACTTCTACAATTTCTACACCACTTTCCACCCAGCACAGTTTGTAGAAAAGGAAAATTGTATCATGAAGGTTTTGCAGCTGGGTTGGTGTCCCAGTCCCTCCACTGGATTTCTTGCCTGGTTACAGAAGATAGCTGGTTCAGGAATTTGTAAATGGAACCAAGAAGCAATTGGCTCCACAAACTAAGCCAGTTTGGCACTGGTTTATTTCATTTAGAATACTGTCTTCAAGGTTTACTCATCCTTTTGGTGTTAAGTCTGACATATTTTATTGATGAATCCACCTGTTGCTAGAAACGGGGTTGCTTCTGCTTCTTAGCTAGTGTCTTAGTCAGTGTCCTATTGTTGTGAAGAGACACCATGACCATGTAAACTCTTATAAAGGAGAACACTTAATTGAGGCTGGCATACGATTCAGAAGTTTAGTCCATTATCACCATGATGAAAATCATGGCGGGGGGGGGGGGATGTGGAGGTCTACATGGTGATGCGAGGTACCTGACACATCTACATCTGTATTTGCAAACAGAAGGAAAAGACAGTGAGCAGCTAAGCCTAGCATGAGCTTCTGAAACCTCAAAAGACACCTTTCAGTGATGCACTTCTTCCAAAAAGGCCGCAGCTAGTCCAACAATGCCACACCTATTAACCCAAGACCACACCTACTTAAACAAGACCATGACTTCTAATAATGCCACTTCCTATGGGCCTGTAGCCTCATTTTTATTCAAACCACTGCCATCATTATATTCCCTGTCCCCCAGGGGCTCATAGTCCTATCATCATTTAAAATGCATGTAGTCTAACCTTAAAAGTCCTCCTAGCTTATAACACTCTTAAACTTTTTAAATGCTTAAGATCCAAAATCTCTTCTGAGACTCAGGCCACCTCTTAAATGTAATCCCCTGTAAAATCAAAACAGAAAGGCAGATCAAATGCTTCTAACATAGGACAATGGCACAGGACATGCATTACCAAAAGAGAGGAGAGGAAGTGTAGAGAGAACATAATGACCAAAGCAAACCCAGCTGACCCAACTCCAAACGCTGCATCTCCATGTCTGATGATAAAGTGCTCTTCTGATGTCCAACTCCTTTCAGGTTTGTGGACCACAACACACACATTTCTTTCTCTTGGGCTGATTCCATGTTAGCAGGATTCCTTGGCAGGTATCCCACTACTCTTGCATCTCCACCATTTGGGGTCTTCAAGGCAATACTGCCTTCCTTATGGCCTCTCTAGGCCTCCATGAATGGACACATCCCTGACCTCATGGACTTTCATTCAATGTGGAGGGTGATTCTATAACCTCTTTCTTCCATCCTTGACTCCAACGACAGGACCACTTGGCCAAAGTGGCTAGATTCTGCTGCATGCTGGAGCAGGAACATAGACCCCCCCCCCCGCCGCCCTTGTTCAAATACATTTTCATCAGCTTCCTGTCTTCCTTGCTTTTCTTCACTGCTTAATCATGGCTGTTCTGAAACTCATTATGTAGACCAGGCTGGTCTTGAACTCACAGGTCTACATCCTCTACATTTCCAGCATTGAGATCGAAGGTATGTAACATCATGTTTGGTCCTAAACTTTTCTTTAATTCCCTTTCACTTTTCTTTAAATCCTTTCCACTCCTTGAAGCTTAGTTGGGTGAGGTCGTCATCTTCTGAGGCCATGGTTCCCTTTTTTTTTTTTTTTTTTTTTTTTTGCATCTAATTCTTTAATCTGTTTATACTTCCTGGAGCCTCTTTTCTCCTCCAACTGTACATTATGTATTTTCACTTGCTCAGTTTGCCTCCTTTTCATTACAGATCTGAAGAGGCCTGGCCACTGTTAGCCATGCAAAAGTCCAATGCAAAATTGTTTGGAAACGTACCTGTAAAGCTGTTAAGCTATACTTTTTCAATTTATTCTCAGGCAGATGTTTTGAATAAAGGGCAAAGCAGCCACATCCTTTGTGAAAATATCACAAAAATGATCTCTAGGCCATACTAAAATCTCCTCTGAAGCCTCTTGAGTCAGGCCGGACAGTTCGAATCACCCTCAACATCATTGTCTTCCATCTTCCTATTAAGATGACCCATTATGCCCTCAATAAAGGGCTAAACTGCTTTCCTAATACAAAGTCTCAAGGTCCAGATCCCACCAGGAATAAGACATATGGTCAGGCACATCACAGCAATACCTTACTTAGTTTCTGGTGTCTTAGTTCAGGTTTCTATTGTTGTAAAGAGACACCGTGACCTTGTCAACTATTATAAAGTAAAATATTTCCCGGGGCCGGTTTACAGTTCAGAGGAGGTTTACTCCATTATCACCATGGTGGAAAGCATGCCAGTGTGTAGGCAGGCATGGCATTGGTGAAGGAGCTAAGAGTTCTACCTGCATATCCTCAGGCTGCAGGAAGTGACAGCGAAATTCCAAGGGTCACCCCTCACTCTCATAGACAGACTTCCTCTAATAAGGCCACAGCCACTCAAAAATTACCCCATCTTCTAACAGTGATATTTCACATGGGCTTACGGGAGGCATTTTCATCGAAACCACCACAGCTAGCTGTACATAACGGTTTTACTAACACAGGCAAACTGTGGTCTGAATTGGTATTATCTTAAAACATGAACACATACGAGTTGTGAGGAGATGTAACATTCACCACCAAAATATGTCTTAAACCAGTTTGTCTCAACCAATATTTGAATGTGAGTTTTGGCCTTATAAATTTTATAAGAAATTATTTTTCCATTTTAAATTTTCATAGCTCAGAAGAGTGTAATATTATATAATCTCCTAATGTTAAATTCATGTAGAAATAATGAAATGATTAAAGATTTTTAATAAATCAGTTAGTACAATTTAACAAGCCTATATTTTTGTTTCTTTTAAAGGCTGTGTGTTTGAGGCTAGTTTGTTCATAGGATTTTTCTGTTATCTTTAGAACAATTTAAAAATTGAAATAGTATCAAAATATAAATTTTTTAAAATTAAGCACTATCCTTCTAGTAGCAGGAATTGTTATCTTTTAAAATATATTAATTTTAATCCATCATAAAAGTTTATTCTTGCACATCGTGATATTGTCTGAGAAACGCCAAGAAAAATGATCAGTAATGCCAGCATAACACAAAAGAAAATTTAATCTAAAATTGACTGCAGGGCATTTCTTTGTCATAAAATAAGAAATCGAAAGTGTCCTCCAGATAGGGGAATATAAAAAAAAAAAAACACGTCTACTAGGAAATTAATATATTCAAACCTACAGCTGAACTAAGTTCCACAAAACCCCAAGAAATATGAGGAGGAAAAAGCCACTGTCTGTTCTCATGTGTCCAGGATGATTTCAGGGCATGTGCAACTGCCTGGTAGAATAGCATGATACTTATATTCTAAATGAAATCAGTTTGGGATTGAGCTATAGAAACTCCTTATTCCCTACCTACTGTATATATTATTTAGTAACATCTCTCAGAAAACTGTAGAGAAGGGTGTATTCTAGGAATAGTGTTTACTTCCTAACAGAACCTATTGGGTTCTCTCTCTAGAAATCTCTGACAAGGAACAACAATTTGCTGCCTGTTTCTTTGTGCTTTCTTCCCTCTCCAATTTCTTAGAAGGCTGAAGTTGGGTAAAAGGACTGATGGGACAGTCCCCAGAGGTTAAACCAACCCCTGGGTTTGGAATCTTCTTCCCAAAACCATAGAGAAGGTAAAGCAGGAGCACATGTGTCACAGGAGCATGAGCACCTTAGAATCTCCATCAGCCTTCTGCAGCCATACTGGAGACTTTTTTTTTTTATCTGAACATAGGAGAGATGATAACATAACTAACGTCCTTAAGATATTGGTATCTGTATTTGTGTTGTCATTTCTTCATGGCTTTCTAAAGATCACAATCACTGAAAGTGACATAGAGCTTGTGAGCCAGGATAAGAGATGACTGATGTTTCTGGCATGAATTTCAATCTGTTTCTATCCTAGTGCAAGACTCCTTTCCTCCATTTCTTGCTAGTTCCATTAAATATTTACTTCTTTCTGGATGGAGATTATTTGTCCACCTTTTCATGACATAAGGGGTTTGTTCTGCACATGTGTAATAACTTGTATGCATTCATTACTTTCTCACAATTAATAACTCTTTCATACTGGAAATCACTGAATGCCGATGCCGCTCCCGTCCAGCAGGAAAGACACCAACACCGGGAACTCTTCTTGCAGCAGTTTTTATTCAGGATCCTTGACTACCAGAGTGACCCCGGGAAAAGCTCCCACAGAACCTTTATAGTGTGCCTGTCCTATCAGAAACTGCCACGTCATCACTCCTGGTTGGTGCATTCGGATCACACCACCTCACGCTATGTCTTGTTCGAATCACACCACCTTACGTCATGCCTTCAGGCATGCACATAAGGGGCTTGCTCACTGCGCATGTGCAAAGGTTTACTCCCTGCACATGAGCAAAAGGGAGCACATTGCGTCGGGAAGCAGCAGGGGCGCTGCTATCTGTGGCTCTCCACAACAGAACAGATACATGAGAATATATGAAAATTCTATGCCTCCTTGGGGTTGTTTTGTGTCAATAGCCATTTCTAACTATTCCTCCTTACATTTAGAGATTTTTTTTACTTGAAGTATTTTCCATTATTTTATTTTCTGTCTTCTTGGGTCTCTTGTCATGGAGAATTTTGTGCAGACAGTAGAGTTAGGTAGGCACTAAGAGATAATCCTTGTCTAGAAGCTTGAAGACTTCTGGTCTGGCTCCAGAATTCAAGAGAATAAGTAATGTCATGGATAACTTCTGTATCCCCAACACTGGCGCTCATTAGCCACTGAGCCTAATCAGCAGTCTTCAGGTTCACTGAGAGAACGGGGCCCAATAAATAAATATGGAGAGTGATTGAAGAAATACCTGATATGAACATCTGATGTCCATGTGTAACAAGTTATTACACACACACACACACACACACACACACACACACACACAACCACACCATAAAAACACACACATTCCAAGTAATTACTCAGCCTGTCTGCATCTTCTTCTTAATTTTCAACATTTATTTTCTTAAATTTTCATGTATTTTGCACATTGAGCTAGTTCTCTGACACTTCCCAACCTTTCCCTTTTAGCCTTTGCCCTCCTATAAGTCACCTACTCCCCTAGGTCTACATTGATGTTTTAAGTTGATAATGATGAGATATGATAGATATTGACTTACATTCGGAATTTTGGATGTACCAAGATAGAAGAGATATTTTCTTCAAGGCTGCCAAATACAAATAACCAAAAACTAAGAATGTAACATTTATATATTCCTTATTGTTTCACGGTTCTTCTTGCAGTAGTTAATTTATTATATAGATGTATAATCGCATAAATGTTTTTGTAAAAATTAAAAAATATTTAAGTAAACATTTATGAAAAAATACTACCCATTTATCTCTGATTGGTTAATAAAGAAGCTGAGTTAGGCAATAATTGGACAGAGGAGACAAAAACCTGGACTTCCATTTCCAGTCTGTGGGAGGGGTTTCAGAGAGAGAGAGAGGAAGAAGGAAGAAGGAGAAGTCACCATAACGAACACCATGAGAGAAGCCATGGGGAGTTCACCATGAGGACAGAGAGTTATGGCAGAAAGCCAGGGAATGACTTGAGATAGTGATTAGAAGGTCACAGGTCTAGGAGGTAGCCAGAGTAGAGTAACTGCATGAGAATAGATGGATATCTACCCAGCTCTAGTGCTGTAAAACTTACTGACTAGCACAAATAGGTGTTAATTATTTGGAATCTGGGCATGGACTACAAATGGCCCACCCTAATGTTGTAACACACATATTCTGTTCTTATATCACATGTGCATAAGTGACTCTGTAGATCCTAATTAAAATCTAAAAGTACAAATGAAAGAAAACATGATATTTAAGTTTCAGAGGTTAATTAACTTAATATAAAATATCTTTGTTACCTCCATTTCTTTGTAAGCAACATTATTTTATTCTACGTTATTACCTGAAAAAAATAGATTTTGTTTGTTTGTTATCAAACACCTAAGTTTTATTCATAACTTTGCAAGTGTGAATAATACTGATATAAACATTGATGTATAATTATCTCTGTTACTTGAGGATAGGAGAGATATAGCTTGGTCATAGGATAAATTTACTTTTAGCGTTCTAAGGATCTTCCATACTTTTTGATATATACAATTGTAAGAAAGAAATCATTATTGTTAGAGACAAACTTTCTTACTACACCTCTCCTTTAAAAAAAGGACTTATTTTGGACTTTATTTTTGTTTACCCACACATTTGATTTATGTGCTAATAGGCCCATGTAAAACAAAAGTACAGCTTTCAGGAGACAGTTCTCTCTTGTACCATGGGAATCTGTATTGAAATTAGATCTTTGGGCTTGTATAGAGAGTACTTTTACCTCAGATCCATCACACTGGCTTCCAAGTACCACTAACCAAATCTCAACCTTATTAAGAAAAATTATCTAATATCTTGTGCATATTCACAATTACTCCAAATTATAAAATCTGGTTAGTTGAAACTTCCTCTGATCAAATCAATCAGAGTTCTTCGCATTGAACAAGGTTTTGTCATTAGTACCATTTAAAAAATAATCACAAAATCTTTCATAAGAGGAATAACACAATATCTAACTTATGACAAAGGAAGTGAATAGTTCAGAAAAATTAATGTGTTTCTGTAAAATTTATAATTTAATAGTACATATTCTTCCTACGTAAAACTTATGTGTCTTATAATAGGTGTGTGTTAATCAGTACTATAAAGATTCTGACATATGCTCTTGGAAAGGATTATTTTGCCATAGACTCTACCTTAGAAAATACAGAGTAACAAAGAGTGTTTCGATAATCCATATGGCTAACAAGAAGGCAGAAGTGAGAAGTCTTTATTCTGCCCATTATGCAAATTAATAACAATAATAATAATAATGAAGATTTATTAAAGCTGGCAGTGCAGCAATGATATTTCAGAACAAATTCAAATATTCTTCAGAACAAGAATACTAAGTCCTTAGAGATGGGAACCTGTGAGGGGGAAAAAATCTAACTGCATTAAATTTAATAAAAGTCCCATGCAACAGGATTTATGTGTTTTATAATGCTGAAATAATTTGTATGTACACTATCACAGTAAACGTTACAGGAGTGATTTCATGCAATATCATTAAGGAAATGGCCTTTGAAAGGCAATTATGGACTTTAGACGAGCTTGCCTGCTTCTCTACCTGTAAGGTATTCTAGCGTTTACTTATATACAGAGTTAAGAACGTGAGAACCAGTTCAGTTACCTAACTTTGCTGAAGCTGTATGCATAGGATGAGTTTCTTATGGATGAAGAAGTCCGTGTTGATGTTTTAATTTTCATAATAGAAGCATGAATTATGTTCTTTTAAAAGAATAAAGTTCTGAAATGGGCTATGCAAAGTGCCTAAGCATAGATAATGAAATATTAAAATTGAGAACAAAAATGAGGCCAGAAAATTGATTCCGTTAAAGTCCTTACCACTTCCATCAAATTACAAAATGAGGGGGAAATTACTGCATGTAGGTCAATAACTTAAACATGATTGGGAAAAAAAAAGCCGGTGAAATTAAGTAAAATCCTGAGCTTTACTACTTAAAATAATACAATGTGCTTTTCAAACATAGCTTAATGAAAGGTTTGAGACACACACACAAAACGCAAACCTAAACTCACACAGCTCAGCGATGTCACCAATTTCAAATATGCATCTATGGAAGATATACCTTGGATTTATAAAAATAGTTTTTAGAAAGCTTGAGCTAATAGCCAGTATTTTAGTCAATGCAAGGGAAAATTTTATCTTTCAGTAATTTTTGTTCTGCAGAAATAATTAAAATTCTATATCAGTGACTAACAGAACATACAAGTCACCCAATATGGGTGTTAGACAGTGCACAGATTCTCTGTAAGCAGCTAGCAGGTTTACCTGAGAGTCATTCCTCCAGCCAGTAGCTTTCCTATTGTTGGTGCCATTGATGTCGTTTGTGGATATATATTCTCCTGTTAGTCACTGATATCGATTCTTTATTACTTAGCACCTTACTTATGATGGCATAACACTGCTTTATATGCTGAGCAGAGAGTTCTTGTTCACAGGATTTCCCTCTGCCCATTAGTACTTAAGTAATGTCACTGTCATTAGTACTTAAGCCATGTCACTGTGTTGTCTTTAACACAGTGTATAAATAAAAATGATAGCAATATTGAACAAGAACAACGTCTAAAACTGGAATATATTAAGAGGACCATGAGAATTACATAAAAATATTAATATCTATAGAAGATAAAAATAAACAAGAGGGGCACATAAAATTCTAACCAAATTTAGATAACTTAACAAACTGCTGAGAACAACACCTGTTTCCTGAAAACAACAATGAGCTGTGAAAAACAAAATAAATATTAAAAACATAATAAAAGCAAAAGAGTGAAATGCACAAGCTTTTCACTGGATAACATCAGAAGCCAACTCTCCTCTCCTCTGTCCTTGAACTCATATGAAGATTTTTGATCCGCAGAAAGCAAATTATTATTTCTTAGTTACTAAATTCATAACTTCATTGTTTTCAATTCCTAGTAAAAACTTGAAGAACAATCTTGATTTCTCTCACTGTCCTTCTTATGAAGTTACAAAACTAATACATTTCTGCTGTAGGCCAAACTAAAGACATTCTGAAGAGGCAGGATGTGGAGGTAGTATCTTTATCATTAGTATTTTCACATAAAATACCTTTGAATCACTTTATATGTATTATTAATATTTCTAGTCTTAGAATTAAGGGCACAGACTATATTTATTCACATAACAGTGCATATATCCACATCCTGAGATAAGAAGAAGGAATGTAGTTATTTCTATACATTTTAAGATTTTTCATTTCATTTATGTGCATAGTTGTGTGTCTATGTAGGTGCATGTGACTTGTGTGGGAGTTCCCAGGGAATCCAGAGGAAGGAATAGAATGCTTTCCTCTGGATTCCCTGGGAACTCCCAGAATTATTTTAGATAGGCTAATATTTTCTCAGAAAGACAAAACCATGATTTATTACAGTAAGTTGGATATCACACACATTAAGCTTTTCTGTGTTTTTTTTTTAAATAAGAATATTTTCAAAAGGAAATAAACAGAACTACGTACTGAAAGAAAACATATGTGGAATACTCCTCTGGTAAACCACATGTGTGTGGACACCTGAAGAACCTGAGGATACTGTAAGAAGCAGTTAGAACACAATTTTAAAACCTCAAAGATGTTTTTATAAGATAGCAAGAAAATAGCAAATACACTTATGAAAGATAAGAGTGTTGCTAAAATATCAAAATAACATCTAAGACAGGATTGCTGCTTGTAAAGAGCAAGTAAGCCCCATTTCACTCCATATCTAGGGTCACTCAGGACTTTAACATTTTCCCTAGGAGCTTATAAAGTAGTCAGATACCCCACACCCTTGCCGACACTGGGAAGCCGACTGTCGGGTTCATAAAAGAAACTCCATGTGGGTATGTGGAGAAGTTTAGGAAAGACAAATGAGTGAAATAACCAAGTGAACTTCACCTCGTGGAGGGTAAGCCCTCTGAAGCAGCCAACCAGGGACCCCATACTAACCAAGAACGTAGTCTTGGCATAGTGACCCTATGGATGGGTTGCAAAGCGATCATGGTAAGTGGAAGGAGGTTGACAAAAATCACCTATTGCATGTAGCTTCCTGAAAACAAAACTTTTGGAATGGTAATAGTATCCCCATAGTATCTACAAGGCACCAAGGCACAAGAAGAATGGGGCGCTTTAAGAACGTGTGCGGCATTTCTTCTTCTTCGTTCTAGTGGCTTGGCACAGCTTTATGTGTTCAGCAGAACTCTTCCAATCCACACTGAAAGGGTTAGTATGATTGTAGGTACATTTTTCATCCAGTCTTATTTAGTAAGCAGAAGAAAATAATAGCAGGCATCATATATCACCAATGAAGTAAATATTCAGCACACACATAACTGTTAATTAGTCTTGGGTGTTAAAAGATAGGATAAGCATAGAGTCACATAAATTAGTAATGCTAAGAATTTTTTTATAAATTCACTTACCTCAAATTTATTACACTTAAAAACTTTCACCAGGTGAATTATATCTCACACACACACACACACACACACACACACATTTAATTTTATTTATTTTTGCTGCAAAACTTATTTTATTTTAGACATACTATATACATATAAATGAAAACATATACACTTTGGATACACTATACAATATAAATATATTATATACATATGAAAACACAAATGTATACATATATCATTTCTCTCTATACATATATGTGAAAATATATGCAATTATATTAAATTCTCTTTTGACAAAATCAGGTATGTAGATACTTCCCATCCATTGAGCTTTACTGTCCACAAGTCCATGTTTACCAGAATTTCTACCGTGGGGAAAACCCTAACTGAAGACACAATGTAATTCCACAAATTTTTAAATTGTGACAGTGCTTCTATGGGCAGTAGTATTCAATATAACTATGATCACCCTATTCCTTATGTGCACATAATTTTTATATTTTGATTTGCACTTAGTAAGAATACTCACAAATATTTTGCTTCTTTTAGCTCCTACTTACTGGTTCTCATTTTAGAACCCCCCTTTACCCATGATTTCTGACTAAATGAAGCAATTTCATTTTTAATAAACTATTAGTTGCTCTTGCTGTGTACATAAGCACCATATATCTCCAGGAAACACTTTCATAGAAAAAATTCTGTGTGATGATAACGAAAATAATTACTTCAAAGTAATTGGTGATACAGCTTCTTTTGTAAGCTTCTTCTAAACTCTATTCTATGTTGTATTCTTTTAAGAATGTAGTAATTTAGAATTCATCTTCACAAGTTTCCACAAATCATGTAGCTAGTTATTGTGAAAGGGAATTTAATTAATTTCTGGGGTAAATCCCAGATCATTATAAAAACCTGGAAGGGGACCATTTGTACATTTAATTAATAAATGGTACCGTGTGCTCAATTGTTTCTATCCAGCATGAGCACTGTAATGCTGATTATTGCTCAATGTGAAATTCTTGCCAAGTGCAATCATAGGGAAACACTCCGGAAGATAAATGAGCATAAGGAAATATCAGCAGTGCTGCAGAATGAACTCAGAGGAAATAACAGTAAATTCGGAGTAGATATAATTGCACACGCTCTTTGGGACTCCCTACTTGAAAACAAGCAGAATCCTGCACCCATTTAACTACCTTGATAGGGTTTATCTAATTTGGTCTTGCTAAAGCCAAATGATTGTTACCTGGTTTATCAGGGTCATTTTACTTTGTTTCTTGTCTATCTCTGTGTATCCCAGGATACCCTTGAAGTTATGATCCTCTTGACTCAACTTACCATACTTACCATAAGTTGAGATTATTGTATGTGTCATCCAAACTAGCCAATGTGCGATTTGAGTGTTTGTGTGTGCATGCTCCTAGGTGTTCAAGTGTATGTGTGCGCAAGTATGTATGTGTACTTACAGAGGACAAAGGATGACAGCAGGTATCGCATCACCTCCTTTGAAACCCGGTCTCTCGTTACCTGAATTGCAGCAATTATGGTAGATTGGATGTTAAATGAATCATAGAAATCCTCTTGCCTCGGCCTCTTCAGTGCCTGAATCACAAGAGCATACTGTCAGCAGTGCTTTACTGACTGAGCCATTGCCCAAACCCTTAAAGCCAACTTTTATCGTAAGATTCTTTTTCCTTATTAAATTTTATTTTATTAATTATTCACTTTACATCCTGTTCTTAGCCCCTTCCCTCCTCTCCTCTCAGTCCCATTTTCCCTTACTATTTCCCCCTATGCACTCTCCCCTACTCCTCAGAGAACACACAGACCGTCATAACAAGTCACATCAGGACTGAGCACATCCTTTTCTCCTGTGGCCTGGAGAGACAGCCCTGCCAGAGGAAAGTGATAGAAAACCAGACAACAGAGCCCATGTCAGAGTCAGCCCCAATTCCCCTTACTAAGGGACCAGTAAGAGAACTGAATTGCTGATCAGTTACATCTATGTAGTGGGCCTATGTCCATCCATGCCTGGTCCATTGTTGGAGCTTCAGTATCCACAGAACACCCTTAGTCCTTGTTTGTTGGCCCTGTTGTTCCGTTTGTGGCTCCTTGATAGTTGCGTCCTGTCCCTTCTGGGTTTTTCTGTCCTCCCCAGTCTTCCTGAAAACTTTATGCACTCCATTCAATGTTTGGCTGTGGGTCTCTCTATCTGCTAGGTGGAGCCACTTGGAAGACATCTATACTAGGCTTCATCTGCAAGCAGAGCAGAGTGTCTTTAATAGTGTAGGGTTGGTTGTCTCCCATGGTGGTGGGTGTCAGCTTGGGCCATGGTGTAAGTGGACATTTCCTCAATCTCTGTCTTATGTTTGTCACTGCACATCTTGTAGCCATGGCAATGTTTGGGTCACAGTTTTCATAGGTAGGTTGGTGTTTCCCTCTTTCAACTAGGAAATGTGTCTACTTGGAGGGTGTCCTCTTCAGTCTTTATGACCCCTGCTACTACAAGTCTCAGCTAGAGTCACCCTTATAGCCTCTCAGAAACCTACCCTGTTCTAGGTTTCCAGCTTGTCACAGAAAAGCCCCCCACACAGGCATTTTTTTTCTTTCTGCAAGCCTTCTGTCCTCCTATTCCCACTCTTCCAAGGTCTGATACCTACCCTCCTTTCTTTCCTTTCTTCTTCTTTTGCCTTGTTCCCCCTGTTTATCCACTTACAGCATTCTATTTCTACTTCTGAGTGAGATTTAACCATCTTTCCTTGAGTCCTCTTTGTTATGTATCTTCTTTGGCTCTGTGAATTGTGGTATGGTTATTCTGTACTGTACGGCTAAACTCTATGTATAAGTGAGTATTTGCCATATGTATCTTTCTGGGTCTGAGTTACCTCACTCAGGATGGTCTTTTCTAGTTCCATCCATTTCCCTGCAAATTAGATGATTTCCTTGTTTTTTTTTTTATTAATTTATTCTTGTTACATCTCAATGGTTATCCCATCCCTTGTATCCTCCCATTCCTCCCTCCCTCCCATTTTCCCCTTATTTCCCTCCCCTATGACTGTTCCTGAGGGGGATTACCTCCCCCTGTATATGCTCATAGGGTATCAAGTATCTTCTTGGTAACCTGCTGTCCTTCCTCTGAGTGCCACCAGGTCTCCCCCTCCAGGGGACATGGTCAAAGGTGAGGCACCAGAGTATGTGAGGAAGTCATATCCCACGCAGCCACAGCTCCCCTGCTGTGACACAGGCTTGGCAGAGGGCTCAGTTCCACCCTAGGCGCTAGCTCAGCGCAGCCCCAGATTTCCTTCGTTTTGATAGCTGAGTAGTATTCCATTGTGTAAATGTACCACAATTTGTTTATCTATCTTTCTGTTGAGGAAAATCTGGATTGTTTCTAGTTTCTGGCTATTACAAATAAAGTGTCTATGATCATAGTAGATCAAAAGTGCTTGTTGTATGGTGGAGTTCATTGGGCATATGCCTACGAGTGGGATACCTAGGTCCTGAGGTAGAGTTATTTCCCAATTCCTGGGAAATTACTCAGATTGATTTCCAGACTGGATGTAAAAGTTTGTACTCCCACCAACAATGAAGGGTTCCCCTGTCTCCACATCCTCACCAGCATGTGCGGTCACTTGATTTTTTTGTCTTAGACATTCTGATCGTGTACAATAAAACCCCAGAGTCATTTAGATCTGCATTTCCTTGATGATGAAGGAAAATGAGCATTTGTTTAAGTGCTTCTTGGCCATTGGATATTCCTTTGTTTAGAATCCCATTTATTGAAAATGCTGTCTTTTTTCCGTTGTATAGTTTTGGCTTCTTTGTCAAAATCAAGTGTTCATAGATGTGGGATTATTTCTGGGACTTTGATTCAATTCCATTGAATAAGCCATCTGTTGCTATGCCTGTCCCATGCAGTTTTTATTACTATTGCTTGGTAGTTTAACTTAAAATCAGGGATGGAGATTCCTCCAGAAGCTCCTTTGTTGTATAGGATTGTTTTTTAGATATTCTAGTTTTTTTCCATATGAATTTGAGAATTGCTATTTCAAGGGCTATAAAGAATTATGTTGGAATTTTGATGGGATTTTGTCAAATGCTTTTTATGTATCTAATGAGATGATCATTTGTGGTCTTTTTTCTTTCAGTTTGTTTATATGGTAGAATTGTTGGAAGATTTTTGTATATTTAACTACTTCTGCATGCTTAGCATGAGGCCTACCTGATCATGGCAGATGATATTTTTGATGTCTTTTTTGGATTCAGTTTTTATTTTATTGATTATTTTTGCATTAATATTCAGAAGGGAATTGGTCTGAAATTCTTCTTCTTTGTTGGACCTTTGTGTGATTTATGTATCAGGATAATTGTGGCCTCAGAAAATGAGTTTGGCAATGTTCCTTCTGTTTCTATTTTCTGGAATAATTTGAGGAGATAGCTCTTCTTTGAAAGTCTGCTAGAATACTGCACTTCCTGCACTGAAACTATCTGGCCCTGGATTTTTTTTTAATGGGAGACACTTAATGACTGCTTCTATTTCCTTAGGGGTTATAGGACTACTTAACTTAATTACTTGATTTTTATTTAATTTTGGTAAGTGGAATCTACCATTTCATTTAGATTATCTAGTTTTGTGGAGTACAGGCATTTGAAATAAAACATAATGATTCTTTAGATTTCATCAGTGTCTGTTGTTATGTCTCCCTTTTCATTTCTAATTTTGTTGATTTTGGTAGTATCTGTCTGCCTTTTAGTTAATTTTGCTAAGGATGTTGTATCTTGATGATTTTTTCAAAGAATCATCTCTTGGTTTCGCTGATTCTCTCTATTCTCTTTGTTTCTAATTTATTGATATCAGTCCTGAGTTTTAATATTTCCTGCTCTCTACTCTTCTTGGTGACTTTGCTTCCTTTTTTCTAGAGTTTTCAGATTACCTGTTAAGTTGCTAGTGTGAGCTCTTTCCAATTTCTTTATGAAGGCACTTAGTTCTGTGAACTTTCCTCTTAGAACTGCTTTCACTGTGTCCCATAATTTTGGATTGGGTGTGTCTTCATTTCCATTGAATTTTCATATTTTATTTCTTCCTTGACCCAGTGGTCATTAAGTAGGAAGTTGTTCATTTTCCATGAGTCTGTAGATTTTTTAATTGTTTCTATTGTTGTTGATGTCCAGTTTTAATCCATGGTGATCTGATAAGGTGGAGTTGGTTAGATCAAGCTTCATGTATCATTTGAAGTTTGCTTTGTGACCAAATATATGGTAAAGTTTTGGGAAGGTAGGATGAGGAGTTGAGAAGAAGGTATATTATTTTCTGTTTTGGTGAAAAATTCTGAAGATATCTATTATGTCTATTTGGTTCATGGCCTATTTTTAGTTTTAATATTTCACTATTTAATTTTGTCTTGATAATCTGTTCATTGGTAAGAAAGGGATGTTGAAGTCTCCAACTACTAATTTGTGGGGATTGGTATGTGACTTAATCTTCAATTTTTTTTTTTTTACAAATGTGAGTGCCCTTGTTTATGGTGCATAGATGATCAGTATTGAAATGTTTTCTTGGTGGAATTTTCCTTTGGTGAGTATGAAGTGTGCTTCCTCATTTCTTTTAATGAATTTTGGTTGAAAGTCTATTTCACTAAATATTAAGATGGGTACTCTTTCTTGCTTCTTCTGTTTGTTTGATTGGAAATCTTTTTCTAGCCTTTTATTCTGAGGTAAAGTCTATCTTTGTTACTGGAGTGTATTTCTTGTATGCAATATGATGCTGGGTTCTGTTTAAGCATCCATTCTGTTAGTCTGTGTCTTTCTATTGGAGAATCGAGTCCATTTATGTTGAGGAATATTAATGACTAATGATTGTTAGTTCCTTTTATTTTCATGTTGTTTGCAGTGGCATTTGGGTGCTTGTATTCTTTTGGTTTTATTGCAATAAGGTAATTTATATCCTGGGTTTTCTTGGGTTTAGTTAAACTCCTTGGATTAAAGGTTTTCTTCTAGTATTTTCTGAAGAGCTAGGCTTGTGCATAGTTATTGTTTAAATTTGTTTTTTCATGGAGTATCTTGTTTTCTCCACCTATGGTGATTGAAACTTTTGCTGGGAATAACAATCTGGGCTGACGTTTGTGTTCACTTAAGATTTGCATATGACCATTTTCCCACTCACCTTTTAATATTTGTTTTCTTTTCTCTGTACATTTAGGGTTTTTTTTTGGTTATGTGGCCAGAGGAATTTCATTCTTTCTTTCTATTTTTGGTATAATGTATTTAATGTTCTTTAAGTCTCCTGGATGTTTAAATGAATTTTCTTCTTTAGGTTGGGGAAATTTTCTTGTATGATTTTCTTGAACATATTTTCTGGTCCTCAGAACTGGGAGCCCTCTTTTTCTTCTATTCATATTATTCTTAGATTTTATCATTTCATCATGTCCATGATTTTTTAGATGTTTTGCATCAGGAATTTTTCCTATTCAATATTTTCTTCCCACTTCCTCTCAGTTTACCTTCTCCCTCCTTTTCTGGCCTTCCCCCTTTATCTCTTCATATCAGGAAGTTCCTATCATAAATTTAAGTTTCATTTTCAAAGTTTTTTCCAGATAACTGGTACAATATTTTACATATGTTTCCATAATATATAGAATATCAATGTACATTAAATTCCATGACAGCTGTTCTTCGTATATTTTCAAGATAAAACACCCAATATTATTTTTCAGTATTTTATAATCAATATTAATTTGACTTACCCATATAAGTTTTAGTTTCTTTGTTTCTCTTTGATTCTAACTTTAAGCCCATTTAAGGTTATTTTCAACATTTGCATAGTGATTCTCAAAACAATTCAACCTTGAGCTAAAGAAGGCTTAGCTGATAAGAGCCTTCAACAACACCCAATTTTGGTGCTCAGCACCATGTTCAGGTTACTTTTTATAAAGTAAATAAGGCGAAAAGTAAATTATTCTTCCAACACTTTGAACTTATACTTTGACATTGTGGTATCTGTCATTAATTACTAGAAGTGAGTCTCTATTTTATTTTATTTACTTGTGTCCAATAAAGGGCAAGAACACAAACTTGACTCTTCATTTCCTCAGTTTTATTAGAGTGTTTTGAAGGTAGAGCTCTCAGAAGTTGCACACTTCACTTTCAGTTTTCTTCCAGTCACCTATAAGGATAGGAGGATGGTTAGACAGAGAGCAATTCAACTTTATTTTCTCCATTATCGATCTGTCTCTTCACTTCTATCGTAATATTTTTTGTGTTGCCATTTTGTAAAGCCATGTTTGTACATATGCAACTCTCTAATGACTTGGTCTGTTTTCATATTTACCATTCCTATTCTCTGCTGTGATATGGAGATATTAAACCACCCCACAGTTTGAGAATACTCATAGCCAAGATGCAGAGCATTCTGTCTTTATACAATCCAAGAGTTGAATGGAATCCTCTGTGATCTGTGTACCTCCTATCACTTTGATTTCAAAGCCACAGTATGCCAGACAATCTGTTAAGATAATTCTTACCAGGTCAAAGGCTGGCCTCCTAACCAGACTTTATATTCAAACATGAGATCATGAAGGGAGAAAGAGATAGTATTCAATTATATAATTTTATTTCATCTTATATGACGTTATTTTCTTTAGCTCATTTCTGAAACCACCTTCTATATTACCCTAAAGTTATTTACACTTAAAGGTGTGTGTGTGTGTGTGTGTGTGTGTGTGTGTGTGTGTGTGTGTGTGTGTGATTATTACTGTGTATCTGGTTGTGTCTCTGTTTATGTATCACCACATACTATACTGATGCATCATGAATCTATTATAAACAAATTAAGAAATGTGTAAGATAATAATAAATACTTATATCCCCAATGAACCCTTTGGCCTAAACAGAAAATTTTTTAAAATGTTATTCCTATGTCTTCATAGCTGCTAAAACCATCAAAATATTTATCCTTAAAAACACATATTATGGATTAGCAAGAAGGAAAACAGAAATACTTAAAACAAATGTTCCTACAAACAAAATATCCCTGATGGACATGGTTACCCCCAGGACAAGTAGGCTTTGTTTACATTGTGTTCTGTTCTCCTTTGAATAGTTTTATGACATATGTAGGAGGCTGACTTGCCAATGTAATTAATCATGTAATGACGAAGCTACTGTGTTCAATTTACTGCTGTTACGGTTGATTACACTTTACAAAAATACACCACCATTATGAGTTCACATTTATTCCATTTGCTCTGGGCTAGAAGGCCAGGAATAGACAAATATGAGCAATGTGCAGATAGCATATTTTTCTAAAGCAGAATGTCAAGGACATATTAATTTGTGGTGTCAGAAATGTTAGTTTGTTTAGTGGAGCTAAAAGCATATAAACATTTAGTAACTGCAAACTTAGTTGTGATATCATCAGCTTTTATGACACCATATTTGACTTCGATATTAATATAAAGAATTTTAAAATGACTTTTATAAACCCTCTTTACATTTCTCAAATAGAAGGCAGACAGAGTTCCACAAAATACTTATAATGTTCAGAGCTAAATTTGTTCACACAGCCAGTATCACTTTTTAACATAATTTCTTGGGAAAACATCCCATCACACTCTCAAATGCACTTGCTTCTTTTAAGACTATGGAGATTTAAGGGATATCCAACTTGTTCCTGCTTTGAGAAAGATTCTACTTAGAAGGAGTTTATTGGATTCGTTTTATAAGAACATTATGATAGGCAGATTTGGGCACAGGGGTCCCGCTCAAACTAAGGCACCAGCCAAGGACAATACAAGCGGTAAACCTTAAGCCCCTACCCAGATCTAGCCAATGGACAGAACACTCCCCACAGTAGAGTGGAGAGTGGGATATGACTTTCTCACATACTCTGGTGCCTCACCTTTGACCATGTCCCCTGGACGGGGAGACCTGGTGGCAATCAGCAAGTTACCAAGAAGAGACTTGATACCCTATGAGCATATAGAGGGGGAGGTAATCCCCCTCAGGAACAGTCATAGGGGAGGGGAATAAGGGGAAATTGGGAGGGAGGGAAGAATGGGAGGATTCAAGGGATGGGATAACCATTGAGATGTAACAAGAATGAATTAATAAAGGAGGAAAAAAAACATTAAAAAAAAGCTTTAGATACAGCAGATGATTACAAGGAAATAGTGTCCACAGAACACAGGAGGGCAGTTGCACACACTGAACTTACAGTGGCAATGGCACCACACTCAAGGAATGCAAGCCCAAGCCAGACCAAACCTAAGCATGGAAAGAAAAGGTAGGATCGATGAGGTCTCATCCCTAGTCCAGGAACTATTTTCACTTACCAGTTGCTAGAAATATCAGAGTCAGTAATCTATAAAAGTATAGCCCCGTATCAGTTGACTTTGCTTCATTTGAGGGCTACACATCCAAAATAGCACAAAGGGGCCTTGATGGAGAGAGAAAAGGAACAAACTTAGATGAATAAGGAAGGCACATATGAAGTCAAAATTAAAGGAGTTGGGTAAATATGATCAAAACATACTTGAAACTATCAAATAATATGACATGTGCCAAAGAAGCATTAAAAGTTACTTTATGCAAGACTTAGTTTTAGCTGTGATGGAGATCAATATACAAATATTACTGACAATATGTAGCCTTTTCATTACTGTAAGCATATCAAAGAACCATATAAAAATAAAAGACTGGTATGTTCAAGAGATTATATGTTTTATTACTGCTCAAGCATATTCACTGAAAGATACTGTAGTAATCTTTACCTGTCCAATTTGCTTGTATAGTTTATACCTTTTAAGAGGACTTTGGCTGGTATCTGGAAATAGTGCTACTAATGTCTATAACATTGGCCCTCATACTGTTGAACATTTTATGTGTATAAAGAAAATTATCTATAATTGATGGTGTACATGGCGTTAAAATTAATCAAATTATTGGATTGGTTGACAATAAATCTATACAGTCAAAACAATTTTTAGATATAACAGATTAATACCTATACCTAATACCTAATAATCAACAGATGGCATCATCTAGAAACTACACGTTTCTATAGTGGAACTACAATATTCTCATCATTTCTTATCTCCAAGGCCATATGTTAGCCGGGAAACACAAAGTTTAATTGTGCTTGTTACATATTTTTTTCTTTATTTACTTTGTAATCAGTTTCTTATGTTATGCTTTGTGACTGATCAGGAGGAAATGAGACTTCAAAGCCCAGAGTAAGAATATCAGGGGGAAGTTCATTAAAGCTGAGAACCAGTCATTCTGTAATGCCATGACCATAGTATGGAGCTAGCCAGTCATTCTGTGATGCCTTGACCATCACATGGAGCCGGGCATCTGTGATGCCATGACCATTTTATGGAGCTAGTCAGTCATTCTGTGATGTCTTTCCCATCGCATGGAGCTAGTCATCTGTGTTTACTAGTTTTGTATTGACAAAATTTCAGACAAACTCATCTGAAGAAAAAAATCTTATAAGAAGGTAGATATTTTCCTGAATCCACCAGCACTCATAGTTAGTACCAGATCCTCAAATAAATATGTATCATCACAAACTATGGAGCCAAGCACATCATGGAATCACAAGATTTTGTGAACAAGATCTTCACCCCAGACCCACGGCCATGTGTTCCTTACTGGTTGAGTTCATTTGGAAAATGCTTACTAAGAAATGCAAAAAGAAATTAAGAAAAAAAATCACAGTTGGAATACTAGATCTATATCATAAATTGACATGGGTCAAGTGGCCCTATTCAACCACCAAAGCATAATAGTTTCATTCATTTTAAAGAATGTCATGGCCCTAAAAAATACATTTGACCTTTAGGGTCATTGCAATGTCAAGAGAATAGGACAATCCAAGCCATAGGAATCTCAGTCATTGTTGATGAAATTAAAAATGGTTCAGGCACATCAGGTTTCAGGATTAACTCTCATGTATAAACCTAGTGTTATTATGTCCTCCAAAAATCATGGTTCCAGGCTCTTATACAACTAATGTTAAAATTAGCAGCTTATGCAATTTTTAACTAATGCAAACTAAAAGCAACAAGACTTCTTTGAAAAAAGATATTCACTCACTGGCAAATTGTGGTACAACTGAGAGATAACATTTAGCTATCAACAAATGATAATGAAATGGGAACCTCAGAGAAGTCAAAGATGTCGAAGGTCCTACAGGATTCCAATTATGTAACTTTCTTGAAAGGTAAAAACAATAGAGTAAGGAAAAGCTAGTGGTTGCTAAGTAGCTGTGAGGAGGAATATGTAACTCACTGGGGCACCAAGGAAACAAACTAGCCCTGACTGTTAAATAAAAAGAAAGGATTGACATTCTACGTTTCCCCAAAACACTTCTTATATTATATAAAAATAAAACTTTTTTGTATGCAATGTCAAAGGAGAATATCCAATTCTATGTACGCATTGTTACTTCTTTTCACAAGGCTAAATCAAATATAATAAATGATTACTATGCTGTGTAGAAGGCCAACAGGTGACAGTCAGGTGGTCAAGACCACTATAAAAAGCTTTTGGTTATGCAGCACAAATGTTCTTATAATGAGTGATGAAATGTCATTATATTTCTGTCTTTCTCTGCAAACCAACATCTCTATTCTAGTCAATAGAAAAGATCAGAATTATTCCAGTAGGAGAACACCTTGTAATATCCTGATTAGAAAATTCTAAGATTTGGGGGCAATCAGTTAAAAAACAGAAACATTATTTGCTATGATGTCTTGTCTTGGAATACTGAGCAAAATGTTACATGGGCTAAAATCCAAGGAATGATGACTAAGTGCAAAATTTAATCAATAATTGTGTTTCATACAGCCTTATTAACTATAGTGAATAAATTACACGAATTAAGATGTGGTAAATATATATATTTACCAGATACTTGGAGATTACAGTCCCTGAAGTTAGGCCTATTGTTTTGTGGCTGGTATTGAGTTATCTTGTTTTGTGGCTGGTGTTGAGTATCACATTAAGGTGTAGAACAAGTATCATATCATGTACAAAAAGTGAAGGAGAAGACGCGACTGAGGCTCCATGTTTCCCTTTGAGGGTATGTCCCAAGGACCAAGTTGATACAACACTGACACCTGTATTAGTTTCTGTCACCTCCCCATAGCAACACACAGTTACCAAGCCCTTAAGCCATGGGTCTGTGGGCAACATTTCAAATGCAAATCATAGCAAAGTATGTGAAAATTCTCCCTGCTTCTTATTAATATTCCAAGTAAAAATAAAATTCTTCAAAGTCAGTCTGCTAAAGCCCCAAAGGAAAGTCATATCAATTGGAGGAAAATCCTCGCAATCTTAGCATATGCAAGTTCTACAGATTGCCTCCGATCCTTACCCACAAGTGGCTGAAGGATGCTTAGTGATGTCACTGAACATTGGTAAGGAAGACATATAGAGACTTTTCTATTTTTAATTGTTTTTTAATTATATTACAAAATAATTGACAATATGATGATATTTCCATAGATATAAATACAAATATTTTCAGCACCATTCCCTTGCCTCACCTCTATTTCCCCCTTTCTGCTCTACTCTTCCATACACATAGTCCCTTTCATGCACTCAAGGCTATGGAGGCATTTTAATGAATATTAGCCACTACTTCTAAATTCCTGAACATCAGCAATGCACCTGCAAAACACCAGCCAAAACAGACTTTGGTGTCCTGTGGCAACCGGCATTTTGATGGAAGGTACGCTCATGTACGACAAGCAAGTGGATCATTCTGTGAACATTTCTTTTGTTCCTGAGTATAAGATGGGAATCAAGTTACCTGATGGTTTTCACAATCTTACTGAAGACTCTCTGACCTGAGGGAGGGTGGCCAACACAGTAGGAATGAATGAGAAGTCCCCGGGATTTCAGAATCTACCTGCAGTTGACAGTAAGCACAGCTATAACCTAACACACTGCATAATTTAGTAGCACCAATGAAGTCCCTCTGTGCTGTGACCTAGGATTAGAGGATAGAGAAGACACAGAAATTCTCAGAGCTGTAGACTATCATGGTCCATTAGAAAGTAAAACAATGCTTGAAGTTAAAAGATGCCACTCAGGAAACAAATACTTGTGAAGATATAAATGTAGATATAAAAAGACTATAAAATGTGATAGAGCCATTTTTTTTAATTTTTTAATTAATTTATTTAGATTGCTTCTCTATTTTTATCCCCCCACTTGTATCCTCCTATTCCTCCCTCCTTTCCCCTTTCACCCTATATCCCTCCCTACCATATGGTCACAGCCTGTCAAGTTTCATCTTGGCCCTGTGCTTATCCTTTCTCTGAGTGCCACCAGGCCTTCTCACAATGGAAAAGTGGTCAAATATGGGTCACCAGAGTTTATGTCAGAGTCAGTCCCTGCTCTCCACTCAACTGTGGAGAATGTCCAGTCAATTGGGCTAGATCTGACTCAGGGTTCAATGTTTACTGCCTGTATTGTCCTTGGTTAGTGCAGTAGTTTGAGCAGACACCCTCCTTAGGTCCAGATCCGCCTATCATATTGTTATTTTTGTGGGTTTCTAGGAACCTCTGGGTCCTTCTGTTTCTCCATCCTCCCACATTTCCCTCACCTAGAGTCTCAATGGGAAGTTCCTGGATCTATTCTGATCTCCTGGTAAGTGAAGACTTTCAGGTGACATCCCTTTTGGGCTAGTGTCCAATTACAAGTGAGTATATACCATATGAGTCTTTCTGCTTCTGGGCCAACTCACTCAGTATGATCATTTCTAGTTCCATCCATTTGCCATGAATTTCAAAATTTCCTTGTTTTTAATAGCTGAGTAGTATTCCATAGTGTAAAAGTACCACAGTTTCTTTATCCATTTTCCAACTGAGGGACATTTAGGTTTTTTCCAGGTTTTGGTTAATATTAATAAGGCTGCTATGAACATGGTTAAACATATGTCCTTGTTGTGTGGTGGAGGATCATTTGGGTATACTTCATGGAATGGAATAGCTGGGTCTTGAAGTAGCCCTATTCGCAGTTTTCTGAGAAAGTGCCATATTGATTTCTGAAGTGGTTGTACAAGTTTGCACTCCCACCAGCAATGAAGTCATGTTCTGCTTTCAATGGAGACATTTTTAACAGGGATTATGTATCCATTACTTGTGTGAACAGTAGTAATTTGTTAAAATGCTCCAAATGTTCATAGTAGGTTAGTTTTTACATAGAGCCTATGTGCTAGACCCATCCTTTAGTAATTGGTTTTGTTGTAGAGGAAATTTTAGAATTGCTAAATCTTCTTCAGTAGTAAAGTTAAAAGCATGTATCGTTCGAGAGAATTATCACCAATAAGGGTGCCTAAATAAGACATGAACTAGATGACAGACTAGTGGACAAATTGGAGAGCACCTCATGGGGCCTCAACCCTGAAAAATAAAACTAAAGGCAACCAAAGGAAAAAAGTCCACAATATTCTCCAGGGACGAAAACACAAATTAGTCATCTTATTCCAAATGCTCATCTCTGAAAATATATATTTATAGGTATCATTATACATATACATTACGTAGTGTGTAGACTAAGTAGGTTGAATTTCTGTGTATGTTTGTGTGTGCCATTATATAGAGATATATTTGTTGTTATATATTTATACATATATGTATATGAAAAATAAAAAAGAGACCATGAATTTGAAAGAGAGAAAGATAGAGTATATGCAAGTGTTTGGAGAGAGGGTATGACATAACTATAATCACAAAAAATAATTTTAAGAATTAAAGGTATGTAAGATAATCAAAGGCAAGATTGTATTTTATGTTCAGGGAAACAGTTGATGGGGTAGTTTAGTGCCTATCTAGCCTTCTTTTATCTTCTTTCTGACCAATATATAAGTAACATATTGAAAAAGGAGTTTGACTTATGCACAACATGACTAAAACCACACATGAATCTATAAATCATGGTATCAGACTGTCACTATTTATCTGGCTAATGCTCTTTCCCACCATCTTAGAGAATGAAGACTTTGATACCAATGTGTGTTTGTATATTTTAATATATTTAATTTATTTTTATATTTAGTTAGTTATAATTTAATTATTTGTGTTCAATTAATATGTTTTATATAAATGTTAACATTTTTATATAGTTTATATGGCAAATATGATGTCCCGACAATGTCAGAGACAAACAGATACAATGTGTAAGACACACTTACAGCTATGCCTTATCAATGACAAATATTAAGAATGTCCCCTTGGTGGGGAGGCCTGGTGGCACTTAAAGAACGAATAAGCAGGATACCAAGATGAGACTTCATAGCCTATGACCATATAGTGGGTGAGGAGGTCTCCCTCAGTCTTAGACCTAGAGGAGGGAAATGTGAAAGTGGGAAGGAGGGAGGAATAGGAGGATACAAGCGATGGGATAACAATTGAGTTGTAATCTGAATAAATTAATAAAATTAAAATAAAAAAGAATGCGTATAGAATTCTTCCCAACAACATTCGTCACTAGGGAAATAATAGTGAAAATCAGTGTAATAGGATGTCAGATCAGGTGCCTATAATTAAAGCAATCAGTATTGTATATTGAGGATTTGAAGAAAATAAAGAGTTTACATCTTCCTGGAATAACTTCAAAATGATCCAATCACTTTGGAAAACCTGTAGAAATTTCTTCCCTCCCCCTAAAGGGTGCTATTCATTTTAATTTGTTTTACTTTTTACAACTTTTATTAAATATTTTTACATATACATTTATATTATTACACATATGTACATTAAACTACCTACAAGAAGAGCCATCAAGAATTATATATATATATATATATATATATGTTACTTTAATAGTGATTTGGCTATTTATACTTGATACCTTTGAAGAAAACAACTTTCCTATCTTGGTAAGTCTAAAATTCTGAAATTATATGTTTTCAGAACAAATGAACTGGACACTGACGCTGGACCAGATCCGACAGGATTCATTCCTCTCAGCATGATGGACACTGACATTCTGCATTCTTCATGTTACAGCACCAAGTCCTTCAGTTGTTGTGCCTCATCAGAACAGGACAGCTCCCAGGACAGTTTCGATGGAAGCTTTCAAGCTCACTTGGGCCAGCATTACAGACTGTCATACACAGGACTCTAATTAAGCCTGCAATTTCTCAATATTAAGAAACTGGACCACAAATGCTAGTCCTACCTTTTTAACCATTTAATGAAATTTTCTTTGGGCCCCTACAAAGGTATTATTCGTCCCATTCAGCCAGAAGAAACCTAAAGAGAATGAAGCTCCATATCCCTTAAGTGGGGTTTGGTAGGTTTTTTTGTTGATTTCTTGGATGATAGATGTTTCCTTTCATTGAGAGTTAGTTATAAATTATTGTAGATGTTTCTTTTTTTCTTGTAAATATCACAATTTTATTTTTTCTTAAGGCTGGAGACAAATTCTTCAGGGTCTCTTTTTTTATTAATATTTTTATTGAAAAATAAAATCATTCATATTACATCTCAATTGCTATCCCATCCCGTGCATCCTCCCATTCCTCCCTCCCTCCCACTTTCACCCCATTCCCCTTCCCTATGACTACGACTGATGGGGACCTCCTTCCCATAAATATGATACTAGGGTATCAAGTTTCTTTTTGTTAGTGTAGACCTTTCTTAAAAGATACAAGTAGAACATCTCATAACCGTCAGACTTTTTACTCGTTCACATTTTCTCTTAAAGTACTCACATTTGTTAAGCGTGTCACAGCTTACTTCTACTTAACTAAGACAGGGTTGTTTCCTAATGGTTCTGAAGGCTGGGGCCCCGAAAACACTGTGTCTGCAAGGTTGGTTTCTGTCCAGGTATCTGTTGAGCTTCTCTCTATGTGCTCACATTGTCTGCCTTTGTATATTTCTGAGTCCTAAGATCTTATTTAGTAAAAAAAGAGGGTGACACCAGAGTTCGTGTGAAAGTCATACCCCACTCTCCACTCTGGTGCCTCATATTTGACCATGTCCCCTGGAGGGGGAGACCTGGTGGCACTCAGAGGAAGGATAGCAGGTTACCAAGAAGAGACTTGATACCCTATGAGCATATACAGGGGGAGGAAATCCCCCTCAGGAACAGTCATAGGGGAGGGGAATAAGGGGAAAATGGGAGGGAGGGAAAAATGGGAGGATGCAAGGGATGGGATAACCATTGAGATGTAACAAGAATAAATTAATAAAAAATTTAAATAAAGAAAGAAAGAGGGGGACAATGTTTATATTGAACTAGTCTCCAACCAGGGTTTACATTTACTGTTAATTATCTGATAAATACTGTCTCCAATTATAGTCACATTCTGAAGGCCAGAGTTCAGAATTTATATATGTACATTTCAAGCAAAAAGTATAGATGTGTGAGAAGTTTCATAACATATTTACCAATGTGTTGCAAATAATCCATTGTTTATTTTAAAAAGGACATATACCAGTAACATGTCAATAATAATAATAATAATAATAATAATATCAACAATATTGTGCCTGGGAAGATAGGTCAGTAAGTAAGCACACTTGTTACTCTTGTACAAAGCTCTGGTTCTGTTTACAACACGCAGAGTCGGCTCACAACCAATAGTAACTTCATTTTCAGAGGATGTTGCAAGCAAAACATTTAAACACATAAAAGTAAAGAAATGATTTTTATTAGGAGACAGAACATGTAAAGGGATGGAGAGACACTGCAGGAGTCAGAAGTGCCTACCTCTCTTGCAGTGAAAAGGACTACAAACCTCAGCCCCCGCACCAGGCAGGTCACAACTTTATGGAATTCTAGTTCTGAGAGGTCCTACAGTGTTTGATGTCCATAGGCACCCAGGCTCATTTCCACATTCACACACACACACATGCTTTAAATGTTGAACAAATCTTTAAAAACAAAAAGAGAATGTATATGAAAACTGTGGTGCATCTCTCACATAGAAAATTGTTCAGTAATAGAAACATATCAAATAATATGAGTAAATATGGTGGACAACGTGTAAAGAAAATGAAGTAGATTTGGAGAAAGATTTTCTTAGGAAACATTTTTCTCTTAAAGGCATTAATTTCTGATGTAGAATGGCTTTACTTCATATAGTTCCACTTTTTTTTCTATAGAAGCATTTTCAGTTAGTAGCAAAGGTGAGTATGCAAACGGGAAATACTTGAGGCTGCATCTGCACTCAGGTCAAAAGGAGAGAACATGGATGTGGTAAAATAAAGTTCACTTGGTAGCAAACTGCAGAGAAATGAGATTGACTTTTTAAGAGTTCTATCATATTTCAATTTGAAATACTCCTAAAGATAGTGTTAGTACTTGGCATCATGCAATATTGAGAAAACATGTGAATACAGAGGATTCTGCATGCATTGGCAGCCTATCCAAGTTATCAGTTCTAAACCTTAACATGGTTTCTGGCTTGTAAGACAGATACAGGTATTTGTACAAATTAATCATGACAGAATTATTTTAATTATAGAAAATAAGAAATTTCCAGTAATAATCATTGCAATGAATTGTTAAAGTAATGCAAAGTAATTAAATAACATTATCAATAAGTATTGCATAGTCATATCAAAATTAAGGTCAAAAGATTTCCCCATATTAATTTTTGAATCAAATCTAACTTCAAATCTCATCTAGTTGGAAAAGGTATGTTCAAAAGAGAATGTACAGTATATGTGAAACAGAACCTTAATTAATAATTTAATAATCGTCACCCTCACTAATTTTACTGTATTCACTAGAATATATAAATAAATTATAATATACACACCACTGAAGATTATAAATATAACCAGCTTCCAAATTGCTGGATACATTTTCAATAAATACACAGCCAGTGGTATATTCATTCCAATGTTTACTAAAGCACTATAAATAAAATCAACTTACGCAATTTTGAGCAGGTGAACAAAGAAAGATTATGCTGTATATTTACAATGTTATGGAATTTGAGTGAAAACCAAAATTCTTTTCCTAGGACCAAAATAAAAGATCTAAAATATTTAATTCCACCCATAGTAATTGAATGGAGCATAGCAAATATCATATTTGTTTTCATATGTGGAACTTAAAAAGTTGACCTGAGAGAGAAAAATGTTTAGAGAGGAGAAAATGCTAACTATGTTATTATCACACAACGTAAACAATGTCACTGCACCCTATGGATACGTCTAATTAAACCGATAATAGCAATACAACTCAATATATAGAAAACAGACAGCAGCCTACAGTCACTTTATAAGCGTTGTTACCCTAGTTCGTAGTGTCTAGATTAAAGTTTTTCTCTACTTGCTTACATGTTATTTGAGATCTTTAAGCCTTATTTGAAGTCAATTGTAATTAAAAAAGAAAAAAAGAAAAAAACAAATAAAACCCACTAATTTCAAAATTGTCACATTAACCAGCATTCATAGTCTATATTTTTATTGCACATTGTTTCCTCAAACCTTGTTATCAACTCCAAAGGCTTGAGAATTTTACACTGCAAATTAAGAGGTAAACCTGCCCCAGCTTGAAGGACTCTAGCAAATTTGCACTGTTTTCTCTTGAGGCACAGACAGCCCCTTGACAGTCTTGTGGGCAGCACATTTGCATGGCTTCCGAGAAATGAATTGCATGCTCAGAAAACCCAAGTTCTCTGTAATGCACAGTGCAAAATGCTATTTGACCTTTCCATGGGATGAGGACATTTGGCTTGCTTTATTGTAGTAAGTAAACAGACCTGCCCTCTGCTCAAAGCAAAGTGCTAACCTCTGTCTTCCAGAGGAGTTTATTCTGCAAGCATCCACAAAAATATGGCCTGGATCAAAAGAAGCAAGTGCCTGCACTCACAAAGAATGCAGAAAAGCAGGGAATCCATTCCCTGACTCTCAACTAACTTCACTTTCATGGGGCATATAATTTTATATTAAAGTTGTGATACCATCTACAGTTTGAATCAGGTGAGGCTATGAATGAACCTTAAAACTGTCAAATAGTACACAAAATAAGTTATTATTATATTTTGTTTATAAGGTCAATAAAAGCTTGAACACGGAGCTTCCCCAATTGTTCCAAACATGTTCAAATTTCACTGAGAAATACATAGGTTGTTTCATGAATATGTCATATGTCTTTAAACAACCTCTCCCTTAACTGATATGTTAGCCTGTCCTACCAAAACATGAAATTAAATAACTAAATAAAACCGCTCCCAAACAGGAGTTCATTGTTACAGAGAGAAACAAACAAACAAAAATCCTTGTGTTTTCAGTAACTAACATAAGATTAGAAAATGCTCATGTAAAGGAAGCTGAAGCTGAGGGAGTGTCCGCGAAGGAAAGGGAGGAGTCAACTCTGACTCCTCTATGTATTCAAATTAGATGAAAAAAATTTACATGATCTCAGACTGAATTTCTACCCATGGCTCACCTCTGTGAGTCTTATTTTCCTACATGAGTTTTCTAAAGCATCACAGGTATGTGAAAAGGTCCATGAAAGAAATTTCTTGTCAAAGTTTCATCAGTCAGCAATGGGATGGGTAGCTAAGAAAGCTATTACAAGAAAAGAGAGACAAACTGTGCTGGACAGACTGATGTCTCTGTTTTCTAAGTGAAGGACTGAACCCCCGGAATGGAACTGATATGAAATCACGTCTTGAAATGAAAGAAACAATAAGGCTTAGACAAAAATATACGAGATGAGTAGGCAAACGGCTCAGCGAGGAGCAGCACTGGCCGCCAAGTCTGAAGTCCTGAGTGTGATTCCCAGGGATCCACATGGAGGAGACAGAGAACTTTCTCCTGCAAGTTGTGCTCCTACTGTCACAGGCATTTGCCACGTCCAGTTCCTGTACGTGCACACATATGTGCACACCCACACAGAAGCAAATAAAAATAGATATTTTAAATGCTAAAACTCAATAGAAAAGATGTTTAGATTTTAATGAAGCAAGAGATTCTGAAAGTAATGGTGGATTCATCATTACTCAGTAAAACCAGTGGCTCTTGAAGGGGAGAACACAATCATTGAGTTCTAAAGACCAGAAGAGTTGATCCTACTACACAGATCTTCCAGCTTGTTGTTTATAAATCCTTTTAAGCCATCGTGCAGATGAAAAATATAGATCTGTGGAAAACGTCTTCAATATGACTCACCAGATTACAAATCGTCATGTTTGTGCAATTTAGTAAAAAGTTAGAAAGAGAGTTGTGTTGACTAGAGTCCACTTGGCATGAGCTATAATCATCTGAGAGGATCGGGGGCCATCAATTGGGAAAATTGCCTCCAGAAAAACTAGCTGCAAGCAGGAGAGAATGTAGGAAATATTCTTAGTTATTGATTGATGGAGGAGGACCCAGTCATTGTAGTAGAAACATCCTGGACTACATGTCGTGGATTCTATAAGAAAGCAGCATGAGCCAACCATATGAAGCAGGTCGGGAAGCATCACTCCTCCAAGAGCTCTGAGTCAGCTCTCGGATGCAGGTGCCTGCACTTCTCTAATGTCTGCCTTAGCTTTCCTCAATGGATGGTATTTGGGATATGTAAGCCAAATAAACTCTTTCCTTCCCCAATTGCCTTTGGTCTGGTGTTTCATCAGAGTGGGACAGCCAGGGCTATTACACAGAGAAACCCTGTCTTGAAAACCAAAATTAAAAAAAGAAAAAAAAAGAAAGAAAGAAAGAAAGAAAGAAAGAAAAGAAAAGAATAAACTCCCAAGAACATAATTAACATGGAAGACTCAGAACTTAACCAACACCAACCAATAAACAGAGAAACCATGAGGATTAAGAAAATGCTTAGACATTTGATAAAATCCAACTCAAATGGTATATACTCACTTATATCTGCATACTAGCCCAAGGGGCATGTCCCCTGAAAGGCTTCACTTACAATGAAACTGGGACAGAGGAGAGGACATCCTATTGGGACTCTAGATGAGAGAAGCATGGGAGAATAGCAAAGTAGAAGGATCCAGAGGGTCCTAGAAACCTACAAGTAGAACATTATGATAGGCAGATTTGGGCCCAGGGATCTCGCTCTAACTAAGGCACCAGCCAAGGACAATACAGGCGGTAAACTTTAAACCCCTACCCAGATCTAGCCAATGATCAGAACATTCTCTACAGTTGAGTGGAGAGTAGGATATGACTTTCACAAGAACTCTAGTGCCTCACATTTGACCACGTCCCCTGGAGGGGGAGACCTGGTGGCACTCAGAGGAAGGACAGCAGGCTACCAAGAAGAGACTTGATACCCTATGAGCATATACAGGGGGAGGTAATCCCCCTCAGGAACAGTCATAAGGGAGGGGAATAAGGGGAAAATGGGAGGGAGGGAAGAATGGGAGGATACAAGGGATGGGATAACCAGTGAGATGTAACAAGAATAAATTTAAAAAATTTAAAAAATGCTTAGATATGTGTGGTGACTCTATCTATCTGTAATTCAGTGCTTGAGAGTCTAAGACAAGTAGAACTCTCCTGTTGGCCAGCCTAGATTAAAGGCTACACAGAGAGTAACAACATTCTAACCTCGGCTAAGAGACATTGTTTCAAAAATATAATAAATAAATAAATAAATAAATAAATAATATCGATGCCTATGAAATGATGTGAGCACTAAAGAAAAATAAGAGGCATCACGTAAGCCTTCCCTGATTATCTCATAGAGATTAACCCTTTCCTCATAACAGAGTTTGACTTTCTTCCTACTGCATGTTTTCACCCATGTCTTCCTACTTTGCATTATTTGCATCATGTGAGCTTCACGATAGACTACTGAAAACAGCTTCAGAGGTGCAGGGCCCAGAGTGACATCTCCATTTTATATTTCTACCAGTTCTGGGCTCCTTAATTGATTATTGAAATGATAGAACCTATACCATCATGTAAACAGTATAGAAAAGAAAATCAGATGAATAAAATCAGAGAAGTAAAAATTCTAAAGGTTAGGAACAGCCATTTAGCAGGAAATTTAGAGTGCATGCATGCATGTACATATTGAGCAATACTAGAAATATTGTATCTTGGTACCTCAAAACCATTTTACTATAGCTATAAATTGTTTGCTACTAAAAATATTTTCACTTAGCTACTTAAGGACTGGTTGTTCAGCAGAGCACAACACATTTAACTAGAACTACTATAAGATTAAACAAAGAAAACAGCAATGTTATTGAATCTCAAAATAAATTTTAGGAGTAATGAAAATAGTGACTATCATCCAACATTCAATGAGTGGTTAAATAAATATGAAGCCATGAAATTATTAAATAATTCAGTCCATTTTGAGGACTTGGACATGAATATATTGACCAAGCCTGCTCATAAAAATAGCAAGATTTCTTTGCAGTGGGACTCAAGACCTCAGTTTCATAAAGTATACAATGCATCTCCTATGTGTGTATATATAGAAATTTGAAAAGATATATATATATATATATATATATATATATATATATATATATATATATATATACACATATATATCATATAGTCTACATGTGAAAATATATATAATACCTTATAGAGTTTATATCTAGTATAGATTTCCCAAAGTATTTAATGAAAAACCTATCAATTGTTATTTCCTTTGATGGACCCTATGTTAGAAACTACATATATTGTGTTCCATTTGTCACTGCACACATATGAGTTTCTAATCAGTAATATCCACTCATGGAAAAATGTCTTTGAAATTCATCAATTCATTTTTTGTACTTTGGCATTGAATAAAAGATTAACTTACCTGATAATTTGGTACCTCAACTATAATATGTACATATTTAACTAAATTCACATCTAGATGCCAATTCCTGCCAGTCATGAGCCACTATGTACTCTGCCCTGGAAACTATCTTTCTCACAGGTTCATGACTATTTTTGTGAAATAAAAGCTTATAATGAAGAGCATAATATTCATTTTATATCAAAATAGTCTTCAAACACTTTTTAAAAATAAAACAATATATTGGAAGACAGCTGTGGGTAAAGTGATTGCCATAGACAAACGAGGCCCTTAGTTCAGAATCCTCAAGAGAAAAACAAGTTGTGTGGCCAATGACCTTTAGAACCCAGTGCAAGGAAGATAGACGCATGTAGATATCTGAGGCTTCCTGAGCACCTATTCTAACAGGAGAATTTGGGGCTGAGGAGATAACCTTCAAAAATAAATAAATAAAAGTTCGAGAGCTTCAGGCACCCAGAAGAATACATGAGGCTATCTTACTACCACACAGATAACACCTACAATGACATGTTCAAATACTTCAATCATATGTGTACCCCTTCAGACACCCCCCCCCACATACATACAGAACACACACACATGTGAAAAGTTAATAGGAGGAGTAGAATCCTTGACTCTTCAATTTGTAAAGTATGGGGAAATATTTTACTTAAGATTCTTAGGCAAAACTCTTTAAAACTAAGGAAAGTGACACAGAAAACTTTGGAGAAGAGAGGAGTGGATGTGAAAAGGACATGAATTTTTAGAATGGGGGGTTAACACCTTTAAATACTATCAGAATACAAATTTCTCCTAAATATTAGATGAACAGGAATTTGGAAGATCAATGATTGACAAAAGGTGGCTTAGTAACACATTGTCACTGACAGATAATACAATACATTTGGTATGGCTTTGACAATGATTAACTTAGTCAATTGTATTACATGATAACATTTTCTACAGACACAACAAGTTAAAGCATGGTGTCACAGTTTTGACTCATATGTGTTTAAATCGATAAATAGACGAAAGCATATGTTAATATGGATCAGCATTGTCATGGAAATACAGTAATTAATTCTAAATTGATTTTTATTACAACAAATGTTTCATTTATCAAGTTAAACAGATTGCTTATCAGTTGAGGAAGAAATGAAAGGGATAATTAGTAGTCTTTTGAAAAGACTTAGCAAAGCCTATTTAATTATAATTTCTAGGCCCTGGGAATAAGATTGGTCTTTATGACAAATCACAAATCTTTGTGACAATTGATCATTAGGATTCCTATATCAATAAAACCAAAAATGGAAGTAATCAAGTCAACTGATAGAACAATTTACAATAGATTTGTGAGAAATCAGTATTTATGGAATATACTTCTAAAAAGTTTAAAGAACTGAGTAATACTACTGGTTACAAAGCACCATTCATATTTATCTCCACAGTTAAATTAACCAATTTCAGCTAATATTCACATGTATAATGGATAAAGTTAGGAATATTTTTCATTGTAGCAGTAACAATAATCACTGTGGGATACATGAATAAAAAGCCTTCTCCATCTTCATACTTAGAAACATAAAAACTTACTGCTTTAATGAATTTGTACTTGCTGTAGATGAAATTAAATGAAAATATTGCAAAAAATTTACAGAATTAGTACTACAGTCAATTATATTTTATCATAGCTAAGTTTGTACGGAATGAAATATGAACATAAACAGGGAGTACATGATTTTACTAATAAAAAATAAAAATGATAACAAGTCTCTTCTTGGTAGCCTGCTATCCTTCCTCTGAGTGCCACCAGGTCTCCTCCTCAAAGGGACATGGTCAAATATGAGGCACCAGAGTATGTGTGAAAGTCAGTCCCCACTCTCCACTCAACTGTGGAGAATGTCCTGTCTATTGGCTAGATCTATGAGCATATACAGGGGGAGGTAATCCCCCTCAGGCACAGTCATAGGGGAGGGGAATAAGGGAAAAATGGGAGGGAGGGAAGAATGGGAGGATACAAGGGATGGGATTACCAGTGTGATGTAACAAGAATAAATTAATTAAAAAATTCTGTAAAATAAAAAAAAATAAAATAAAAATGAGGGCTGAGATCATGTACTACAAATTTACATGTTAAAAACTGGCAATATAAAAATGTATTAGTTTTTTTTAATGCATTGTATACTATATAAAAAATAAGCACAATTGTTCTTAAAAGGAAAATTTAAGTGTTCGCCACAAATTTTTGTTGGATGAAACATTTATATATTGTGAGACTTCAAATTAATTCTTATAAACAATATATATTTATGTGTGTGTTTGTTGTATGAATTATTCTATGAAGACATTAATAAAATGGAGAGGTATCTCAATGTTAAGAGATGACCTAACTTTGGTTTCCAATGCCACATTGGCCCTCACCTCAGCTTTGGCAATTCATCACCTTTTACACACACACACACACACACACACACACACACACACACACACATATGTAGTTAAAGTTTTAAGAAAATACAAAAATTTGGTGGTCATACGCACTTACCGATGAAAGTCTATATAAGCCAACAAATTCATTATAAAAGCATACCTGTACTTTTAGAAACAAAATAATAGTTTCATTAATACTTAAGAAAAGAATACAGGGGGAGGAAGTCCCCCTAAGTCCCAGTCATAGGAGAGGGGAGTAAGGGGAAAATGGGAGAGAGGGAGGAATGGGAGGATACAAGGAATGGGATAACCATTTAGATGTAATATGAATAAATTAATAATATATATATATATAGAAAAAAGGAAATATTTTATATAGACACCAAAAGAAAAGTAAAAGAAAATTTTACCAATATACACTTCAGTGTTAAATTACGAGGCACTCATATCATAATGAAATTCAAGAAACCATATCACAAAAACACTTAGGAAAATGTCTCCATTAAAATCTGTGTTGTTTAAATGGCGCTAACATTGATAATCTTGTCAGCACTTCTACATGAGAGACATGATTTTAGTGCTGACTAAAGTATTAACTAATGACAGTAAGGTACTGAGTATTTACATTAGCATAAGAGATTCAGTTGGCCGGAGATATGAGACAGCAGCGGAGGCCACTTGTGCTCTTGCCGAGGACCCAGGTTCAGTTCACAGATCCAGGTGAGCTGAGCTCCTGTCCCGGCCTCCTGAGACACCTGTATGCCCATGTATGTGGCTTTTAGGCAGACTTAATAAGCATATTGAAATATTTTTTAAAAAATTAAGCTAAGAGAAAATATTATTGTGCTGGTAAGATAGTTCAGTGGACAAGATGCTTATAATGCATGCATGCATGTGGACAAGAATTTGAATTCCTGCAATCCATATCAAACCTGGAAGTGCAAACTTGTACTTTGGAAATAAATCTGGCACTTTCTCAGAAAAGTGGGAATAGGGCTACTTCAAGACCCAACTATACCACTTCGTGGAATATACTCACGTGTGCGCCACCACACAACAGGGTACATGTTCAACCGTATTCATAGCAGCCTTATTTGTAATAGCCAGAATCTAGAAACAACCTTGATGTCCCTCAGTCGAAGAATGGATGAAGAAATTGTGGTATGTTTGCACAATGGCATACTACACAGCTATTAAAAACAAGGAAATTTTGAAATTTTCAGGCAAATGGGTGGAACTAGAAATGATCATCCTGAGTGAGGTAACCCAGACCCAGAAAGACTTAGATGGTATGTGCTCACTAATAATTGGACACTACCCCAACAGGGATATCCCCTGAGAGTTTTTGTTCAGTGGGGGATTGGGACAAATAATGGGACTTCCTATTGGGACTCCAGGTGAGAGAGGTATGGGAGAACTGGGAAATAGTAGAGGGTCCAGGAACCCTACAAGAAGAACATCAAGGCCGGTGGATCTGGACCCAGGTGAGTCAGCTCGAATTACTGTACCAATCAAGAATAATGCATGCAGCAAACCTAGGCCTCTATACAGATCTAGCCAATGGACAGCTCATTTTCCACAGCTGCTCTGACATAAACTCTTGTGCCCCCTGTTTGACCATTTCCCCTTGGAGGGGAAGCCTGGTGGCGCTCAGAGGAAGGGTAAGCAGGTTATCAGGATGAGACGTGATAGGCTGTGATCATATGGTGGGGGAGGAGGTCTCCTTCTGTCACAGGCCTAAGAAGGAGAATAAGGTAAATGAGAAAAGGAGGGAGGGAACAGGAAGATAGAAGTGAGGGGCTAACAACTGAGATGTAATCTGAATAAATTTTTTCAATAAAATTCAAAAACAAACCTGGATGCCTTGCAGCAGTGCCTGCAGTCACAGTGTTTCTGAGTGTGCATGGATGTTAGAGACATCCTGTGAAAGTCATCCGCGGAAGCATGGGGTCAGCTACCCTAGAACACACCACCGAAAAACACAGTGAGACCCTTTCTCAGACAAGGTAAAATGTTAGCATAGATGCTTCACCTGGTCTTCTGATAACCACATACACACCATGCATATTTGCCCTCTTATATGCTTAATTATGCACACAGAGGTTACATATATGCACATGCTCATGCACACATTCAGGACACACACTCTCACACATTTTTATGACTTGTTCTATGTCTACATCATCACCAAGTATATGAAACAAACCATGAAAAATAAGTGCGAAAATCCAAACAAATGAAGTCTTTGCTTTGCTTTGCTCCTACCTCCATTTTTTGCCAGAGAATGACTTTGGTGTGATAACATATTCACAACTTCTGTTTGTTCGCATTCAATCATAATTTTGAGTAGGCAGCTGGAGTTAAATAAGCATTTCAGGTTAATCAGTTATGTTTTTTTCTAAACTCCATGCAGCCACCCACTGTATATATTTGCAAACCCTTACTCATGTGCAGTCAGTTTCCTCTTTCTCATAACTCTACATCACAACTGCAGAACATGTGTTTTCCCTTGGTGTCTACTTGAATTCCCACTCTGCAAAAGCTAAAAATACTTCCCAGCAAGGTCCATGGAAGTCCTGATGACAATATCCATTAATTAGGAGTAGGTGATTTGGAGTAGAGTTCCTGTGTCTATTACTTACAGGGTAGCTTTTATGGTTGTTCTTAGAGTTTTGGAAAGCTCCCCCAGCAGCTGAATTCTAGCACCTGTAATCCTTTCTAACTGCCTCAGCACTGGCCCAGGGATAGCACCATTCACTTCAAACAGCACCAGCATTGATTTTGAAATAAAAGGTTCCCTATGAGATTCAAAGATTTTACAGTGACCCAGTAGGAAAGCAATAAACCTGAACTTTTAGGGATTTGTTTTATAACCTGTAGGTGTCTTAGACATACACGCTTGTAATGCTGGTTGACAGACCTAGTTGACATTGAAACACTCAATTTGTTTTATTCTTTTTTCTTTAGGAGTACAAACACATTGGCTTTGGAAAACAAGTTTATGTTACTCTTTGTATCCTACTGTGTCTAACACAACTTCACATATTAAATAAATGTTTTATAATCAAATATGTCCTGACTTTATACAGTTTCATTTGAATTCAATTGTTTTAAACTTAAATACATTAGGATAATTATCTGAGTAATTGTCAAGAATATTAATAATGACTTATTTTAAAAGATTTATAACCAGAAGTTTTCTTGACAAATTTGTTTAAATCATTATATGTTTTATGATAAAAATTATTTTCAAATTATTTTTCCACATGAAAGGTAAAAATGTTTTAAACCATAAATACAAATATAAAAAGAACAACAAATACATAAACATTGCTGTCTTTTTTAAAATCTTGAGACAGATAATACAATATTATTAGATTAAACAAAAGTCATAACATTGATAAAGTAAACATGTAAAGTTAATTTATTTCCTTTAATTCAAATAATGCCAGTCAGAAAATACATTACAATGATTTATGACATAATAATAAAAAGGAATAATATTCTTTATGTACACTTCCAGAAAAGATAAGGCAATGCTCTTTTCCAGCTATGAACTAAACAAAATAAAAACAAACCAAAAACAAGACAAAAAGAAACAAAAAACAAAAACCTAACATGCTTAGCAAAAGTGGTGTCAAGTGCAGGATTATTGAGAATAACCACTTGCCTATAATTTTTTAACAAAACGGAACAATGAACTCAATATGACAAAGCCCTGTGTTGATTTAAGGAGCCTTTGGTGCTGAGAGATCTATCACAGCAAATACATCTTAACACATTTTACATCATATCAGCATAACCTATAAGATGCAGTCAAAGTAAATTGAACTTGATATAAAAAAAATTAGTACGTTTTAAAAACAGAAACGTGACTAGGTATCGCTAAAGTTCAAAGACGTTTTAGTGAAAATGGCTCCTCCATAATGCTGGAGCACCGACAATGGGAAAGTGCTGCTGGCCGAAGACAGAGGGATGGTGGGCAGCCGTTCAACAGGTAAGTCCTCCTTACAAATGGTCTTTAAAAGACAAGTGGAAACTTTTCCAAGGAGGGAGCAAATTATGTGGCAGAGGTATGGTGTATGATATACAATACGGTAATTTGTTTTATTTATTATATTTTCATGATTCTTATTTAATCAGGTGAAAATTATTTACCAGTTAAGATTAATTGATTATAATAACACAACATTTTCAATGTTAACATACAAGAGACTTTTTCAGCTTTGAAATTCTTTTTTTTTTTAATTTTTTATTAATTTATTCTTGTTACATCTCAATGGTTTTCCCATCCCTTGTATCCTCCCATGCAGCTTTGAAATTCTTACAAGCTCACAGACTCCATTTTAAGAAGAATTTCTCCTAAGACCCCTTTTCTGCTGCTGGGACTAGGGGATTGTGGACATAAAATGGGTTATTTTGACAGTTTAACTCAGTGGTTAAATTAAAATGCTCAGAAGATTGAACTTTCATTGTTACATTTTTAAAAATTTATTTTATTAATTTATTCTTATTACATCTCAATGGTTTTCCCATCCCTTGTATCCTCCCATTCCTCCCTCCCTCCATTTTCCCCTACTCCCCTCCCCTATGACTGTGACTGAGGGGACCACTCCCCCTTTATATGATCATAGGATATCAAGTCTCTTCTTCGTAGCCTACTGTCCTTCCTCTGAGTGCCACCAGGCCTCCCCAACCAGGGGACTTGGTCAAATATGGGGAGGGAGGGAAGAACGGGAGGATACAAGGGATGGGATAACCATTAAGATGTAACAAGAATAAATTAATAAAACATTTAAAAAGATAGAAGGATCTGGAAACTACATAAGTTTAATTAAATATGTACTTCCATTAAGGACTGAACTAAGAACAATGCTCTAAGACTATCCAGGACAATTTATATACATTTTTTTTTAAAAAAAGTAGTACATGTCATCCACGTTATAAAGTTGATCTATGCCCCAGGTAAGAGAAGCATTAAATATTTAAATTATTACAAGAACTTTCTTATATTTTTCATTGTCCTTACATTTTTTAGGTAATTAAACAGAGTAGTGGGGTTTTTAATTAGAGTTTTATTTATTTATTTATTATTTTATGTGTTTACCCTTCACATACATCTGTGTTCCACATACATGTGGTCAAAAGAAAAGTGTTAATCCCTTTGATCTGAGTTACAGACGACTGTTAGCTGCCTCTTGGAGTCTGGTAATCAAGACCAGGTCCTCTGGAGAGGCAGTCAGTGCTTTTCGCTGCTGAGTCTTCTCTCTAGTCTAAAAATGGGCTTCTTTACGTTTGTTCAACATGTCTATAATTCTACTTTGCTCAGATCTGCTTCCTATACATATTCCTTTCTCCTTTCCCTCACTTCTCCCTTTTTTATCTCAAAAAAGCCACACACTACTTTCATGGACACGCACACACACACACCCCACACACACACACACTTGAAGAAAAAAAGTGATATTTGCTTTACATAGACTAGCTCGTTTGCTTAAAATATTCTCCATTTCCACCCATTTCATTCAAGAATAATGCCTTCTCTTTACAACTATATTAAAGTCTGTGGATTACGAAAACTCTTATGTGTTGCTTCTTCCCTTCCTCTGTTGATGAACTAGACTGTGTACATAACTTTGTTATTATAAAAAGTGCTACATTAAACAGAGATGTGCAAATATCACTGTGTTATCCTCACTTAGACACTCTGTAATGATAAAAATATATTATACAGTAGTTCTATTTTTAATATCTCTTGAAAACTATTACTATGAGGCCTTCACTAGTTTTCATTGACAAATAATGTATAAGGGCTCCTCTTTCCTCAACTTGCACCAACATTTATTGTCACTTCTTTTCATATTGATGACCACTGTGACCAGGATGAAATAGAAACTTCCTGTAGCTTCCATTTGTATTGTCCTAATAGATAGAATGGTGGGCATTTTTCACATATTTATTGGTCATTTTTATTTCCTATTTGGAAAACAATATTCATTTGATTTGTCTGTTTATTAATTTGATACTTTTGGCATTTATTTTGGGGGTTAATTGTAAATTCTAGAATATCATTCCTTGTGCAGTATAAAGTAAGCAAAGTTTTCCTCCAATAATGAAGCCTGTCTCTCCACTCCACTGGATATTTCCTGTGTTTTGCAGGTTTTAACTTTCCTAGTGTTTTAGGATTTTTGGTTGTTTATTTCAAATATTTACTTTTAAGTTCTAAGCTATTGGAGACCTTTTCAGCATAGTCACATCTCTGCTTTTATCTCGAAGTGTTTTCCTTTAACAGATTTCCTGTTCCTAGTCTACATTAAGGTCATCAATCTATTTAGAGTTTGGCTTTGAGCAGCATAAGAGATAGAATTAGAGTCTCATTCTTCCCCGTGCAAATTTCCAATTTTCTTAGCAGCAGTTGCTGAAATGGCTCTGTTTGCCAATGTATATTTTGACACCTTTTAAAAAATTGGTTGACTGCAAAGTATGGATTCATTTATGAATTTTGTATCCACTCTAGTGACGTGTGTTTTGTGCCAGTAAGTTGTTATTTCAAAATGACTCTATGTTGTGGAATTTGGAGTGATATTGCAACACCCAAAACATTGTTATTTATGCTTGGCTGCCTGGGAACTTGGTGCTTCTTTGTGAAGTTTATGATGTTTCTATGATGAACATCATTAGAATCTGGGTGAGATAGCACTAGATCTGTATGTTACTTTATTTAATATTTCACATGTCACAATATTAATTCTACACTCCATGTGCATGAGAAGTATTTCAGTCATCAAATGTCTTCCATTTTCTGTTCCAGTATTTTTAACTGTTTGTGAAGATGTCTTTTGCGTCAACACTTCAGTTTACTTCCAGATTTTTGAAGCTATTTTGAGTTGAATTTTTCCCTGATCTCTTTCTCCGCCTATCTATAATTTGTAATACACAAGATGCTAAAATTTTGTGTATTAATTATTGTGTTATTCTACATTGCTAAAATTGCAGGTCAGACCTCAATTTCCTAGCTGTAGTGGATATAGACATGTTTTTGTTTTGATCCCAAGTGTGGTATGTGAAACAGACTTGTGTGAGGATGGGAGTGTGTTGTTTGTCTGATAGAAAGGAAACTACCTCTTGAGGCTCAGTCTTTGTCATTTGATAAAATTCTGGTACATATACTGAAAGGGTATAAATAGGATCCCAAAACAAAAACAGAAACAAAAACCAGAGGCTTGTCTCTTGGTTTTGCATTTGCTTTGCATGTCTTGGCTGTCCATGTCTCCACTTAAAAATGTTCCTTGATATAGACACTCCAGAGAACGCACCAAAGAGGCTGTACTGTTTGCTGTTGCTCCCACTGTTGCTTGTTTTTGTTGCTGTATTTGCTGCTGGAATCCTTTGGATGACGAGTAGAATCATGCCAATGAACCGATCTAAAAAGGTCTACTTCCATTGTCCAAATTAGCCTTTCTTTCTCCTATTTAGGGTAGGTGGGTTAGAAGGGAGGTAGACACATTAAAAAGCTCCAAATAAAGTAGATTTTAAGAGGATCAAAGCCTACATCTAGCACTCTGTAAAGCCTTAAGTATTTGATCACATTGTCTGAAAACTGAACTAATTGACTTCTCTCCTTACTGCTTACATCTAGTGTTTTGTGTCTTGTCATATTACTGTAGTTAAGACTTTACGCACTACATTGAATAGAAAACATTGCTGACACCATGGCATCACTTCTCATTTTAGAAAAAAAAAACTTTGATTCTGTTATTTCACATTTAGCATTTTTAGGTATATGCTCACATATATTGCTTCATTATGTTTCTTTTATTTTAAGGAATTTTATAATGAAATGCTGTTTAGTTTTTTCAAACACCTTCACTGGAACTTTTATTATCATTTAATATATATCTTTTATTTGTTTTTACTTTTGGTATTTTAGCAAAATTTTTGGCTTAGATAATTCTAGTAGGTAGAGACAAGTATTTTGCTGAAGCCGTAATGTATTTAAATTAACTATGGTTTATGAATACTGTACATTGATAATGCACATCTTCCCACATGTGCATTATTGCTTAGTATTAATATTTAAGTATATTATTTTATAGAATTCATATAATTTAGCAAAATGTCTCTTTGCCTTCTTTATGTAGGTGGCCATAATATTTGACTTTATTGTTAAATCTTTAGAACATACAGTTTTCCATGGGTGCAGGGTCTTTTTTCATATTTGTGGTAAGGCAATTACTTCTTCCATTTCATGGCTTGTCTTTTCAGATCGTACAGATATATTTGAAGTATCACTCTAGTTTCAATATTGGAGGGATAACATAGGTAGAATTGGAAGTAAGAGGACTAGACATTTGATGTTAGAGAAATTGAATGCAATGTAAGAACATAAAAGAAAAACAATAGGAGATACATATTAAAATGGAATTTTGGATGTATGGGGAAATGCGTGAAGATTTGTAATAGAATTCCTCTATGGCAAAGTGAACACAATTACCCATTATATACATTGTATATTGGGAACAAGGTTAAAGTGGTTTCTTTTAGCTCAACTTTCTACTGCATTGTGTGATGTGGAAAACTATATTAGTATTAATTTCTAATGTTTACCTTCCTGGTCACAATGGTATCCAATGTGGTAAGGTTAGGCTTGATCTGGGGTTATTTATCTCTTCTAAGTTTAAAAGTGTGGTCATTAAAATATGAATTCATTAGCCAGGAAGTGGTGGTGCACATCTTTAACCTCAGCACTCAGGAGGCAGAGGCAGGTGAACCACTGAGTTGAAAGCCAGCCTGGTCTATAATGTGAGTTCCAGGACAGGATCCAGAAGGTAACCCTGCTTCAAACAAGCAAACAAACCAACAATCAAACAAACATATACATGATTATTTTATTAATAAATAATCCTATGTTTGCTTCCTACCAGTTCTTGTGCCTAGAAAAGTATATAGTATGTTCGTGAAGCACTGTGTCCTTAACTAATTTCTGAACTTTTGGCCATTTTTCCACCCATATTTTTGTGTCTAGATAAGACCAAGCTAATTCTCTGTGTATATCCTTTATTATTTAATCCCCATGGCTTGAATTTGATTTGATACTTGTTTTGTTTTGTTTGTTTGTTTGGTTGTTGGTTGGATGGTTGTAATTATTTTTTTACAATGTCACAAGACACAGAGAGTATTCTGAACTAATATCATACAAGAAAACTTATTTGACGAAACACAACTGTTCACCAGAGATGAATGTTTCACATTTTGAATATGTTAATGATTTCAGATGGAGAAACAACTTTTAATTTATGTCCTATAGTAACTCACTTTGAATAGAACTCATAGGTTAAAGCAGGAAATTTTAAAACTTCTATATTTTTATTTCCATGTGTTTTTGTTTCACCATAAATAACACCAACAACATCCCATTAATCTCTAAAGAGCTAAATACCAGCAAATACAAAATAAGCATTATGGTGTTAATTGGATAAGCTGTTTATATTTAAAATATTTGTCAATAATCTATTGGTGTGCTCTTCCCTGGGAAAGGTTATTTTGCCATTCCTCAGTTGCTCATAGAACTTTTTAAGGGTTGAGACTGAAAAAATTTTATAGACATATAGCAAATCCTATAGCATGAATAGGTTGTAGTTACATATTTAAGAATACATATATTATATAGCTTATATAATATTCAAATATAATAGTTATGTGTATATATATACATACATACATATATACATACATACATACACACACACACATGCTCAGAAGGAGCTAGCCAACACAAACTGAACTCTACCTGATTTTTTTTGTGGGTTTTTGTTGTTGTTGTTTTTGTTTGTTACTTGTTTTTTTTTCTTTTTTCTTTTTGTTTTGTTTTGTTTTGTTTTAGTTTTTTTGAGAAAGGGTTCCTCTGTGTAGCCTTGCCTCTCCTAGACTTGCTTTATAGGCCAGGCTTCCCTTGAACTCATAGAGATATGTCTGCCTCTGCCTCACTGAGTGCTGGGATTAAAGTCGTGTGCCACCATGCCTTACTACACATGATTTTTTAAAAAGAGAAATTAAAGAATATAAAATAGATATTTAGACAGCTAGAAGAGGATCTTAGAAGAGTTGGGGAAAGGAAAGGGATATGATTATTGTATTTTTCATGAATTTCTTAAATAATAAAAACAATATCTTAAAATTCACAAAAGGATATGCTGAAGTCAAATAATTCTAAATATATAAGTTGATATTATTTATAAACTTGACAAAACTGAAATTTTTGTAGTTTAATTAATTCTGTGAAATCTAGTATCTGTAGTTCAATTCAAATAGTAAAATTTCACTGACATATTTAGCATTAAGAGAAGGAAGGAAACATATATTCAATTAAATTATTCTAGGTCTTAATGGAATTCATTTGATAAATGATATCTTTTAAAACTGAATATATGCAACCTTTGATCATAAATAAATGTTATTCTCAAGCCTACAGTCAGTGAAGCTTAATAAAATCAAAGTCTTATGAGATTCATAAATTATAGGCAAACATGGTGAGGTAATAGGGTTCAGATATATTTCTATAATGATTCCTATAGGCAACACAAAACACTCAGGTAAATAGATTGTATTTAAACAGTTCATTTGGATTTCCACAGCCAAGGTTGTCATCTTTGGGTAAAGATTCATAAAGCAAATTAAACTCTAGAAAACTGTGCTCATCAAAGAAGTTTTGAGGATACTGGATATAATAGTACATTTGTCTTTATGCTTAATTATGGCTGTCAGAGTATAGGAGGAAAATAAACACACCCTCTTATTTACATTAAATCAAAGTGGTGCATAGTTGTCCTTTGATTCTTTTAAATAAGATCTTTCCTATAATCTACTCTAATACTTTTGAGGAACACCTGCACTGTAATGATAAATATTAATTTCATCTACAATGATGCAGAATAGGGTCTGCATGGATGAGTATTAAGATGAAGCTTACTGCCTATATTCTCATTGGCTGGTGCCTCAGTTTGAGGAGGATCCCAGGACCCAGATCCGCCTGTCATAAAGTTCTTCTTATAGGTTTCCAGGACCCTCTGGATCCTTCTATTTCTCCATTCTTCCAGCTACTCTCACCTAAAGTCTCAATACGATGTCCTCTCCTCTGACACACTTTCCTGGGAAGTGAAGTTTTTCATGGGATGTATCCCTTGGACTAGTGTTTTGATATAAGTGAGTATATACAGTTTGTCTGTTTTGTTTCTGGGTGAACTCACTCATTATGATCATTTCTAGATCAATCCATTTGCCCACAAATTTCTGGAATTCCTTGTTTTTAATAGCTGAGTAGTATTCCATAGTGTAAATGTACCATAGTTTCTTAGTCCATTCTTCTACTGAAGGACACTTAGGCTGTTTCCACGTTCTGGCTATTATGAATAAAGCAGCTATGAACATAGTTGAGCATATGTCCCTGTTGTGTGGTAGGGCATTTTCTGGGTATATTCCAAGGAGTGGGATAGCTGGGTCATGAGGAAGCCCTATTCTCATTTTTCTGAGAAAGCACCAGATAGTTTTCCAAAGTGGTTGTACTAGTTTGCATTCCCACCAGCAACGAAGGAGTGTTCCTCTCTCTCCACATCCTTGCCAACATGTGGTGTCACTTGAGTTTTTTATCTTAACCAATCTGATGGGACTCCTACCCAGACCTAGCCAATGAACAGGACATTCTCCACCGTTGAGTGGAGAGTGAGATCTGTCTCTCACACGAACTCTGTTGCGCCCTTTTCTGACCACGTCCCCTGGATGGGGAGGCCTGGCGGCACTCAGAGGAAGAATAGCAAGTTGCCAAGAAGAGACTCAGTAATCTAAGAGCATATATGGGGGAGAAGGTCTCCCTCAATTACAGACATAAGGGAGGGGAGAAGTGGGAAGGGGGAGGGAGGGAGGAATAGGCAGATACAAGGGAAGGGCTAACAATTGAGATGTAATATGAATAAATTAATTTTTAAAAAGATGATGGTTTTATTCCCTAATGTACCTATTATCAAACTCCAGTAACATGACATTGATAATAGTCATGCTTAATTCCTATTCAGAAGGTTAACCAGAATAGACACTGGAAGTGATTGAAAACAGGGAACAAGACAGAAGCCTACCATAGTGGTCCCCTGAAAGTCTCCAACCATCAGGGGATTGATTGAAGTAGATGCTGAGGATCACAGCCAAAGTAAGGGACATAGCCCGTGGTAACTTAGCGAAGAGTTTGGGCATAGAAGGACCTGAAGTAGACAGGAGCCCCACAAGGAGAACAACAGGCCAACAAAACTAGGACAAAAGGGCACCTATAGAGACTGATGCACCAACCAAGGACCATGGATAGAGAGGCCCTAGACCCCTTGCTAAGATGTAGTTAATAGACAGCACAGTCTCCGTTTTAGCTCCATAATATGGGGAGTTGGGGCTGCCTCTGACATGGACCCTGTTGCTCACTCATTGACCACTTCCCCGAAGAAGGTAAGCCATGCCAACCCACAGAAGAAAAGGATGCCAGCAGTCCTGATGGGACTTGTTAGGCTGGGATCAGATGGTAGTGGAAGAAGTTTGCCCCTTTCTGAGAGCTACAGTAAGAAGGGAATGAGGGAGGAAGGAGAGAAGGTGGGTGTGGGACTGAAAGGAGACAAGGGAGAGCACTACATTTGGATACAAACTAAATCAATTAAAAACAAGCAAACATATTTAAAAAAGAAAATAGTCACATAGTCATGCGATAAAGGAGAGAGTCCATTTTTCTCTGACTTTTAAATATACCATTCATAATTTAGTGTGTTGTAACTTTTATTAGTTTTTACATTTAAAAAATAGTAAAAATCTGTTACTACACTATTAAATCATGTTCAAGTTCCATGCACAGCAATAAGATCAATGTCTAAATGGTTATCTCTAAATGATGCAACTGTAAATATAAAAGTATGTCAATTTGTGTGTGTGTGTGTGTGTGTGTGTGTGTGTGTGTGTGTGTGTGTGCATGTGTGGTTTTTTTAATTATATTTCCTTTTTAACATATACTTTTATACTATCACACATGAATAAAATAAACTACATACAGCAAGAAGAACCATGAAACAATCAGGAATTATATAAACGTTACATTCATAGTGTTTTGGCTATTTGTATTTGGCAACCTTGAAGTAAACATCTTTCCTATCCTGGTGAGTCTAAAATTTTGAATGAAAATCAATATCTTATCTCATCTCTATTAACTTAAAACATCTATCTATATCTAAAAATATCGTAACCCCTAAACAACTAAGCTTAATTGTAAAACTAAACTATCTGGTCTTCAATGCTATCAGAGACTTGAGAAGGAATAAAACTTAATTACCTGAGTGAACTAGAAGTGCAGGTTAGCAGCTTCCAAAATGAAAAATTGACAGAGACAATTTGCCGCCTGAATAGTCACCCAAAACTCTCTATACCATTGGAACATCATCTTCAGCTTTCTGGCCCCATTTAGCTGACAGATATACTTGTGAGGCAGGAAGTATTGAGGACTTGCTTACCCTCTCTAGGCAGAATTTGACTGTTGACTCATTGCATCCGAGCTTGCCCATCTATTAGGCAGAATTCTGTCTGTGGAATAAATGAGGATATTTTATTTCCAACTGAGTGTTCTAAAATTTTACAGAAGTATGACGGTATCTGACTAATTCAGTTTCTCTTCCATTGCTGTGGAAAAATACCCTTACAAAAAAGAGATAATGTGGTTTTGATGTTTGTAGTTAGCTTGTTTATTTTGTTGTTTTATCCTCACAGTTTCTGTTACAGTTATGCTTATAGTCAAGGCATCAGAAATTTGAAACAACTGGTCACATTTTGATTCATGCTGTCTAGGATTTCTGCCCATGGAAGGTTCCTGCCCACAGAAGGATCCTGCCCAAAACTAAGATAGATTTGCCATGTAAACTACTATATTTAAGATAGTTGCCCATAGGCATGCTTAGAGAGACCCCAGGTAATTTTTAGATCCTGTCAAATTACTAATAAACACTAGCCATCACATTGATAAATTTAAAAGTAAAGATTAAGATGAACTAAGATGAATATTAAGCAATTCACGTCTGTTACCAATCATTGCTAAAAATAATAATAACGTTCTTTACATAGTAAAAAAGAAATTAATAGGGATTGAAAATATTTTAACACAAGAAATAAATGTCCTAACAAATAAGTAAAACTTGATATATTCTGTCAATAATTGGTCAATTTAAAACAACCTCAGAATTGTACATGTTAATTGATACTAACTGAATAATTTGTGCTAATTAATTTATATTGATTAACTTACTTGGTGAATAAATGTACACATATATATACACACAACAATTAAAAAAAGAGACCATTAATCTGAGATGGATTAAGGTAGGAATAGGAGAAATTGATAAAAGGAATCCTGAAAGGGACTGGCAGAAAGAGAAGGAAAAATGATGTAATAATGTTTGAGTTAATGTTTTTTAAATCTTAATTACACAGCAAGTTCTGCAGTTGTCACAATACCTTAACACAAAACATTCTATATATACCCTGATTTTTAAAGAGATGCTCACACTGTAAATAATAGAATAGGAAAGTCTGGAAGCCTAGAAATAAAGCTGTGTTATTGAAACAATGTATTTTTTAGAAATTATGCCAAGAAATACTTTGGAGGGATTAAAAGTCTCTTCAAAATATGGCGCTGAAAAGAGAATGTACCCAGGCACAAAATGACACTAATTCACTTTCTCTTACTTCCTACAGATTTCTAAGAGAAAATTTACTTCATATATAGACACAGCAGTGAGTTTCTGGAAAGGACTTTATTGGCTCAAGGGAAATCATGAAGAATTGACAAGGTAGGTTGTGTGGAGATCAGAAGCTACCTAAAACAAAGAAATAAGTGATCAGAAAAACAAAGAACATACTGAATTAAAAATATAATTTGCCAGCTTTAAGCTGGCAAGGAGTTAATATATAGCATTTACAAACACTCATATTTTGCATCAAAACACAATTACACAAGCAAAACAATGGGAAAAGTTAAAGAATAGACTACTTTCAAAAAGCCAATCTATAACTTGTCAATGAATACACATAAAACATTCAAGGTCTCTACCATAGAGAGAAGGTAACTTAGCTACCATCTCAATCCCATAAGAGAGACAATTTCAAGCAAAACAAACAATGGAGCCTTCTGGTAAGGATGAGAGGAAACTGGAAACCTTAACACTGACTGTGGAATGTAACCTAGCATGGACAACATTCAGGATAAAGATTTATCAAAAATGAAAACACAGAATGTTGATATAATCCATCTCTACCAACACAGAGCCTATACCCAAATAATCTAAGACAGTCTCATGGGGACAGCTGAACATCTGTGTTTACTGGAAAACTATTCAGAACTGCCAAACTTGCTTAAATGTCTACACCATAAGATTTTATGCAGCCAAAACAATGAACATTTCTCATTTTCAGAAAAATAAGAGTAAATAGACATCATGATCTTAAATACAAAACCAAGAAGATAGATGTGGTTTTGCTCATATATAGAACCTAAGTAACATATCCATATACCTAATCAAAGTTTTGCCCAATGATGGAAGCATTTCCAGAACTTACAAAATTCCCATCAACAGTGGAATTGGAGGTGGTACTTCTTTGTATTTGGCTCTGCTCAGTAGATAGAAGTGGATTCTAAAATTAACTAAATGATTGGATTTCTTCTTGAGCTAGATCACCTTAAGACAATACAATGGCACTTCATTCATGGTCTTTAACATCACACATGTACAAAGAAGAATCAGCATCTTTCTATAGCAAACGTTTGTTTGAGAGACATATAAAGTAATTGAAAAATATTCTATTTCTTCTGTTTTCTCCCCCTTAAAACTATGGCGAGTGTTTCACATTCTGATGGATGTGATTGACATTGGAGATTGACACCTCATAGCCAGGGTTCAGTTCTCATTCACTCTCCCTTCATAGCCATTTGGGGAGAGGTGGAAATCAAGGAGACAGGCTTCAGGTCAGTGGAAATCTCACTGAAACTGGCAGGTGCTTGGGGTAAGTACATTCCCAGAGCACTGGAAATCTCTTCTAAATTTCTCCTCCCAATCACTACCTGCTTCTAATAATCCAAGGTTATTAACATAAGAGAAGCAGATTTAAGCTTCTGCTAGGTTATTTATCTCCAAGTTCTATTTCTTAGAGTAGCAGCTCTTTTCACATTAAAACTCAAATGGTTTAATTGAATAAGAAAGAATTAACTAACTCCTAGTCAACAACATTAGATGCAATATGACTGTTGCCTGCTAATAAGAATTCTGTTTTTGTTACAGAGCAGAGTACTGAGGCATCTGTGCTTTCTTGCTCTTGAACCAGAATGTTCTCTGGTAACTCAGAGAAAGGTGTTATGGAATTTAAAGATGTAAAATAATGACTCTTACAGAGAATGACAGAGGAATACCTGAGAACTGGTTTTCACTGAAAGGAATGAGATGGGAGAATGTCAGGCATAGGTTCTGTACTCTGTGGAGCGACAAATATTTATGCAAAGATATGGGTGTGGGATAAATACACAGGCACAGCCTAAAACTATATTCACATCTAGCTCTGAACTGGCCATTTCCCAATTGAAATCATTAAAGATCTACATCTTTTATTTTAATTTATTTATATACTTTTGGCTATGGAGCTATACTCACTGTAGTTACTTTTTTTTACTAGTATCTGTTGTGTGCATGTGCAGAGAGCCAAATGTGTAAAGGGGTATTGCTTGTTTCTTCAAATATTTTCATATTCTTTGTAACACATAGCATGTGATCTCAGCTAAGAGCCTGGTACTAAGGGCCACATTTTTTTATAAGATAGTGGCATAGATATTGATGACTTTAAGAGCCCTGGAGTTTTAAATCTGAGCTTCTATCTGTATACTTATTTCTTCCTTCATCTTATAATTCTAACTTACTCATCGAAATTATAATTCTAACTTACTCATCGAAAAATATAATTTAAAAACTTAAGTAGATATGATTAAAATCAATGCATATAGTAGATAAAGTACATGGCATTTCCATATCTGATATCAATATTGCTTTATGTAAAGATAAATTTAAATGTTGTTTCATTCAATAAAACTTTTTCCCCAGAAGAGAGAATCAGATATGAAAGATGATGTAACTTTTACCTACATCTATGAAGATGTCCAATTTTATAAGGAAAATAATCATAAGGCTACTTAAATAATAATACTGCTAATGTAAAAATTTAATGAAACTTCATTTTATGATATTGGAAAAGTTTACATTTCACATTTGGGGAATTAATAAGATGTGATTCTCAATCACTGCTTTAACTTTTAAGATCCATGATTATATAAAATAATAAGCCATAGTTTCCTCACGCAGTGTTTTGCATAAAAGTTCATCTACAATACGATACTTTTACTACCAGGATTGTACATTTTACTCAAACTGCAAAAGAAATTATGCGTGCATTACTTCATTCACATTCACAAAGGAAGTAGAAAATGTTCACAGACAGCTCTTTAGGCCTCTCTGTGTGTGAGTGAGTATTGGGGGGGACAAAGTACTGAGTGAAGTTGACGGGGCAGAATCTGCTGCGCAATCTGGACCTAGAGCCTTACTTAAGGTATGAACATCTGGCAGTTAAGATCAGTAATAAAACTTCTCAGAATAATGCAGCATTCAAATTTCTAAAAAATAAAGTTTATTAGGCATGTTTAAAGTCAAACACATGGTAATATCAGGAACACATGTGGAATAAAATGATCACTATTTTTTGAGATTTGAACTTAAATATTAACAAAATTAATTTTGTTTTGGAAAACATAAATCCTATATAATAACATTCAAGTCTTTGTCGTCTTTCTTTTCTAGTTCCCAGTCATTCTGTTATTCATTGCCTATTTTAAACTTTCAAATTATTTACTACTGATTTTGATGCAGCAACTCATTTACTAAATTAAGTATTGTTCTTTCATTATTGTAAAACTCTGACTGTCAACACTGGTTGGTAGTTGGAAAAAAATTACAAAATATTTTATATTGACAAATAGTAATTTAATAATGTTTATGAACAAAGAATTAAAAATAGTTTTATTTTAGTAGTAACAATAGAGCCTATGATTAGGGGCTCTTCTAGAACTTTAGTTTTCCTTATTTAGTCTTCATGTAAGTATATTATGGAGTAATATGTAATTATGGAGTAATAATATACTGTTGCTAATTCCATTTAACCTATAAAGAGACTGAAGAACAGAGAAGTTGAAGTTCTGCATGTGGGCCTGGGAAGATGCTCAGTGGGTAAGAGATCCTGTCACGTGGTTGTATATCCTACCTTTGAATCCATATCCTCTGTGTAAAAAGTTGAGTGTGGCCATGCTTGTGTTTATAGTACCAAGGCAATAGAGATTAGAAAAAAAGGAAGATCACTGGAACTTTCTGACCTTTAGCCTAGATCCACATTCATGGGGAGGCTCTGTTTCTAGAGAATAATGGAATGAGGGATAAAGCAGAACACACACAAGAATTCTTGTTTGACCTCTTAGGTACGGGCAGGTACATACACATATATGCAATGTATGCCTGTCATGCTCCCAGACTACTTGTACGATATTACAAGGCCCAAATACATATTTTCATTCCAAAAAAATGCAAGTGTGAAAATCGTATAGTCATAATTTGACTAGAATAATGAAAAGTAATCTATTAAAGATTTAAAGAAAGACCTGACACTATAAACATGCTAGAAGAAAACATAGGAACAAAAACTACCTAATACTGGTTTTGCCAAATATATTTCAGGTTATAAACCCAAACAAAAAAGAAAAAATGCACATGTTTTCATCAAACCTAAATGTTTTCAAATACACAAAAAACAAAAGTAAAAATAAAATACCTCACAGAAGATGAGAAAATATTAGAAATTTTACTTTGGATGGGGCCTTTTATTTGCTTGTATTTCATTACAACATGGAAATATTCAATAAACACTTTATAAATAAAGAAATAGTTATTAAGCTTATTTGTTTAGAAGCTCAAATTCTAAGCCCTGAGTGAAGGCCAAGTGAGAGATGGTGGGTATACAACCTAGACAGTGTTATACAAGGAAAAATTTACATCTTGATGGAGAAAATTACGAAATGGTTCAGATATTAGGCATTTTAACAAAAAATACATTAAAAACCCAGAATTCCTTTTTATATGACTTCAGGGCTTCAAAACATTATTTTCTTCCTTTCTTTTTTAAAATTTTTTATTTTAATATGTTTTTAAATTAATTTATTCATATTACATCTCAATTGTTAGCCCATCCCTTGTATCCTCCCATTCCTCCCTCCCTCCTGCTTCCCCCCTACTCCCCTCCCCTATGACTGTGACTGAGGGGGACCTCCTCCCCCTGTATATGCTCATAGGGTATCAAGTCTCTTCTTGGTGACCTGTTATCCTTCCTCTGAGTGCCAAAAGGCCTCCCCATGAAGGGGATGTGGTCAGAAATGGGCTCCAGAGTTTGTATGAAAGTCAGACCTCACTCACCACTCAACGGTGGAGAATGTCCTGTCCATCGGCTAGGTCTGGGTAGGGGTTCAAAGTTTACTGCACTTATTTTCCTTGGTTGGTACCATAGTTTGAGCAGGAAAGAATCACACTGCCAGAGATTCAAGGACCTTTCACTACACTCTTGAAGAAAAACTACTTCCCTCCTGTCTGGTATGGAATGAGCATTTAGCTCATGAACTTTGGTGGAGAGACTCTTATTATATCTCAAGCATAGTTAATTGAACATTCAATAGGCACAGATTCAGGCTAAGATCAGGAAAACAAGTAATTTTGTTTTATATATGGACAAGGAACTTACACATCTCAAAGGAAAACACAAATAGCCAGAACAAAAATACTTGATCACATTCTTTTTAAATTCTTTGTAGTTTAAAGACAACATCATCTTTACTGATTGAAGATTTGTAAGAACTCGGAAATGAGCAAGCCTGTCATCTCCATTTTTATAATAGCTTGTCATGACTTTTTGTCTTCCCATCACAGTTTTGTGATTACTGGAGTATGTGGAGATCTTTCCTTATTATTATTGTATTTCTAATAGAGTGTGATCAGTGATCTTGGATGTTGTTATTGAACTCAGATATACTGATGAACAAACGTCTAAATTTTAAAGTGTAGGATAGTTTATGGAAGTGATAAAGCTGATACTTAGGGAATTAAAAAATGTAACATAACAGACAAGGCCAGTCAGCTGGAGGATACAGAACCAGCAGTGGGTAACAAAGGACCTAACAAAAATAATGCCTAAGTGACTCCACTAAATAAGAGAATCATCCTGTTCACAACAAAGTGAAAACCCTAAACAAACAAACCAATGAAGAACAACAACAACAAAAGAAAGCAATCAAGCAAACAAACAAATAAACAAAAATATCTTATGGTGATTTGAATATGAATGGCCCTTCCAGGTTCATACCTTTGAATACTGGGTGCCTCAGCTGGTGGACTTGTTTGGAAAGGAATATAAGTTCGTGACCATGTTTGAGAAAATGTATCACACTGGTTGTTTGACAGTTCAAAAGCCTATGCAATTTTCCCTCTCTCTCTCTCTCTCTCTGTCTCTCTCTCTGTCTCTCTCTCTCTCTCTCTCTCTCTCTCTCTCTCTCTCTCTCTCTGCATTATGCTTAAGGAACAGACATATACTCACAACTACTGTTGCAGCACTGTGCCTGCCTGCCTGCTACCATGTTCTGTACCATGATGGATATGACTCTAAGCCTTTGAAAATATAAGCCTCAAATAAACTCTTTCTTCTGTAAGTTGCCTTGGCTATGGTGTTGTATCACAACAATAGAAAAGTAACTAAGACAGCTTTTTATTTTTCATGAGGCCATCTAAAGCTAATAGCTGGAAAGATATGTCAAAATTAACCATCAACAGTTCAAGAGCAGACTAATTTATTTCAGAACACTGTAGATGGTGACTACAGCCAATACCTTTTTTTCATTGTAGGGCCTACAAGAATTAAGCCTAATATACTCTTCCTCTGAAATCTATATAGGACAGGATGCATGTATGCAAATACAATAGTCCACCTCTCAGGACTATTGTTAACAATTATTTCTTTCCAAATTTACATTGAATATGTACTGTACCCAAAACATTTGGTAGAAATGTATACTGAGATGAATGTTGTGCCCATGACAGCTACCAAAATTATTTCTATCTGTACCCCACTGATAGAGAAGTAATTGTGACTTTCCAATCTTACTACTTTGGAGCTGAAGAGATAGTCAGCTGAGGTATACAAACATCAGTTCATATTCAGGAAAGTCACAAAATAGTTACTAAGAGAATCTTGGTGATCATCAGAAGTGATTGTTCTTAGACAGTATTTCTTACATCAACATGTTAATGTGATTCCTGAAAGCTTGTTTATTTTTCATTAGATAAACTCTAAAAGAGAAAGGAAAAGAAGATGTCACCTAGCAAGTCTGGCTGTAGTAGAATTATATTTTGTCACACTCCATAGTTTTCTGGTCTCATCAACTTTATCAAGTAAGTCAGTATTTACTTTTTGAGTTGCCTCTCTTCTTACTTTATACAGATACAATTTTCATTAGAGATAAAACTTTTATTAGAGGGAAAATATAGGACAGGTAAGCTACCTCAGCTGACTATATTGGGTTTTCAATAAAATTTTGGCTCAGCCTTCAGGCCCATGTTGTTCAAATTATTGTATCTTTTTCTAGCATGTAGTAGTCAATATTTTCATGCCATTTACTTTTGTGTTTCCACGGTATAAAACAGATCTTTAATCTAGCAAAGAAAAGCATCAAATTCTTAATGATGGAAGTCTACTCTTTGTGCCTTAATTTCAGGGAACATTGGCATAAGTGTTTTCTGATGGATAAACATTCTCTATTCTCCATAATTGAAGAGTCTAATAGCTCATTAAAATAGTACTGTTATATCCATTTATGGGGATGTCCATAGCTCAAACTTTTATATTTCTGTTATGGATAAAGCAACAATAGAAAATGAAGCAAAAGCAATGTACATACATTGCCATGGCATGAAACGAAGCCACTGTCTTTTAAATTAAATTATCAGCCCAAATTTTGATAACTACTATACAAAGAATAATAAGTTTATAAAGAAAACAAGATAGATGACATTATAATCGATACAGTTAAGAAAACTGTCTTAAAATATCCCTGAAGTTACTTATGAAGGGGAGAGAGAGAGAGAGAGAGAGAGAGAGAGAGAGAGAGAGAGAGAGAGAGAGAGAGAGAGAGGGAGACAGAAGGTATCGAAGAATCTGAGATGCTTTCCCCAAGGACAGCCTGCAAGAAGCTGGGACAGATCTTGAGGTCTTGAAGGTCAGCTGTCATTTTCTCTCAGAAATCTGTGGTGTAAATATCAAAGTCAAATCACTGAGAGAGCCTTTGGGTCTGAAATATTAGAACTCCCATAGATGAACTTTCTTCATGTCTCTGTTCAAGATACTTTCTTGTTATTAAAAATGTGTTACCTATGCTAGTAATGGGCAGTTTTTATTACTGTCCTCTATAGTACAGTTTAAGATCATGGATGGAGATACCTCAATAAGATCTTTTATTGTACAGGACTGTCTTAAGTATTTGGGCTTTTTCTGTTTGTTTTATGTTTGAATTTTTCCCGTATGAAGTTGAGAATTGTAACATTTTGTGGGAATTTCATCAAATCAGTAGATTGCTTTTGGTAAGACATCCATTTTAACTATGTTAATCCTACAAATCTATGAGCATGGGAGAGTTTTCCATCTTCTGATATCTTCTTCAATTTCTTTTTTTAGAGATTTGAAAGAGATAGGAGTTCCATAAGGAGAACTACAGAGCCAATAAATCTAGGCCCAGGAAGTTCTGTAGAGAATGATGCATCAAATGAGGACCATACATGGAGAAGACCTAGACCCCCTGCTGAGATGAAGTCTATAAGCAACACAGTCTCTCTGTGAGACCCATAGTATGGACAGTACGGGATGCCTCTGGCATGGACCCTTTAGCTCACTCACCACTTCCCCTTGACAGTTAAACCATGTCAGATCACAGAGGAAGAAGATGCAGGCAGTCCAGATGAGACTTGATAGGTTGGGTTCAGGTGGCAGTGGAGGGGGGGCTCCCCCTTTATTAGAATTAGGGGAAGGGGGAAAAAGGAGGGAGGGTGGGACTGGGAGGACATAAGGGAGGGGCTACAATTGGTATGTAAAGTGAATAAATGAAAAATAAACTAATTTATAAAAAAAGAAGCAACATTATAACATTAAAAATGTATTAACTATGTAGAAGGTTCAGCAGGTATGGGTGAAGCAAAAAGTCATAGTATGCATCTGAACAAAAATAATATTATGTGTTCATATGGGCAACATTAATTCCATGCAGGTGATTATAAAATAAAATAACAATACATAAAGTTGAAAGAAGGACATGTTTGGATAAGAAGATTTGTGGTGGTTGGAAGTGGTGATTGGGGGTTGGATATGATTAAAATACATTATAAACACAAATGATATCATAAAATAATGACAAAAACTATTAATATAATAAAAAGATAGCAAAATATAACATATGTAGTTATTTTGGAAAGCACAATAACTCTAGGGATCCATAGGTGTAAAATGTTCAACACAAATATGAAAATGGTACAACTCTATCGGAGAGACATGGAATCAGATTAAGGAAATAAAGAAAAAAGTAAAATCAGTTTTACATTACAGGAGATTGTACAGAAATAGCAATTGAGGCAGAAAAAAAGATAAGCAAAAATATTAAGTCATCATTTCTTGAAGAGAAAGTGAAGAAGAGGAATGGATCACTCAAGACTTTGTGGTGGTACTATCCTCAGGAACCCTGCAGATTTCAAATTATAATTACACAGTTCTCTTCTTGTACATAATCATAAAGACTTCTAGTAGCAGAGTAGATGGTCACACTCCAGAGAATAGATACATAGATTGGTTTTTAGCTTTCTTACTAATTCTCTGCATGAGGCATCTTTATTACATGGAACAATGGAATTATAAATTCACCTGCGTCTCAGCTTCTCATCTGAATTAACCATTGTCGAAATATATTTAGAGCACCAAATGAGTTGCTTTTTTGTTCAATTATTAGTAGTCGTAAACAGTCAGGGAATTTGCTTGCTAAATTAGTAACTGGGGATGAGCAATAGACTTTCTGACAAATAGCCATTATGTTGAAAATTCTGTCTCTGAAAATAGCAAATAACAGGATCCAGATGTTTCAAGGAAACGCTAATTTGGACTTTTGCTAAGTCCCTCTCTTGTGTGGGTTCCTGGCCACTGGAGCAGTGTCAGGTAAGTGTTCCATCTCATCGAGGATGCCTTAAATCTAATATGTCATTGGTTGCTTACTCCCACAAGTTTGTACTATTGTGGCATTAGTGTATCTTACAGACACATCACCATTGTAGATCAGAAGGTTTGTAGTTAGGTTGGTGGTTAACTTTCTCCTCCGGTAGCATGTAGTGCATCTTTGAATAACATGAATTCTATTCAATGGTGGGTGAGGTGGTCTCTAAATAGGCACCAACTTGACTTTTTGGTTTTCAATGTGCTGGGTAGGCATTTTCTTTAGCAATGGGGTCTTGTTATCAATTTGTGGAGAGCATCCAATAGCCATGAAAATAACGTGGGTTGTTTAGGAGTGTTCACGGGAATCCTTTGGCTAACAATTCAATTAGATAAGCCTTTCCTGGAACTGGGGCCTTTATTAGGTGACATGAGATATCTAACATAAGTCCATTTCTCTGGCATTTTGGGTCAGGGTCGATTTTTTTTCTAGCTAAATTCATTTGCCTGTCAATTTCTTTTTTTTTTTATCAGCTGAGTAGTATCTTATTGTGTAAATGTACTTCATTTTCTACTATAATCTACTATACTAGAGGAAAGTTGCAATAAAATGATTCCTAATGATATTCTGATATATTTATAATCAGCGCACTGCTCAGCCATCATCAGGTAAATTTACACTTGTAGTAAGTAAGAACAAAAACATGGACCCGCAACAGAACAAAGCAATAAATGAAGTTAGAGCCATTAGGCCACTCAGTCATCAATGAGATGTTTCCATCACATCTTTCCACTCAGGCTTAGGAAATTCAGTAGAAGATCAGGTAGAAAGATTACAAGAGCCAGTGTGGATGGAGGATCCCAAGGAGACAAGGTCCTCTACCAAAGAAGAATGACATACATATGACTTTATGGAGACAATGGCAGTATGCATAGTTTCTGAACAGATCTAAGCAAGATTGGGTCCCAGAACTGACAAAAGAAGTAGGCACAAGACCTATCTCCAACAAAAAAGATATCTCCACCTGCTAACAGCTCATAAATGAAAAATGAATTTTCCTAAACGGAGTCATATCTTGTATACAAACCACTCATCCAGCAGTACACAGTCAATAAACACACAAATACTCCAATGACATTTTATGAGCTTCCTTGACTCATAATGTTTGTTTTGACATTATTTTAGTGTTTTTCCCTTTTTCTCTTTTACTTTTTCCTTCAGGGATTTTGTTTCTATATTGTGGGTTCTAGTGTTATATTTCTGTGGAATATCTGGAATATCTGTGTGTATGTGTGTCTCTGTCTATAATTGTGTCTTGTCTTTCTGCTTTGACTTTTTTCTCAAGTTAGTTTGTCTGTTTTTTTTATCTTATTTTATTGTATAATTATGTGTAGATTCCTGTTTGTATTCTAATGAGAGGGAGATAAAGAAAGAAAGAGTATAGATTTGATGAGTGAAGACTCAGAGAGGATGTGAGATGAGTTAGGGAAGAAAAAATTGTAATTAGAATACTTTGCAATAAAAATCTATTTTCCTTTCTTTTCTTGATGAGATCTTGGGAGACTTTGGTTTTTCTCTTTCTTTTACTGTTTTTAATGTATCTCACGGACAATACATCCTGACCACAGTGTCAGTTTCCTCCACTCCTTCTATAGGGGAGAAAAATCTGAAGAGCAGGCAAAATAGTCAGAGCCACTGCCCCTCCCACTGTTAGGAGCTCTACAAAACCCAAGCTAGCAACCCTAACACACAATCAGAGGACTTAGCACAGACCCATGTGAGCACTGTGACTGCCACTTCAGTCTCTGTGAGCTCCTATGAACCCTGTTTAACTACTTCGAGATTGAATTTTATACATGTCAGCATGGCTATGGTCAATAACCTAAGCAAGAGTTTGTCCTGGCAAGGATCTGTACCACTGAGACACTTGTTCAACTATGGTTCTAGGTTACCACACTCAGGATGTTTTTTCTAGTTCCATCTATTTGCCCACAAATTTCATGTCATCATTTTTAATTAAAAGGTCTTTCTTTATTTATTTATCTATTTATTTATTCACTTTACATCTCAATCATAGACTCTTCCCTTCTCTCTTCCCAACCACCCTCTCTCCCTCTTCCTCTATCCATTTCCCTTACCCCTCAGAAAAGGAGAGACCACTACCACATCAAACCACATAAGGATTGAGCATTATCTTCTTCCTTGGTGGCCTGGCAAGGCAGCCCTGTCAGAGGGAAATAATAGAATAACATGCAACAGAGTCCTTGTCAAAGACACCCCCTCTCCCCTTACTAGGGGACACACATGCAGATGACATCATTTTTTAACAACTGAGTAATACTTCATTGAATAAACGAAGCACATTTTAAAAATACAATCTTCAGTTGACAGACATCTAGGGTTTTTTTTTGTTTATAGTTTATGGGTATTATGAATACAGCAACAATGAAAATGGCAGAGCAAATATCCCTGTGGTAGTCCTTTGGTTATATGCTCAAAGGTAATAAGTCATGTAACTAGATAATCAATTGAATCTTAAGAATAAGATCACACAAATGAACACGGCCTCTGGTGTTAACATAGCAACACAAGCTATGGGAATGAACATGGCCTCTGGTGGCATCATAGCCCACAAACATTCACATGGCCTTTGGGAGTAACAGGGACCATGGATATAAACATGGCTTCCTGAGGGAGCACAGACCACTGACATCCACATGAATTCCAGCCACAGCGTGGCCAAGAACCTCAAAATGGCCTGCAGCAGCAGCACAGGCCACAGACAGCAACATGAACGCGAAGGGCAAGGAAGCTTCTTTTGCAGTGGTACAGTGGCTGCCGACAGTTGAGATGAAAGAGATAGAAAGATTCTGTGACAACGTCTGCCCTCACCCACGCTCCAAAGAAACAGTTGAGACAGAAAGCATTGAAGAAAAATCTTAAAATTTTGACAGGGTCACTGAAGTATGTTCTTCAGAGTTGAAGGCTCCTGGCAGGGGTGTGGGTGAGAAAGGTCTTAGCTCCATTAAGGGGCCAGCCACTGGAATTTTGACCATGCTCCACTGAGTATATGGGCAACACAAGATGGATTTTTTTCTCTTATTCTTTCTTCTTATTTTTTTGTTATAGGCGGTCATAAGAGTGTTGGGGATAGACATGGGAGAACTGGGAAATGAGTGTAATTGGGTGTATTATATGAAATGCTCAAATAATAAAAATATTATGTTGGATTAAAAAAGACTAAAGTAATGTTAGAAAAAGGTATATAATGAATGATTCCATTAATGAATAATAAGTCAGTGTATTTATGTTATGACTGGGCATGATGCATATATGAGGAATTAATTCATGACATTATTCTTTTTCCTTATATTCTATTAAATTTTCAATAATTTCTGAAGTTGTTATTTTCAAATAACTTTATGCTTTTGTATTGTTTTCAGAGGAAAGTCATCAATGTTCCAGTTCACATATTTTGAAGTGGCCTTATTTGCTTTCTTCATTTTGTCACTCTTCCTTCTTTTTCTCTTTTTCATTTTATTCTTGATTCACAATATTGCCATTTAATTTTTTGAAACAAATAAACCTGTTATATTATCAAAATAGTCCAACGTCTTTATCTATTGAATTTTCTCAGATTGACTATGATTTCATGATCTATATGATTCTCTGTTACAACAGATTTGGGTTGTGATTATTTTTTCTGTTTTTAATATTAGCATTAGAATTAATAAATTGATATTAACATTTCTATTCTGATGTTCCTTTGAATTTACCAACTATAAAGATTCTTATTCATATTATTTCTACTTTAAATTCCTCTTACTATTAATTTTTCTTTATATTGCCCTTGAAAAGATACTAAGAGTATTCAGGAGCCCCACAAAGAGACCATCCAGGCCAGTGGATCTGGACCCAAGGGACCTGCACAAACTATTGTACCAACCAAGGACAATGCATATATTAAAGCTAGACTTCCAGTTCATAACTATCCAATGGACAGCTCATTCTGCATGTATGTGGGGACTGCCTCTGACATAAACTATGGTTCCCCCAATTTAACCATTTGCTCTTGGTGGGTAGGCCTGGTGGCACACAAAGGAAGGGGATGCAGGCTATCCAGATGAGACCTGATTGGCTGTTGTCATATGGCAGGGAAAGAGATCCCCTTTAGTCAGAGGTCTATGGCAAGGGAGTATGGTGGAAGAGGGATGGAGCATATGAACAAAAAGAGACAAGTGAGGGGATAATAATTGGGTTCTAATTAGAAAAATTATAATAGATTTAAAAATAAGAAAAAAGAGAAAAGATGCTAAAGATAAATTATTCTCCATTTGAAATATGATTTAAGAAACTTGAATCTCCTAAAGCTAGTGCATTTTCATATATCATGGAGAAACTGAATACAGACATTGGTGCATCAACACTACAGATATAATGTGAGACAGCAAAGAAGGCACCCAGAGATCGCTATGGGCTTCCCTATGTTTGTGGTCCAAGCATGCAGTTCCTGAACAAACTATCCATTAGATCTCACGGTTGCTTTCCAAAACTGACATCAGGCTTTGTCCTGGTGTCCATTCTACCCTTCTGTGAAAATAATGTTATGTGTCTTTTCTGTGCATAGAGAATGTGAACTTAACATGTTCTGAATCAATAAACATTTTGCTTACATACTATAGGCCTAATTCTTGGTCAGAATTATAGAAATTATGTTGGAAAATGAAAACAAAACAAATCTATGACCACTAACTTCACTAGGAAATAAAATCAGCATATACAAATGCTAAAACTTGAAATTCATTTTACAATGAGATATTTGGCAGCAGAAAAATATATTTAACATCTTTATGATAATTTTATATTTTCAGAATGTATGACGGGAAAGAAAATTTCACAGAGGAGAGATTTTCCTTGTTGATTTTAAATAACTAATGGAATTCCAATAGTGAAACAAGAAGAGAGGTATCACAGAAAAAAAAAGACAACAAATGTAAAGAAAATTAGTAATACGAAGAGAAAGTGTATCCATTTCTTTAGACGTGTACATCGATGGCATATTAAGAATGGTTTTAAAAGCCAAATCAAAAACCCTGGAGTGTGAATTAGTTATAAATGATTCCTGCCTGCTCTTTGGTGAAGTGGTGACATCAAAAAGATTGGTAAGTACCAGAATATGGGCTTTGTATCCCAAAATTAGGATCTACCAAAACACCACATTTTTAATCCTTAATTAGTACAGAGTCGCTCTGAGGTTATTAAAATATATTGAGGAATGTCAAGTCACATCACACATGTATCATATATTTTCCTGATATTGCTTCAACAAATCATCAGAAACATATGGCCTTGGCATTTTACAGTTTTATATTGTGGATTTCTGTAGATCAGAAATCTAAAATAAGTCTCAAATTTCTAAAAGTTAAGTTGTCAACAGAGCTACATTTCTTAGAGACTTAAAACATGTTTTATACTTGTCTCCTTGACCCTATTTTCTTTGTCAAAGCCAGACATTTGTTATAACCTCTCTCTTTTAAGATCAAATGAGCAAGTAACTCAACTGCACCTTCAAATGCACCTGCTTCCTATATTATATTATCCTAATGAAGAGATAGAAAAGTTGTTTTTCAACCCTGGCCACTCGCTACTTTTCGAGATGTCCTCCGGGCTATTCTATATTTTCCGATAAAACCCACACCCTCATATCTGTCCCAAACACCTGACAGCACATGATGTCCCAAGCTGAGCTCTTGCCCCGCCAGGGATAAAATAAATAGTAACCAGTCACTTTAAAGGGCATTATTAAGAACCAATCATGTTCCATCAACTCTACTTAATTGACAATTTTACTTCTGTAAGGTTATAAAAACCCAAGCTTTGCTTATTCGGGGTCTCCAGCTCAATAGAGCTTGACAGACCATGCGGAATCAATAAAGCATCCCTTGCTTTTTGCATTGGAGTGGAATCTTGTGTCTTATTGGGCTCTGGGAAGTAGGATCTAGCCTCCGGGACTTACACTACAGCTTTGTAATTTTGAATGAAGATGCTTTGGCAATCTTGGAGTGCCTGTTACTCTACTATATTAATACAAAAATAAATGGTTCAACACTCCAGGTGAGACGCATATAATGGTACATAGCTAAGGACATAAGAAAGCATGCATGGTATCAATGAGATTTATACAACATGCTAATGGCTGATGATGTCTTAATTGTTGCGCAAACTCATTAAAGAAAAATAGCAGCCAAAGCCTTCATATAGTATAAGATGAAGTCACCAGTGAAAGATAGTATTTAATTTGCCACCAGGGGCATATGCGAAAGTTAACAAACTGTGTGTATTTTGGTAATGCTATCTATAATAATTATGTTCTACATGACAATGAACAAGTGTAATGCTGTAGAACTTACCCAGTTTATTACTGAGGTATATCAGGTCTATTGTGGCAGACAAGATTTGGGAGTAAGAGTAGTTGGGTGGGATGAGGGATGTTACACCGAGCAGGCTTTCTCCATCTTCCCAGGATAGCATATCACCTCAGCTCACAGGGTGGCTGAGATGGCCCCATTCGGAATGAGTCTCTCCTTCCTCATGTGATTCTCTATGGAAATGCCCTCAAAGCTGTACCCAGAGGTGTGTTCCTGGTTGACTCTAAATTCAGTCAAACTGACAATGAAGATGCACCTTCCCATTGCATATTTTGCACCATGTAGCAAATCAAAATGCAATATAACAGGGACTCTGTTTTGTTTTATTTATATATTTATTTTGTTTTGCCATACTTGATTTCTTGTGAAATATATATGAAAGCACTACAGGATGATTTAATTTTCTGCAAAGCAAAGTTTCTTTTGGGCTATTCTGATTTCAGCATCTCTCTTGCACACACATATGTGATATGTATATTTATTTATATATATACATATTATGTTACATATAAGATCTATGTATACATATGGAATATATTATGCACATCATATATATACATATATACATATAATAGTTTTATGTAACAGATAACTAATAATTGTTTCTAGCTTTGTCAAGTGACAGTGTAATACAGTGGTAGACACTTTAAAGTTAACCTTGTGTAGTGATTTTCAATTATTCTTTGTTTCTCAAAAATCATTAGCAATGGCTGTTGGGGTGACTTTGCTGCACCTGAGAGCCTCATAAAGGATTGTACACATCACATTATCTGTGTATTTAAAGGCATCCATAATCTTTCCACTCCTGTTCCAAGCAGCCTAACTGAAGCATATGCTGTGTAGTAATGTCCTCTGAGATTAAAGTCCTGACTAGAAGAACAACTACACTGATCCTTCAAATCTGTCTTCTCTGTCCTTTTATTTTATAACATCTTCCATATATTTTTCTATCCAAACTAAATCCTGGAGAAAAATTTATCAAAAATGATCTCTGACTTCTAAACCTGAAACTATATCCCTCTTCTCTGGTAACTTCAACAGAACATTTATCAAATTGTTATAGAAATCAAATACTTAGTAATGACATAAGAAGGCACTATGTATACATGAATCCTAATATATTTAATAAATGATATTCTTTCCTGTAATAATAAAATAAAATAATTAACCTTGAGCTAAGGGAAAAAAGAAAATAAGCAATATGTTACCACTTCATACTAATTGTAAAAGGAACAGATAGGTAATGAGTTTATTATACTTCAGTGCAAAAGAGATTGTTGTATAATCAAGAGAAATTATAATTAAACTACCACTGAACTTTAATGAAGGAACTAAAAATTCATATGGTGTTAGGAAATAGTGATGTTTAACAAACAATTATTGGCAGATACATGAATTTGAAACAAAATAAATGCCTCTCAAGAAGTCTAAAGCCGTATAACTACTTGCTAATAACTCTAACAATAATGCTAAGCTTTAGTACTTGTGGATAATAAAATTGTAAACTGGCATAATTTCAAAAAACTCTATATTCTTTAGCAATTATGATGGGGCTTCCCAAAATTCTCCTTTATACCATTTTTCTCTTCCTTGTACACACACAGATACGAACTTACTCTAGGTAAAATCAAAACACAGCTAATATTTCCTCTTTATAAAACTTTCCAATGGTTTGGCCTGTGCAACATCTGACCTTCGAGGATCATGGGTCTGTTTTCAGTGACTTCCTTTATATTAATTGGACAGTTGTCTTTGTGGTGCCTAGCTCCTCTTCCTACCTTCTGGACTTGTGCAGTCGCTGCCATCAAACATCACTCCAAGAACTCCACCCAGCCATCTTTCAGACAGGCTTCTCCTGATCACTTTCGCACAGTCCTCATTCTCCAGCAACTGGAGGAGCCCTTCCTGCCATGCTGTCCTAGAGTCCCACTGTCTGGAGACCACTGTCCAGCTTTTATCCTTGATTGAATTTCCTTGTTTTATCACTCTCTTTCCCATTAAAATCTAAGCACAACAACTGGTAGGTTTCTATTTCTATGAGTTTTAATTGTCCTGTCTCAAATAATTTCTATCATGGATGGCCCAGAGTGGAAGGAAGAGCACCTGTAAAATGCAAGGTAGCGATCTCCTGTAACCCCCTGTGCAATCTATGCAGTGCTAGCTCTGAAGTACTGCATGCTGACTGACTGATGAGATTAAGGCTGACAACATCCCATTCAGTCATTTCTCTGATATGGTACACAGACAAGACTCCTAAGTCATTATTTTCATATGTTTTCCTTTATAACTACAAAACTTTAGAAAACTGTATTGGATTTGTTATCCATTCCTAGGAATTCATCATTTATAGGCTTGGGGTTACAATATAAGTTTTCTTCTTTCTTTATTTCTAAAGGGAATTAAGAATAGTTTAATCAATGTGCAATGAGAAACGATCTGGGCAAAACTGTGTAATCTCTAGTTGTGCTTTTGTTAATAGTTTGTATTTTATGTAAACACTATGCAAATTAAACATCCATTCTTCACAGGCTTCACAAATTTTTTTTTAACCATAAAACAGAGTTAATATATATATTGGTATTTAGAGTGCAGTATACTATTCTTATCTTAGATGAATATAAAAATATCCAGTAGTTAAAAATAATGCCAGATTCTGAGTAAGTTAACGCAAGGCAGCAAATTTTTGTTTAAATGTATATTTTTAAAGATAGTGTGTTTGTCTTAAGTCATGTTTGAAATAACTATAGCAAATAATCAGACAGCAATTTATAAAGAGTGATACAGAGAGATAACTGATACAACACAAAATGGGAATTTTGAGATCATAGCTAAAGACTTGAATTTATAGGCAAGCAAAGAGGTAGTTACCATAGACATGCAGGATAAATATTCTGAACACTTTCTTTTCTGTAGTATAGTAATTAAATAATTTCTGTCTCAATTGAAAATAGTTCTTGTAGTCTTCACATTTCTTTGGTTTATTTATTTTTATAAATTTCAAAATTAATTTATTCAGATTACATCTTAATTGTTATCCCCTTACTTGTATCCTCCCATTCTTCCCTTCTTCCTGCTTTCACCCTATTCTCCTCTGCTAGGTCCACGACAGAAGGGAAACTCCTCCCCCACCAAATAGTCAGAGCCTATAAAGTCTCCTCTTGGTAGCACCCCTATTCTTTCTCTGAGTGCCACCAGGCCACCCCACAAAGGGGAAATGGTCAAATGTGGAGCACCAGACTTCTTGTCAGAGTCAGTCTTGCTCTCCACACAACTGTGGAGAATGTCCATTGGCTGGATCTAAGTAGGGGTTCAATGTTTACTGCATGTATTGTCTTTGGTAGGTGCAGTAGTTTGAGCAAACTACCCTGGGTCCAGAACCATCCACCATGATGTTCTTCTTGTAGATTTCTAGGACCCTCTGGGTCCTTCTATTCCCCCATTCTCCCATATTTCTCTCACCTAGAGTCCCAATAGGAGGTCCCTGAATCTATCTCAATCTCCTGGTAAGTGGAGACATTATGGGACATCCCTTTTCTGCTAGTGTCCAATTATAAGTGAGTATATACCATGTGAGTCTTTCGGGGTCTGGCTTAACTCACTCAATATGATCATTTCTAGTTCCATCCATTTACCCAAAAATTTCAGGATTCCCTTATTTTTAATAGCTGTATTCCACAGTATTAATGTACCACAGTTTCTTTATTCATTCTTTGACTGAGGGAAATTTAGGTTGTTTCCAGGTTCTGGCTATTATGAATAAGGTTGCTATGAACATAGTTGAGAATATGTTCTTCTTCTGTGGTTCAGCATCTTTTGAGTATATTCCAAGGAGTAGAATAGCTGGGTCTTGAGGAAGCCCTATTCCCAGTTTTCAGAGAAAGTACAAGATTGATTTCCAAAGTGGTTGTACAAGTTTGTACTCCCACTAGCAGTGAAGGAGTGTTCCCCTTTATTTACATCCTTGTCAGCATGTGCTGTCCCTTGAGTTTTTTATCTTAGCCATATTGATGGTGTAAGATGGAATCTCAGAGTCATTTTGATTTGCATTTCTCTGATGACTAAGCACATTGAACATTTCTTTAGGTGTTTCTTAGTCATTCAATATTCCTCTGTTAAGAATTTGGTTTAATTCTGAGCCCCATATCTTAATTAGGTTATTTGATACAGCGGTGTTTAATGTGTTGAGTTCTTTGTATATTTTGAATATTAGACCTTTGTCAGATGTAGGGTTCGTGAAAATGTTTACCCAGTCTGTAGACTGTTGCTTTGTTCTGTTGACAGTGTCTCCTGCCTCACAGGCTGGCTTTTAGTCATCTTGCTGTCACTGAGGTTGGGAGGTAGCTTCTGGTCCTTGAGAGTGGATTGTTTGTGAGTGATTATAGGTCAAGGGCCTTTGCCTGTGGGCATCAGAAAACTCTTCCCTGGGACGGGCAGGTGACCTGGTTTCAGCTCCAGTAGACTTTGCTCCACACAGTGGGCTCCCCACTAGGTGAGCAGAGATAGGTGTGGGAGGCCCTGCTTGTCTGTGAAGCCTGGCTAGCTGTGTCAGGTCTGACCATTTTGCTGGGACAGTCCTCTGGGGCTGGAACCTAGGCTCCTGCCCAGCCCTGCTCAGACCACACTGCTGTAACTGGAAAAAGTCTCTACAGCAGTCTGGGCCCCAGTGTAGCACCTGGGCTTTTAGTGGACTGGCATGGGGCTGGTGGGAGGTTCTAAGGACAGGTCCACCCATTTTTCCGAAATTTCTGTAGGCCAGGATCTCTGGGGCTTCACTGCTAGGAGTTCAGTCTCATATACTGAGTTGGTACTGCACAGCAAGGTCACAGCTCACAGCACACAGGCGGGTTCTGGTCCAGACACTGGGGACAGGGCTGCTGTCCTCAGTGGGCTGCTGGATGACTGCAGGCCAGATCCGCCTGTGGTCTGCACTGTGTGGCCCATTCTCATGCAGTGTTCCCCAGCTCCTGTTCTCCATAGGTCACAGTAGTGTCCTTAGTCTCCTCCCTGCAGATCAGAAACCATGTCTTTGGCACCACCAGCATTGAATCCCTGGTTTATTTGTTTTTAATTCATTGAAACTATATGTGTTATAATTATGTATCTTGATTCATGAATTTATAAGTTTGTGTTTCAAAAGCATGAACTTTTAGATGAGTTAATGAATTGCTAAGAAAAATGTTTTAGATGAAACTTATTTTCAGATGAATCTCACTTAACAAATTATGAGATCATAATTAGAATGTAAATATATAACTAGAAAAATATATAGTCTGTCAAGAAGACTTCAAAATACACTAACATGATTAGAAGGTATCTAGATAACTTTCTTCTTTCCTGTAGATGAGAAATTGCCCAGTATCATACCTACTGTCTTTGAAGGATTGTCTGTGACTCACTCACGTTCTTGTGTCCATGTTACTGATGTTCTAGATGAATAACTTTGTTTCCTATCTCCAAAGACATACATAATACTTATAAATGAGTACCTCACAAAGAATGCAGGGAAATGCTGTCTGAAAATAACTTTGCAGGTTAATGGATAATTATATATTTTTCTTCATATGCTAACTGAAATTTGAGAAGCCCTAAAATTCTCTGGGATGTATAAAGACAGATCTTTTACTATTCTATACTAATGAAGCCTATTTTACACTGAACTTTGAAATCATTAAATTAGGGAATAGGGAGACAATTTTATTTCAAAGAATTGTAATCTATGTAGTTACAGGTAGAATACAAATATATATAGAGAGATTTTAGCAATGATCTATCCCCTGCATGCACAACATTAGATCTTCAATACGAACACATATAATCATTTTTTCAAATATTGTAAATTATGTTAATGGAGTAATTTAGACAAATATCACATCTTTCTGTTTTAAATAAGCATCAGTGCATGGGATATTTTTCCTCTCGTGGTCTAATGTCTCCCTCCACACAGAGCACTGAGTTGGATCAGAAAATCTCATGAGGCTCCGCTTCTTCTTATCACAGATCTGTGCCAAGCTGTTTGTTCCATAGACTATTGGTAATACTTTGTCACAAAGACCTGCAATATTGTGTTTCATAACAAATGGGAGGAGATGCTTGGAAGTAGGCTCACAAAAGCAAAACCAATACCTTCACTTATTCTGAACATGAACAAGCAGAAACTGAAGTGAAACCATAAGTCTGGGTCTGCCAATCAATTGGAACTTGGCAAAAGAGATGTATCTATGCTCAGAAACATCGTCAAAGTAGAGAAAGGCAAGGGAATGGCCCTAAATTTGCTTAATTTAGTTAGAACTCACTTGACTTACATCACTTCAAGGACATTATAATGTTTCTTCTTACATTGCAATCGTATTTTATTTCAAAGAATTGTAATCTATGTAGTTACAGGTAGAATACAAATATATATAGAGAGATTTTAGCAATGATCTATCCCCTGCATGCACAACATTAGATCTTCAATACGAACACAGCACTGTGGGAGATATATCGAACCACTATTTATATCAGTTACGACAGGTACTTTAACTATTCTTTATGGTGATTGGAGAATGTGCTGAGGAAAATGTCTTTGCTATTACATTCCCCACTTGACTAATGAAATAATAATTCTATTGTTCCCTTATCTATATACTCTGTCCGTACCTCCTGCACTTAACAGCCTAAAGTTTGATATTGCTCTCTGAACACTGGTAACAACTGTACTCATCACATCTATGTCAGGAGCAATATTCCTTTTGTTTTGTAGCCCACAAATCTCCGTGGCGTTCAGCTAATCCCAAAAAGCATTCATCTAAATGCATCATTCATTTTGAAAGAAAATGTTCTGTGCTTATTGTTATAAAACCAGTGAATTCAAGACATTTTTTACTCTTTCATAATTTAATTGAGCAGAAGTTAGTAAATCCACAATTAGTTATAAGGACAATAAAATAAAAACAATAATTGTGAAAGTTAATCCTTGTTGTCAAACTGACAGATCTAGAGTCACCTAGGAGACAAGCCTCTAGGCATGGCTATGAAAGTCTCTTGATGAAGTTCACTGAGGTGGGAAGCCCTGTTTTATTTTTTATTATTAATTTATTCATATTTCATCTCGATTGTTAGCCCTTCCCCTGTTTCCTTCCATTCTTCTCTCCCTCCCACTTCCCCCCTTCTCCCCTCCCCTATGTCTGTGATTGAGGGAGACCTCCTCCCCTTATATATGCTCTTAGAATATTGAGTCTCTTCTTGGTAACTTGCTATCCTTCCTCTGAGTGCTGCCAGGCCTCCCCATCCAGGGGACGTGGTCCTGTTTTAAAGGGCAAACTTGGATGCAGTGAGAGTCAACAGCCAAATTCTGCCAAGACAGGGTAAACAAATCCTCAATAGTTCCTGCCTCACAAATATTTCTGTCAGATATATGTCAGGTTGAAGTTGATGCTCCAATGTTATAGAGAGTATTGGGTGACTCTTCGGATAGCAAGATGTTTCTGTCATCTTCTCATTAGGAAAGCTACTAAACTGTACTCCTGGTATACTGAGGTAATCAATTTTATTCCTTCTCAAATCTTTGATAAGGTTGAAGGCCAGATAGCTTAGTTTTACAATTAAGCTTAGTTGTTTAGAAGTCAGGATGTTTTTTAAGTGTAGACAGATGTTTTAAGTTGATCATAATGAGATATGATAGACATTGGTTTACATTTAGAATTTTAGACACACCAAGATAGGAAAGATGTTTTCTTCAAGGCTGTCAAATACAAATAGCCAAAATACTAGGAATGTAACATTGATATAATTCTTGATTGTGTCATGGTTCTTCTTGCTGTAAGCAATTTATAGTATATATTTAATTAAAAAAATAAAGGGCAGCAGATACCAGAGCACCAGAACTGAATTCCCTCTGCTTCCTATAGTGTACAACTTGAAGAGTTACTCCTTGGATCTCCCACAACCTAAATTTCCACAGCATGGTGGACAGAACCCTTTCTCTGTTAACCTGACTTTTTTCACGGTGCTTTATCACAACAGGAACTAAGACAAACTGTCCTTTGCAGGACGGGCTGTAATATTCCATAGTATTCGGTTTCTGCAGCTCCTTCTCTCAATAGTAAGCTACCTGACTGATGAATGCAGACTGGCTGGCTTTGTGACTTAAAGAAAGAAATTGTCAGACCTATCCTGCAGCCTCCCTTATTCTTTACTTTCCTACTTTATGAACCTAAAGAGGCTGCCTTCTGAATAAGCATGGATAAATTTTCCAGAGATTGACTCCATGTGGACTGATAAGACATCCACTCAGGGACGTCAAATCTACCCATACTTCAGCCAGTCTGGCAGTTGCCACAGGATGTTACAGAGCAGAACCTAACCAACAGTATTTTAGGCTGAATAAATTGGAGCGATGACCAACTCTTGTTCTGAGCAGTTAAGCCACTCTGCATACATAATGCAGAATACTGTTCTGTTCTCAAGCAATAATAGCAGCATCTTATTTAGATCAGGAGTGTTGTGGTTTTAAACACAAGTGATTGGCCAGTGGTGTCCACTCCCTCTAACCTGTGGCCTATGGGCTGGTTCTGGTGCACAGATATGTTTTCTTTGTTCCCTGTGATGTGACTATACCGCAATATCTAAACACCTGCTTCCCCTAGTCTCCCTCTTTGTATGTTTGTAATGCTCAAATCACCTTATCAAATGACAAACACTCTCTTCTGTACATGATGACACTTCATGGTCACAAAGTTGACAAAGTGATAGGCTCCTTTCCTGGTGGCAATATGTACAAAATAATAAGAGTCTCACTTAATTTAATTTTCAATTTCAAGAGCCCCAAACCTGGGTAATCCAAGAAGACCTACCAACTATGTGCAAGGTAGAAAGTTGATAGAAACAAACATTCCTGAATATTGAGTTCATATAATATGCTTTGATTTGGTATATGTATATTCAGGAGAAAAGACAGACATATTTTAAAGTATAAATCCTGATATATATATATATATATATATATATATATATATATATATATATATTTGATTGTGTGTGTTCATTAGTTATGTGTAAGTTAGTAGCAATTTTATGAAGGCTTTTCTTTTTGGATATTTCTATATGAATTCAAAGAATCAAATTCAGTCACCATGTTTGTTAGAAGGCACCTTTCCCCAATGAGTCACCTTGATATCCCCAATGTATCTATTTTTGTCCAAGTTTCTGTAATGTGTACATGCATAAACACATATTGGAAAGGAGATAATGAGATTCATTGTAAAGACTCACATTTAGGATATTGTAGACTGAGGAATTAACAAATTTAATTTTTTTGGAAAAATGGTTATCATTGTCTTGTTTTCAGCAATGGCAGTATGTGGACAGGTCATGAAAATACAATCCATAACAATGGTTACTATAATCATTCCCAAAAGATAACTCTGTTTAATTTGATGGTTATGAAAAGTTGTTCATTGTACATTTTGAGCTTTATTGTACAATGTATTATTGCATTTAGAACACAATAATGTGGCTCAATGTAGCTGCAATGAATTCTGGAGCTTGCATCTACCATGATTTCTAGGGATCATTTTTTTATGTAATGTTCCCTATTTCTTTGTCAGGATGTATTTTGCAATTTATGTTCATTTCAAATTGTTTGATGAGGTTATTTTGACAGATTTATAATAAAAACTCAATGTATTATTTATCTGTGCATGCATATTTGAAATGATGGCTCTAGATTGAGTATATAGTTATAAAACAGTGAATAAACAGGTAGAATGTATCCATGACCTCCTTCTTTAGAGTATTTTCTGTTTATGTCTTTTAATCATATTTCCATGAAGAGCACCTTGAATTTCACATTAAATAATATGTATCTATCAAAATATTATACACAAAATGCACTATTTCAAGGCAATGAAATACCTAATATGTCTTCTCATTTTGTTTTTATCCTTTAATTGAAACTAGATATCTTCTTGCATAATATTTAGAGATTACAGTGTTCCCTACCTCTATTCATCCTTCCTCTTCCCAACCCTTCTCATATTCCCCTTCTCTTTTCCTCTTATTAGAAAATAAAGATGCTTTTATGTGATCATAATAATATACAATATAATATACTACAATAAAATATAGTAAGATAATACAAAAACTAAGGCATCAGAAATGAGGAAAGAACAGAATGGAAAGAGCCCAAGAGAAGGCACAGGAAACCAATCCACTGATTCACAGGAATCCTGTTAAAAAAAGGAAGCCATTATGCAAAGGACCTAAGAGTACAAAGAGAGAAGCATATGTGTGTGTGTGTGTGTGTGTGTGTATGTGTGTGTGTATGTATATATATGTGTGTGTGTGTGTGTGTGGGTGTGTGTGTGCATTAATAATTGAACTAAAGTACAAAATAAGAAATAATTAGAAAAAGTCAAGAAAAAAAAGAAAGAAAGAACCTTGAAATGACTCAAGGACTATCCAAAGATGCTGTTGAGTTCATTTTGGTTATCTACTTCTGGGCATGCAGCTGACTCTTAAAAATAATTTGTTTCAGACTCACATGGTATATACTCACTTATAATTAGACACTAGCCTAAAAAGGATGTTCCATGAAAGTCTTCACCTACCAAAAGATTGGGATAGATGTGGGGACTTCCTATTGGGAGTCTAGGTGAAAGAAGTATGGGAGAATGGGGAAATAGGAAATAGGAGGAACTAGAGGTTCCTCGAAACGTACAAGAAGAACATCATGACAGGCAGTTCTGGACCTAGGGAGATCAACTCAAACTACTGTACAAACCAAGGACAATACATGCAGTAAATATTGAACCACTAGTCAGATCTAGCCAATGGACAGGACATTCTCCACAGTTACTTGGAGGGCAGGGACTGACTCTGACATGAACTCTGGTGCCCCGTATTTGACCACATCCCCTTGGTGTGGAAGCCTGGTGTCACTCAGAGAAAGGATAAGCAGGCTACCAAGATGAGACTTGAGAGGTGTGACCATATGGTAGGGGAGGAGGTCCGCTTCTGTCACAGACCTAGGGGAGGGGAAAAGGGTGAAAGAGGAAGGGAGGGAGGAACAGGAGGAGACAAGTGAGGGGATAACAATTGAGATGTAATCTGAATTAATTATATTTATATAATTTGCTTCCCCAGTGAGACTTCTTTGGAGAAAACTAAATTTTTATTTGCAAGTGGTTTTCACTTGGAGATTGTTTCTGGACTAGGGATGGTGGCACGTGTTCATTTCTCTTTTCAGCTCTAGGATGCCAACTGGGGCAGTTCCATGCAGGCCCCATGCATGCTGCCTCAGTCTCTGTTGATCATGTTGATTTAGGTGTGTTGGTTTAAATTGTCTTGATTTCTTTGAATTCTCTTCCTCTTTGTCTTTTATACATTTTCTACCTCTTCTTCTTCAAGGCTCCTGATCCATGAGTATGTGTGTGTGTGTGTGTGTGTGTGTGTGTGTGTGTGTGTGTGTGTGTGTGTGTGTTGGGGGAGGGCGTGTTTGATGGACATTCAATATAAGGCTGAGAGGTTTAACGTCTCTCACTCTTTGATATGATGTCTGGTACAGGTCTCAGTATTTGTTCTCCTCTGCAGGATGGATCTTATCCGATGATGATTGTGCAAGATACTGATCTATGAGGACAGAAAACTGTCATTGAGTCATTTCTATCACTATAATTCATGATTAGACAAATACTGCTTGGATTTACTGTAGGCCCCTGGGCTGTTTACTCTCTTGTTCTTGGTCACCCAAGCAATGTTAAGTATGGAGTACATTTCATGAAATGAACTTTTAGCCAAATTGGAAATTGGATATTTATTCCTACAAACTTTGTGCCGCCATTGCCCAAAGCATATGTTTCAGGCAGATCATGGAGATGGATTAAAGAGATTGAGGCAGGGTTGGTGTTTGCATTTCTCATTTGGTAGTGTGCAAAATACCTTTCTGTACCAATGACACTAGTATGTAGCTGTGAAGACTCTATGTGGGCACAAGCTTAACTTTCGATGTACAATGGTTTGTGTAGTTGTAGTCTTAGACAATGAGGTCTTACTGCCAGTGTGTGGGGAGCAACCTATCGTCTTGGCAACAGCCTGGGTTTTTATGGCTTTACCACAGCACCCATTTGGCCAACAACTCAATCATATGTAACCCATTCCTTGTACTAGAAGCTACTTTTGGTGACAAGGGGTGTCCAGTTGTGTCTCCCTCATTATTCAGAAATTTCCTTTACATTTCCTTCATATGCATGTATGTGTGAGTGTTTGTATGATATGTATGTGTGTATGTATGTTTTTATATATGTATGTATGTATGTATGTATTATGTATGTATGTGTGTATGCTTTTCTTTGTCAGATTTCCGTACTACAGTTCAAATTGCCATAAATTATATCTATTTCTCCCTGTATTCCCTCCTTTATCTGCCTCTATGTTCCTTCCTATTTTGTAATATCTTTCCAGACTCCCCCAAATCATCCATAACTGTTTATTCCATTTCTGTTTCCTAAGTAGATCTGTCTCCTACCAAGCATACCTAAAATATTATATCTAAATTAGTGTGATATTTGGAAACAAATTGCTGTGAACTCTTAATTAATAAGTGCATATGTGTTTTTCCCTGTATTAAACAATTAACTGAAAGAATCATATTAATCTCAACTGCTAGTTTGTTGACCTACAAAGTTTCCCCAACAAATGGGGCCCTGGGAATGTCTGTTGACATGCCTGTTGACTTTCCCAGATATGTCTTGATCCTTTTCCAGTCCTGAATCCTGAAATCAGCAACAGGAGAAAGACAGAGCTGAGCATGAGCAGTTGTCACTCTCTGCTTCTTGACTGCAGAGGTGACGTGACCAGCTACCTCAGGCACCAATTGCCATGATCCCAGCAGACAGTGGCCTTGAACTGTGGGTCATAATGAGGACTTCCTCCTTTAAGTTAATTCTTTCAGAACATTTTATCACAGCAACCAGAAAAGCAACTAAGAAAGTGGTTTTCTTTTTTTACCAGCTACTTTTTAATGAATTATGAGTCAGATACAGAAGATTCTTATAAATCTAACTATTTGAATTATTGCTTTGGATCCCATCAACAGTATATTTGTTAATCAGTAAAATTAGTGGTATACAATTGATGGGTTGAAATAGAAAATCCTCTAAAATACTAATATGATGTCTCTGAAAATGTCTATTACATATTTTTTTCATGTAGACTGCAGAGAGGAGGCTGTAACACTGGCTGATCCTGCTTGCCACCCTACGACCACTTGTGACTCACATTCTGATATCAGAAATTATAATTTAAAGGTAACTGTCATATCCTTTTTCACTTATCCTGAATCTATACAAGTTATTGCATCATGGATTTGATTTTTCAGAATAAAACTAAACATATTCCTAGTCTTTCTTTTACAATGTTGAATTTTTGACTATTTTTAAATCATCAGAATCCTATAATGTATGCTCTTCTGTCTTATTCAGATAAATTTTATTTGTTCTTTAAACTTCCACATTCTATGAATTTCCAATTTTAAACATAAAATACTAAGATTTAAAATTTAAAATTATATAGTCAATTTTTATGATCTTCAAATTGAAAATTTAACAGCACTCTGTTTTAAAAGATAAAAAGCTTCCATTACAAGCTAAGTGTGGTCGTGCCAGCTTCTAATACCAGCAATCAGAGAGGCAGAGTCAGGAAGATCTCTGTGAGTTTGAGGCCAGCTTAGTCTACAAATCAAGACAGCCTAGGCTATGTAGAGAAACTCCACCTCAAAACAAGCAACAGTTCCACTACAAAACAAAACATGGCAACAACTATCTCACTATCAGAAACCTCAACTTCTCATCCCTATCTGCTCTTTTCAAGTGATACAAAGAAGAATTCTGTTTAAGTAACCACCTTGTCTCTCTGTTTTTTCCTTGTTAGTCTTTACTTCTCAATTACAATCTGTCCTCAGCTCTTAAAATTACCAGCTAAGGAATATTTTGTTTGAGCTCTATTCATGTGGCTATGAGCACTCTCCATTCAACTGCCATCCTTCCTCATGACTGCTGAAATTATGGCACTCTGCGAGCCATCCTTAGTACAATACCCCAACCAAGTAGTCTTCAGATTAGACTTAATTAATGCTGAGCCCTGAGCAGAGCCTTTCTTGGGATCCTTTCACCTTTGATGTGTCTTGTTTTGATCTCATTGTCACTCACCCTATTTCTCAGTAAGTTCAGATTTTAAAGACTTCTTTTTAACACTTCTTAAAAGTGATATTTATTTTTTCCTTTGGTGCACTTGGCCACAACAGTTGACTGGCCTGGCCAGATCTAATCCCCCAGATAGCACTGGGGGAAATTTGAGATCCAGTTATTTTTCCACCAAGTTCTCTTGTTTAAAGCACTTTATTTTCTAGCATGACTTGATGCTTCAAATACAATTTTAAAAATAATAATATTTTCCTGCCATGCCCTTCAGTGGGTTATTTCAATAAAAATCCCTACTTTTATTGCAAAATGATGCTTGAGAAAACAAATGTGTAGGAAGTAGGTATGCTCACTGTTGCTGGGGTTATTACTTTCAATCCTGTCAGTAAACAAATCTGGAAGAGATATTTTTGTAGAGTCAGCCATCAATATTTATTATCTATATCTGGTATCACTAGACACCATAGATTCTTTCTGAGAACACAGCTCCAATTCACCACCACAATCTACATATTCCCTTTCTGCCTTTTCATTGCTATTTTTTTCATTCTGATGGTGGTTCTCAATGTTCAAAACATTTGTAATAAATACATTTATTTGTCCAATGCTTGACTACATGGGCATCTGAAATTCATTGATAAATATACCTTTAAGCAAGTTAGCAAAAAAAGAATTTCACATTTTTTTTTTCATTCTCTAAAAGTACCTTTTCTGAAAACATAATTCTGGCTCAACAAGTCCTACTCTACTCTATTAGAGATGTCAGGATACCAACTCATTGTCTTCAGATACCTAAGGATTATAACAAGAAAATACTCTAAAAATTAATTTTTGTTTCATTGTTGGTTTTATGTGTTACGGAAAAGTATTCACTGCCTTTTAGCTTTAGTCATTTATATGTAAGGTGCACAGGAGTTTCATTTTATTTTTTCATTTCTGCATGTCATTTACTGCTTTTATTTCAGGTATGTGATACAGCATTTGAAATTACTTTTTCAATGATTATTAATTAACTTTTCTTACATTTACCCATTTTCTTTCTTTGACACTAATTTTCTCAGTGTTGTTTTATACTGGTTTTCACTAGTTGAGCTTCTGTTATTGATATTTGGCTTTTTCAGTTGTATCTAACGAAGAAGCTTTGTACTACCTTCCTTTCACTAGAGTATTTTCTAGGTTGCTTCCAATTTCACCAATGAGCATAAAGTACCTTCTGTCTTAGTTGTACTGCTACTTACTTGTGACTGGATGTTGTGTTGGATTCTTGATGACACTAAGGTTTCACTGGTTCCCATGCTTTCATCGGAGATTTTTCATACGAATATGGAACACGAAGCCATTTATGCCAGAATCTTTTGTACTAGATGCCTTTCGTATGAGGTTAGAATCTCACTTGGATGCTTCCATGTTTTGATGTGTTCATCAGTCTGTCTCAAAAATAAAATATGTTTTTACCTTTTTTGTTGTCTTTCAAACTTTTTTAAAAAATTTTTATTAATTTATTCTTGTTACATCTCAATAGTTATCCTATCCCTTGTATCCTCCCATTCTTTCCTCCCTCCCAGTTTCCCCTTACTCCCCTCCCCTATGATTGTGCCTGAGGGGGATTTCCTTCCCTTGTATATGCTCATAGGGTATCAAGTCTCTTCTTGGTAACCTGCTATCCTTCCTCTGAGTGCCACCAGGTCTCCCCCTCCAGGGGACATGGTCAAATATGAGGCACCAGAGTGCATGTGAAAGTCAGACTCCACTCTCCACTCAACTGTGGAGAATGTTCTGCCCATAAATTATAGACATTGTATAAATTTATAGATTTTGAGATATGTAGCATTTGATTCCATGAATGGATATAAATTTTCTTCTGACAGAATTTTGTTTATGTTGCTGAATTTGTCTTTTCCACCGTTAAGGTATTTGTGATGTTTGTTATTAATTTGGCTAAAGCTTCTGTAACTCCTCTTAAGTTTTATAGCACTATATTTACATATGTTGAAGAGTGGAAGCACTGTAATTTATAAGTTAAGTTAGAGTTAAGTGTTTCATTTGAGGCCTCTTTGTGCTCTGACGTGTCAGACGAAACCTCCATATATTTGTCACTAATCAGTAGTGAAGTGATAGCAATAGAATTCCATGGCAATTTCATAGCCATGGAAACCAGAGAGCTGTGATGGGAAACAAGGAGCTGGAGGGTAAGGTAGACTGCCATGGTTGGAAGCAGGCTGCTGTGATGGGAGGTTGACTGCCTGGTGGAAGTTGGGCAGGTAGGGCGGGAAGTGGAGTGCTATGGCAGGAAGTGATCTGCTAAGGTGAAAAGCAGGATGCTTTGATGGAAAGAGCACTCCTATGGTGAAAGGTGGGATGCTATGTGTGTAGGAGGACTGGTGTGATGGTAGGTGGTTCGATGTGGTGGTAGGTGAGCTGCTCCAGCTGCTGGTAGACTGTTTTTTGAGAGAAGACAGCTAGGGCTGTGGTAGACTGGTAAGAACTGCTGAGGTGGCAGGTGAACTCTGCTGTGGTAGTAAGTGGAACACTATAGTGGCTACATCAAATGTACAGGGTGTACCCTGAATTGGTCTGTACTCAAGCCTGATCTTATCTTCCAGATTTTTAGTAGCATAATAATACCCTGACTTCATGTCCTCCTATTTCCATCTATGTGTGAATGTTTTCATTTTTAGCATTTTTTTTGGTATCATATGTACTATGACAGACCATATGTTTGAACTTATAATAACAAATATAAACTTTTAAATTTGGAAGTCTTTAAATATATTCAAGTAGTTATAAGAAAAAAATTCAACATTTTTTATTTTAAATGATGGGTTTATTAATATTTTTCAGGGTTCACTCTGAATCACATAATTAATATATGCAAATTAGCAATGGCCATTCTGTTAATGAATAAACAAAGTTGTTATTAAAATATATGGGCCAACATAAGTGAAAATATTTTTCATCTATTGTATCATATTGTTTCTCATCTGAATGCAAACTTAAGAGTGATTTATTGTTTCATAAGAGTATAATATAAAAATATGTTGATGAATATGACTTTCTAATCTCAAAATAATAAAGGTTTAATTTTGCATTCATTATATACACAAAATTATTCTGTGAATTTTAGGTATTTTAATGATTAGTTTTGTTTAGATTAAAAAAGTAGTTTATGTTAGTGACAATATGATACAGGGAAATAGAGAAGAACACAAAAACATAGATGTCAGTTGTTATGTTATAATTCCTATTATTTATCTACTTATTCCAATAAATGAGTAAAGATAAAATTACCTTCCTCATTGGGGAAACTTCCTGTTACGTACAATGTAGACAATTTTGTTCATTAGAACAGGGTTATGCTTCTGTAAACTACCTTCTAGCCAATCAATTGATAATAAAATAAGTTAACTTTGAGTATTGTGTGGAGAGGATTTTATTTAGGTGTTAAAATTAACCATGAAAAGTCTGTCTAGTTTTAAATCATATTTTAACAAGTCAAAAGATGGTTTTGTAAAACATAAAAGGAAGTGACATAACAGTGAAGAGCAGTCATACCAAGTATGTCAGAGAGATACATATGGCATACACAGATCATTTTTTTCTGATTAAGGTCACTAAGTCTATTTCGCTATATATGGTATAGCTATCAAATTAAGCTATTTTGTTTCCTTATTGTGGTCAATATAATATTTATCTTAGTAGAACATTTTAATGATCCAAACACCAACAATGTGATTGAAAATTTGTAAAAAAGACATTCATATCAGTTTTCTACAGGGATGAGCTTCCTATTAAGGTATTCAAGCCAATGGTTATCCCTAACTATATGTATCTACCAGTTACACTACATGGGCTCAGTAGTGTGTGTCTGTGTCTGTGTGTATGTGCTTGAAGCAATAATAATTATGTCATGAGTTTGAGAGATGGTGAAGGATGCATTTCAGGAGGAAGAGGGAGAAGAGAAAATTATATAAACACGAGATTCTTCTATGAAGGACTCAAATAACAAAATAAATTTAAGAATATAAAAATATTTTCAGAGAAAAGACATTACAAACCACTAGGTTATGGACAAAATTAAACTTGGCCTCCTTAATTATCAGAAAAATCCAAATAAAATCTTTAATGCCACCTCTGGTTGGATAACATGACTTACCAGAAAGTTAAAATAAGCACATTCAGGCATTGGGTGTGGCAAGGGGGAAAACTTATGTACTGCTGATGGAAATGTAACTTAGCACAGCCATTATGGGAACGGGTGGAAAATCATTTTGAATTATCAAAAAATGAGTAGATTTTAACATAAATTTCAGTGCAACAGACTCAGTACAGAATCTCCTGCCATGTCTCAACCACAGCCACCATGAACAGGGTTCAACCAAACCTTGTTCTTCCTCTGGAAAGATGAAGTCCTCATGCTGACCCCTTCATCATCACACAGGTGTATGAAAATTTCATGCATGTATCCATTGAGACCCATGTGTGTTGTTACTTGTATTTCTCTTAAATCAACGGCGTATAACAAAGCAGTCAATTAGCATCAGATTTCCTCATACCACTGTAACCTGACTGGCACGGCAATTTGTAATTTCCATAGATACCACAACTCTTTTAAAAACTAACGTTCATTTCAATGTGTAAAGAAGACAAAAGCCAACAGAATATAGATATCTTTACCAATACTTAGAAAGTCCCTGTAACTGCTGCTCAAGAAGACTCCATAGTGCCTCCCACGGGAGAGGATATATGAAGGTATATAATGCTTAAAATGGAAAGATATTAGCAGAATAGACTGTACATTGCAGAAGGTAAGGCAGACAACAGCCAAGGAATAGAACAAAAATCTGGAATCACGTATTTGGACGTGACAACCATTATTAGAAATGATAGGAGGTTGAAACCAAAGATATGTGGCAGTTTTAATTTAATTTTTAAACTTCTTTTACGGGCAGGGAGCCAAATGACATGTATATAGAAGGCAGAGGACACCTTGTAGAAATCAGCTTCCTGTTCCCACCATGTAGGCTCCAGGGACTGAACTCAGGTGCTCAGCCTTCTGAGATAAGCATTTTTTCCATTAATTAATTGAGTTAATCACTTTACAGCCTTACTACGGCCCCTTCACTTTTCTCCTCCCAGTCCAACCTTCATGCCCCCTTCCCCTCTCCCTTTCTGAGAGAATCTGAAGGGCCTCCATGGGTACCAACTCTCCAAGGCAACACCAATTCACAGCAGGACCCGTGCATCCCGTTCCACTGAGGCAAGATGGCAGTGCAGCTAAGGGATACTGATCCAAAGGCAGGCAACAGAGTCAGAGACACTTTCCACTCCAATTGTTAGGGGACCCACATAAAGAAAAAGCTGCACATCTGTACATATGTGTAGGGCACCTAGGTCCAGCCCATGCATGCTCTTTGGTTGATGGTTCAGTCTCTGTGCAACCCACGTGCCCAGATTTGTTTACTCTGTAGGTCTCTTTTTGGTGTCTTTGATCCCATACTTACTTAAGCGATGTTAATAGAGGCTGCTTTGTTTTTTTAAAGATAATCAGCTTTTACAGCTTGGTTTATTTCATTCAAAAGCTGGACACAGTGATTATTCATTATAGTGTGTAGGTAAATATTTGAAGTACAAGGAAAAGGCAATGTCAAGATCTTGTGCTCAAAGCAAGTGTCATGTAGTCAGGAATATGAAAAAAATCCATTGGCTTGATCATGGTGATCCAGAAGGAGACGTTACTGACTGTTTTAAAGCTTCTAGCACATTTTTACCTGCCTAAAAGGTTGATACAAATGTAATTTTATATAAAGAAATTTAGCCTTATTTTGTCTCTCTGTTTTTATTGGTCTTTTAAAAGTCAGGTTACAAAGTAACAGGTTTCATTATAGTAATTTCATATTTTATTTTGTTTATCTTCCTCCTTAAACGAATTTGAGAAATGACATGATGGCATGTGTAGGAAGAGAGATGGAGCCATAAGTCAGATTCAGAAAGACAAAGAGGTTTTCATCACATGTGGAACACACACACACACACACACACACACACACACACACACACACACACACACACGAGCGCACACACAACACACTCACTCACTTAGAAACCAGTCCTATGTGGCTACAATTGAATAGGTTTTTTCTACAGAATATCACATCTCCTGATCATTTTATATTAAGGCAAATTTATTTTCATCAACTACATTTCTTCAGCAGTTTCCCATTTCTGTTAATACAAGAACAGCATTGAGGTGCTCTGTGTACATTTGTTTCCCACATCCTCTTCTCTATTTTTTAAATATTGAACTTTGATGATTTCGAGTAATTATTAGATGTGGTAAATAATCTCCATGCCCCACCCCCTACTGAGGAAATATTGGCAGTGGTTAGTTTGCTAGGGCAAGAAGAATTATCTTTACTGAAGATATGTCAACTGGCTGGTTTCTCATGTGCCTATTTTTTTTCCCACAAAAGCAGTCCTTTCTACTACTATTTCAAATTCTCCATTTCGAATTTGTGCCCCTCAGAACTCCATCATAAGAAGTTCTGTGCAGCCTCTTGGCTTCCAGGTCTTAATCTAATATCTTACAAGGCTTTCACATTAATTGTGACAAATGGTAAGGTTTTTTTTTTCTGTTAACTGGACCCAGGGCTGTAAATCAATAACTCTGAAGGATGGGGTTACAGCTGCTGTTGAATTTTATCTTTCAACAAACCCTTCATGCCTGTCCCCTGTGTGTTCGGTAATAATTCAGCCTAGGCTCCAAGAAAAACTAATTGTATGTTAATGTGAGGCATTTTTAGTGGGTTTTCAATATTGCTCAGCCAAAGGCTTCCTTCTAGTGCTCAGTGAACCATCCCCAAATGTAAAGAGAAACCGACTGTAGGGTGAGGGCAGTCCTGGGGTGAGTCTGCAGTATAAGTGGAGACAGTGAAAAGGTTGATTGATATGATACTTAAACTTATGAGGACATCTTCCAGGGCAATAAAGAATAGATCTCAAATGGGCCCAAGTGCTTCAGAGTAAGAGGAAACAACAAGTTTGTTTGTTTAAGTTCAATTACATTTGCTCGTAAAGGTAGCAAGAATGCAATATGTAAAACATTCCATCAGCTGAAAAGTTTGATAAAAGCATTGATTCTACAGAATTTCAAAGGTGAAAAAGGCACAGTTAACATTCTGCCATATCCAGTCATTTAAGCTTTTACTGAGCTTGGAAATATACAAAGAAAAAGTAGTTATAAAATAAGAAGTTGACTTAAGTACAGAGATATTTATATTTTATATTAAATAGAAATTGTGGTAGAACAACTTGAGATTGTCACATGGAATTTGTGTGTTTGTGTATGTTTATAAATATTCATGCCGATGTATACATGTGAGTGTACGTGTATATGTAGATAGTATGTGGGTGTCATATGTCTTCCTTGACAACTCTTCACTTTATCTTTTGAGACATGGTATTTCACTGAATTTAGAACTCATTGATTCATTTAGTCTGGCTCACCAATGACCTCAAAAGCTGCTCATCAACCAGATATTCATGCCTCCAGTGCTGTGATTAATGGCATACATCACTGCACCTAGCATTTTACGTAGATGCTAGGGATGGAACATGGTTTCTCATAGCTGTGCAGACCTGATAGACCGACACCACCATTTCCCAAGCCCCCCCCCCCATGGAATCTTGTGGCGCACACATCTGCTCACTTTTTTTGAAATTTAAGCCTCTAATTCATTCTCTCTTTCTATACTATTTTGACAGGGCTATGAAAAGTTTGCAAAAGTGATTTAAAGCCACATGGCCTCATTTTAAGGCTCTTCTCAGGCTGAATTTAGGCAAGTAAGTCATTTCACCTTCACAAGTTTCACTGACTTTACATTTGAATGATTTTTGATAGCTGGCTGATCTCTAGAGCCAATGTCTATAGAAAGAAAAATCCAGGTGAACAAAGAAAGAAGTAGAAAAAGGAAAATATATAGAAAAAAAAGCACATAATTCAAATTGAAATGGAAGCTTACTTCAATTATTTCTATTAAGTCAAGGTTTATAGATATGTGGTCAGAGCAATTCTCCCAAGGGCAGCCTTGCATGCAAGGTTCACTTTATATGAAATCAAAACAATAATTTAGGGAGCTCCAGAGATATGCAAATACATTAGAAAAAATCCACTTGGCTGCATTTGTTAGAATTACAAATGAAGAAAAAGGAGAGGGGATTCAGACATCTGCAGAAGCCCATCTACTGAGAAGCCTAAATGTAGTCATGCAATACTTCTCCTATCTTTTTACATTGATAGGGTTATCAATATGTTCATAATTGAGTTACTGCTGTGAATTTAGTTTAGCAAGCATATTATGAACTGTTATCCAAGACTCTTTTTTTCAACAGAAGTTAATAATAATGCACACTTATTTTACTTCTCTGATAATTATTAGTTTACTTACACTGAAGCATATACAGAAAGGAATATTTTCATCTTAAAGACTACGGGGCTCACATGCTCTGTCATATGATTGCCTGTGTTATAAATTAAACCTTGAATTCTAAAGATAATGCTGAAATACACTTTAAATGGTGTAATCAATATATATTACCTGAGAACCTGTGTTTTCCTCTCTCAGCTTCCTGAAAGGGAAATCCAAAAGAAACATAGAGATACATGGAGATACAATTAACTATATCAGTTTGCTATATAGTCAAAATTTTATCCTGGCTAGTTTAATCCAATCAGCTGAGCCTTTAGCAGCATAAAATAACCTGGATGATGTCAGTGGAATTTAGAAATTTTCAAACTCAGGAAAGACATGAGAGTCAGAGGCCGAGACCCACTGCTAAACTGAAGATAAAGGAGATCATAAGTAAAGAACTATTCTGTTCCCTGAAATGAGGGGGGACTTCTCAAACAACACTCTACAAGAATGAGGATCTTAGTGCTACAAGCCCGTTTTCCTGAATTCTTTCATGACCCTACATAGATTGAAATCTTCTCCTTCAGATCTGGCAGGAAAGAGCCCATTCCAATGACCTGGAACTCAGACTTATGAGAAGCTAAAGCCATTATGAACTGCTTCTGTCCATGATTAGTAACTGAGGGATATTCTTCCATATGCCAAGTTATTGGTAACCATTCTACAGAAATAAAATACTATTTCTGACTTTTCATTAATATCATATACAAAATTAAATTCAAACTGATGAAAACCCTAAGGCAAAAAACACAACTGTAAATTCTTAGTACCAAGTACAGGAAAATATTTTCATGGTCTCGGGTCAAAGGAGGATATTTTAAATAAATATTTGAGAAACAGTGTGCATTAATGGAAAAGACTGTAATTAATGTAGCTACATCAAAAAACATTCTATTACAAAGTGAAAACAAATTATACATTCAATGCTGTTTTATTAACACATTACTTTATTAAGTGATTGCTACACAACAAATTGAGTGTAATCCCAATCATTAAGAAAAATTCAATACATTAGAAAAATGGAAAATTTATGTAAAAATTGATATTAAATGGAGCTGAAATGGCATTAGTATAGCAGAAGCAATTAAATAATTATAGGTATTTAAAAATAATTTATTTCATAGACATTATATTGATCAAGAAAGTTGGAGGATATAGATGCAAAGCATTGAACTGGTTATCATCTGAAGGAGCATTTAATATAATTGTTTAAAATATAATGAGAAATAATTACTTTATAATATAATTTTGGAATACCCAATAATATTGAGGAGGCTGACCATCATCAATCAGCAAGTTTATTTCTAGTGTACTCAAGAGAAACTTTCATACATGCTTACATATGGAAAATGGAAGAAAGTGCCATTTTTAATTATTTCTACTATTAAAAACATTTTTTAATTAAATCAGGTCACTCAAGCCAGGTGTGTGCTGTTGGGTGATATTAACATATAGGAATTACATGCAGTCCATTTTTAACTGATAAAGTGCAAGATCCTAAATTTAACAACACACTATGTAGCTCTATGAAGCCTTTCATTTGTTCCTTCTTTTAAAGCTACATGTGTAGCATTAGTGCTTGTACTCACACAAATACCCACTCACATGTACACACACACACACACACACACACACACACACACACACAGAAACTCACACAGGATCACACACATAGACACACACACACATTCACAGAAACTCAGTTCAGTATTTCATTATCTTGGCAAATACAATACCTCTGTTATAACAAATAGTGTTTTATACGGTGTGGGGATAGACACTTGTGAGAGATTAGCCATGTTACCCCAAATTCTTGAGAAGGATTCTTTTGTCTTATGACTGAAGGAATAAGCATGGCTGTGGGTGGGCTTTACTGGCAGTAATCCTTGAAATGTTTACTGAGAGAACAATGGAAATGGAAACTCTTCTGTCCCCATGGAAGCCGGCTAGCAGGAAGAAAGTTTTCCAATTGGTTTGAAATGGCTTTCTCTATGCTCTGCATTCAAAGCATGGTATTTTCATGTAGTTTTGGTTGCTAACAAAGGCTAACCAATGGCACTATCCTGTGGCTTACAGACTCTTGGAGACTCTTTGTTCCCCATCTGCTGCTACTTCTGTCATCTGTGCTGATTCATAGATAATGCAAGTTTCTTTAACAGTCCATGTTTTCTGAAATCAGCATTAACTGCCCATGTAAAGCAATCTACGGCATGCTCTATTGGTAGAACACTCTTGAAATAACAAATTATACATGATACGGATTACTGGGTGAAAACCATGTAACATCTCTATGAGTAATTCCATGACTTTGCAAATCAATAATTATTTCCCAATAAAAGCAATAGAAACAATTTTAGCAATGACATATATTAACCTATCATTTTCTGTAAAATACCAACTATATCTTAAAGTCTCCTGTAGCATGCAGAGTTTCAGAAATGGAAACAAATGTCATTTATGAAACTTTCTCATGTAATACTAGGGAAAGCAGAATATGAACTATGAATGAAATATTAACACATGTTTAGTAATCTATGATGCTGAGAAGACAATGAGATATATAATTTATTTAAATGAATAGAAGGTTGGTTAGGATTTTATATTAAAACAAAGAAAACTGGAATGAGATGAAACTATTTGAATCAAGGCTAAGTCTTGCAAGAGCCTGCTCTTCCTCTATAATTATTGCTAACTTCACTTAGTAAATACTTATTTCTACCTTCAGGCATTACCTTTGTAGATGTAATATTTGAGAAAAACTGAAAGAAAACAATTCCACAACTGTGTGCCTTAAAATAGTAGCATGCTTGAGTGAACCACTGAAGTTTCACGAAGAATTACTGACTGTGAGAAATGAGCACAGAATGCCAATGACTCTAGTTGATCTGGTTTATTGTCTACAATAAACCAGCTTATAATAATAGTATAGCATCTAGTTCAAATCCTTAATCTAAGGTAATTAAATCATGGATCTGAGGACTACTACAGAAAGTGCATTTAACCTTGAACATGATTTGAGCAGAATTCTTTAGCGGAAGAACTTCTTAGGGTTGACTTTGTAAGGGAGTATTTTTTTTTCCAAGTCACACCAGAAGGTCAATTCCTTCACAAGGGAAATTATCAAAACTCACATCACACCAACATTGCAGTAAAGTATTAGTTTAATCAAGTCATTTTTCCGCTTCCTGCTGCTTGTTCCAAACAGACATTTTTTCTGTTTGACCCAAGCTTGTCATAACTGTCTGTTTTTGTTGTAATAATCTGCACAAGCTTCATTCTAATCTACTTCAGGGAGATGCTCCAAAACTACTTTCTGTCTTTTTCATTGAAGTGATTTATGTATGAGAATCGCATCCACAGCGAAGGTCTTTCTCCAGTCTTCTGGATTCAAAAGATACTGTAATTTTGAAAAAGTAAAAATAGATGGATGTAAAATCCACACATATGAGTGAGAATAGATGGCATTTGTGTCTCTGAGTGAGTCAAGGTCACCTCACTCACTATGATGTTTTGTAGTTCCATTCATTTGCTTGAAAATTTCATAATTTCATTTTTTACGGATGACTACATTTCCACTGGAATATTTTTTAGTATATTTTAAGGGAACAGTGATAGTATAACACAGGTGATATGAGAGGAAATCATGGAATAATAAAGAGGACATTCTAAGGTGAGGAGAAAGATGGGTCAATAGAGCAGAAGAGAAGGTGAAGAAAAAAATAGCACCAAGATTGCTTCAAAACTTTAGTCCTTTCATTCTAGACATTTGCCCAATAAAGGAGATATGTATTATCTAAACAAAAAAAAATAGCACCAAAGATATTTGAAAAAAATCATATGGAAATCTCCTATTTCATAAGCTTCTAAATGCATATTTATATATAAAAGTATTTGATTGAAACAAATAAAACAAATAGTACTTGCACAGGCCATCAAACAAAAATCTCAGTGTCATATGAGAGATACCAGCCCACATATTATTTGTCAGAAATGTCCTCGAGACCTCCAAAACAATATAGAATACTGCAATTGCTTTTGTTTGCTAACCAGAACTTTATGGTGAGAGCTGATTGCTGAAAGACAACATATGTGTTGATTACAGGATACAGATGAATTATATTGGTGTTGGCCAAGAAGCATCTTTTCTGTTAGATAGCTTTTATAGTCTCTGAAATTATTATGTTGCCTGGGAACTCTGCAAACTACAGCAATTACCAATGTAGTAAAGACCATGGGTAAAACAGTGGCATAAACATTATTGGGGTACACAGGTGCTTCTGTTTGAATTAAGACCCACTCTACCTGTCTAAGAACCCATGGTTGAGGATCTCAGAGGCCCCCGGGATGACTCTAGTCATGTTATTCAGTTAAATGAGCATAGAGTCAAAGTGTCATCTAAAATTGTACCACAATATCCATTATCTGAGAACTCACAGAGAAGTTATTTTCTACAGTAAATGGCCATTAACACGGAATCACACAACAGTTTTAATTTGTATTTTAAAGAAACTGCTTAGACATCAAAGGGACATCTATATAGATGGCTTGGAGACCACCAAGAAATAGGAGGTGGAAAGATTATCAGAACCAGAGATTGGGTGGGAATAAAATGAAAAAGTATCTTCTGAATATTATAGGACTACTGAACTCACAAACTCATAGTAGCGGTGTTTCAGCTATAGGAGATCATGCCAAAATGATAGCATGGATTGGAGCAGTTTCCTGAGCCCTTACCCATAACTGAGGAGTTACTGAGTGTTGATGATTTCTGGGGAAAGTGCAGTTGTTTTTCAGAGTACGTGGCACTGGGTAGATGGACCACACTTCAGTTGATGACTCCATGGCTGTGAATATATGGGCAGCACAGCTTACAACTTGGTGGATTATAGTTTTTGAAAATGTGAATGTGGGCTGGGTTCTTTAGGGCAAACCCATCAGCAGTGGATCCTGCACCATGCCCTCTATGCCACTATCTTCCATTCCTCAAGCTTTACCTGAAACTCCAGAGAAAGTAGCCATCAAGTAAAAACCAGTCGACACGCCTCCCTCAATCCCTTTTTTTGTCAGATTCCTCCAGGAAAATGCAGCAGTGGTGGGGCCTGCCCTTTGACCTCCCCACTCAAGCTGTTTCCCAGGCTCCAGGTCTACCTATGACCCCAGAGATAGTAGCCTTTGTGGACTACCAGAAGCTAAAGCCAGAAGGGGCCATCAGAGGCAGTTTAGCCATCAGGCATCACCAGAGGTCTGCAGCCATCAGGGCCTACCAGCTCTACCTGAAATACCAGAGGCCTACTGCCATCAGGGACTACCAGGCCTGCCAATACCATGGATAACCAGATGCCTGAAGACCAGCATAAAAACCCACTTAACAAAACCCGGGGTAACATGGCACCATCAGAACTTAGCTATCCTACTATAGCAAGCCCTGGATACCTCAGCACACCTGAAGAGCAAGAAAACAACCCTTAAATCCAATCTTATAAAAATGATAGAGGCCCTTAAAGGTGAAATTAATAAGCCCCTCTAAGAAAGAAGGAAAATTCAATCAAACAGGAGAAGAAAGTGAATAGAACTTTTCAATATTTGAAAATGGATATTGAAGCAATAAAGAAAACACAAACTGGGGCAATTCTGGAGAAGGAAAACCTAGTAAAGAGAAAAGGAACCACAGACAAAAGTATCACCATTGAAATACAAAATATGGATGAGAGAATCTCAGATGTAGAAGATACAATAAAAGACATTGATGCATCAGTCAAAAAAAATGCTAAATCTTAAGTTTCTAACACAAAATGTCAAGGAAATTTGGGACACTATGAAAAAAAAAAACCCAAAGCCTAAGAATAATAGGATTTGAAGAAAGAGAAGAATCTGTGCTTAACCTGCCAGAAAATATCTTAAACAAAATTAAAGAAGAAAATTTCCCTGAATGATAGAGAGATGCCTATAAATATAAAAGAAACTTACAGAGCACCAAGAATATGAGCCAAAAAGAAAAATCTCCCTGCAACATAATAATAAAAACAGTATCAAATTGATTCAGGCGTGCTAGTGCATGCCTTTAATCCCAGCACTCAGGAGGCAGAGGCAAGAAGATCTCTGTGAGTTCGAGGCCAGCTTTGTCTACAAACAGAGTCCAGTACAACCAAAGCTACACAGAGAAATTCTGTCTCAAAAAAACAAAACAAAAAACAAAACTCAACAAAACAGTATCAGACCTGACAGGATGCATTCCTGGTAGAATGTTGGACATTGACATACTATATCCTTCACTTTCTAGCAACAAGTACTGCTATCCTTTATTAGAGAAGACAGCTCCCAGGACACTTTCAAAGAAAGCTTCCAATCCCAATTGGTCCAGCATTTCAGACTGTCCCACACAAAATTCTAATTAAGCCAGGAACGCCTCAACATTTAGAAACTGTCCATAAATGTGATTCCTACCTCTTGTAACCATTTCACAAATTTTATTTGGGCCCCTAGTAGGTAGGTATTCATCCCTAACCAGCCAGAAGAAACCTAAAGAGATTGACACCCCATTTCATTTAAGGGGAGTCATGTAGGCTTTTGGTTTCTTTCTTGGGAAATAAAGGGTTATTATCGATGGGAGTTGGTTACAAGTTATTATTGGTCTTAATTAGAAAGGAAACAAGGTTAGACTCGGTAATGTCTCTCTTTTCCTTTATCTTACATTCTTAGGTTTGGAGACAGGGGTTGAATAGAAAGAAGGGGGAATATAGAAATAGGTAGGGAAGATAGAACAAAAAGTAGATTAGTGAATCTACTCCTCAACTTAATGCCTCAATCAATTGTCACCCACAATGCTATTTTTAATTCACTGGTATATAGGCACAAAATAAGTTTAATTCTAGATACAGTGGTATAGAATTCAAATGTAAGTTTTTTCTTCACACACACACACACACACACACACACACACACACACACACATATATATATATATATATATATATATATATATATATATATATATAGAGAGAGAGAGAGAGAGAGAGAGAGAGAGAGACTTAAAGCAATTCCACTAAAATCAGGGAAAAGACAAGACTTTCAACTCTCTCCATATCTGTTCAACATAGTACTTGACTTCTAGCTAGTGCAATATGACAACTAGAGGAGATCAAGGGGATACAGATTGCAAAGGAAGAAGCCAAAGTACCTCTATTTACAAATGATCAGATAGTATACATCCCTGACCCCAAAAATTCTACCAGAGAACTCCTAAAGATGATAAACACTTTCAGTAAAGTGGCTAGATACAAAATAACCTAAAAATCAGTAGCTATCAGTTATACAAATAGTAAATGGGCTAAGAAAGAAATTAGGGAAGCAACTCTTCCCAGTAGATAACCAAGTAAGTGAAAGACCTGATTTTCAAGTATGACAAGACTTCAAGTCTCTGAGGAAAGAAATTGAAAAAGATATAAGAAATTGGAAAGATCTCCCATGCTCATGGATTGTATGATTAACATAGTAAAAATGACCATCTTACTAGAAGCAATCTACAGATTCCATGCAATTCCATCAAAACTCCAAGACAATTTAACAGAATTTTAAAGACCAATTCTCAACTTCATGTAGAAAAACAAACAAACAAACAAAAAATTAAAAAAACAGAATAATTGAAACAATCCTAAAGAATAAAAGAACTTTGGGAGGTATCTCAATCCCTGATTTTCAAGTTGTACTACAAAGCAACAGAAATAAAGACCACCTGCTATTGTTATAAAACAGACAGGTTGATCCATGGAATCAAATCACAGACCCAGAAATAAACTCATACACCTACAGGCACTGGATTTTCTTTTATAAAGAAGCTAAAACTATACAATGGAATAAAGAAAACATATTCAACAAATGTTGAATGATCTGGATGTCTGCATGTAGAAGTATGCAAACTGATTTAAACTTATTACTCTGCAGAAATCTTAATTCCAAGTGGCTCAAAACCCTCAATAGCCTTGAATTCATTGGTACAGGTGACATCTTCCTGAAAAGAATACCAACAGCTCAGGATTTAACATTAAAAAGTAATAATTGTGACCTCATGAAACAGAAAACCTTCTGTAAGGCAAAGGACACTGTCAATAGAATAAAATGTCAGCCTACAGATTAGGAAAAGATGTTCACCAATCTTACATCTGACAGAGGGCTAATAATCAAAATACACAAAGAACTAAAGTAATTGAACACCAACAAACCACATATTCCAATTAAAAATGGGATACTAGCTAAACCATGAATTCTCAACAGAGCGATCTCTAGTAGCCAAGAAGTACTTAAAGAAATGTGTGATGCCATAAGCCATTGGGGCAATGTACACTAAAATGAATCTGAGATTCCAACTCACATGTGTCAGAATGGCTAAGGTGAAAAACTCAAATGGGTCAAGAGGGCACACTTCCCCATTGCTGATAAGAGAGCAAATTTGTACAACCACTATGGAAATCAATCTGGAAGTTTCTCAGAAAATTGGGAATAAATCTACCTAAATACCCATCTATACCACTCCTGGGCATATACCCAAAATATGCTTCATCATATCACAAGGACTCTTGCTCAATTATGTTTATAGCAGCTTTATTAGTAATAGTTAGAAACTGGAAACAACCTAGATGCCTCTCAATCAAAGAATGGATAAAGAAAACGTGGTATAATTACACAATCTAATACTACTCAGCTGTTAAAAACAGAGAATTCAGGCAATTTGAGGCCAATTGGTGGAATACAAAATATTATCCCAAGTGAAGTAACCCAGACCCAGAAGGATACACATGCATGTACTCACTTATAAGTGGATGCTAACCACACTATGATTCAAATACCCAAAGAGGCTAAGTAACAAGGAAGGCCCAAGGGAGATGCTTGAATCTCCCTCAGAAGCAGAAATTTAAAAAGGCCTGAGATGAAGAAAAAGAACAGGTAGGAGAGGAGATGGGAAGGGGAAACAGCATGTAGATCGGGTCGAGGGAGAGTTGTGATGGTATGTGAGAGGGTTGGGAGAACAGGGAAACCCATGTGGGAAGACACATCTGGGAGGAGCTGGAGACACAAAATGGGACAAATTTCTGGGGAGGATATACAGACTGAAATATCCTCCTCCTATACCCAGGTATTACTTCCAATGGAAGGAGGAGGACACCAACCCACCCTCAAAACCTTCAACCCAAAAGTTTCCCTGCCAACAAGGTGTGCAGGGAAAAAGAGTGAACAGAGCTTGTGGGAATGGCCATACAGTGACTGACCCAACTTGAGTCCCATCCCATGGGAAAAGCCAAACCCTGACACTATTAATGATGCCCTGCTACATTTTCAGACAGGAGACTAGCATAACTGTCCTCTGAGAGGCTCCCCCTAGCAGCTGATCAAAACAGATGCAGAGACTCAAAGCCAAACATTAGGTGGAGATCAGGGAGTCTTGTGGAAGAGTTAGGGGAAGGATAGAGGGAGCTGGGGTACAAGAACATCACAAGAAGACCAACAGAGTCAAATAACAGAGGACCATGGGTGCTCACACAAACTGAACAACAGGGCATTGCTGGAGAGGTTGAAGTCTGGCATAACCAGATAGCCAAGTGAGCTGGGTCTATTATGACAGACTCTCAGCAGAATTTTCTCTGTCCCTGTTCCAGGACCCACCAGATCCTCTAAGGAGCGTCACATAGCCCTCAGGAAAGATCACATGCCAGACCCTTTCCTGATAAGAAAACAGGTTTGGTTTAGTAAATTATAGGGGATTCTTGGAGTATCCCAACCTATCCTAAGGAGATCCTAGCCTGGGGCAAATAATCTTTAGCTGTACCTAGAAGCTTTTCCCTCAGCCATAGAATAATTAAACACTGTTTTCCTTCTTGTGATAGGACTCCTTGCCACTGTATATAAATGAGGAACTGTACCCATGTGCATAGACTAAGTATCCTGGCCTCAGCAAATGAGACACATTCACCCATAAAACCCTCCCTACTGCCAAAAGTTTATAAGTAAAGGCTGTCTGATGCACTTTCTCTCTCACAAGCGCTTGCCATTCCTCCGCTATGACCATCTGAGACTCCATTTATTCTGGGAGAGAACCATTGTTGGATGCTCAGTGGTGAGGCAGTGATGGTGACCACCAGTGAAGCATTTGCCCATGCCTGCCTTTATCTCACCACACCTGCCTTTTGGCCAATTTTAGCTTTCTTTGTCGTGCTTAGCATAGCTGTTAGACAAAGGGCTACAACATTTTTTGGTATCCCCAGAGGCTTTTTGTGCTCCCGTGTCTCTGCTGCTCTTTGATACTAGCAATTGTTTTCTAAAAGAATTAAACTGGTGGAAAGATCATTCCCGCCTCCCCTGGAGAGACTAGGAACCTGGCTTAGTGCCTGGACCTTGTCCTGAGAGAGAAAACGGGACCTCGGGACCTTTGATCTCAAGTCTGTCTGTTCTCCTCTGGAAGCAAGCAGTGCTTGGACTGACCCACCAATCACGGAACCCAGGCCAATCACCTGATGCCGATGGACACTGAACCACCAACCAAAGAGCATGCATTGAATGCTCATAGGTCCTCTACCCATGTGTAGCTGATCAAAGCTTGGACTTCAAAATGTCCCCTAGCAGTGAAAGAGGAGACTATCTCTGACATGGGCTCTGTTTCCTACTTCTGTATCATTTTCCCCTAGCTGGAATGCCTTGTTGGGTCTCAGAGGAAGAGCATGCCTTTACTCCTGATGAGACTAGATGTGTAGGGATAGGGGAGGGGAGGCTTCCATTTTCTAAGGAGAAGCAGATTGGGGAAAGGAGGGAAAGGGTACAATGGCAGGTCAGGGTAGAAAGGGGGGAGGTGCTGAGATTGGGATATAAAATGAGTAATTTTAAAAAGACAAACACAAATATAGATTAGAGAGAAATATCTGGCATCAGAGGAAGCTACCCTTATGTATATTTCTTAGTGTTCATAATCATAATAACAATCATATTTTAATATGTTCAATAAGTATTTTTACTTTTTTTTTTTTAGAAAAAAGTGAAGGTGGGTGGATGTGGAATAGATCTAGGAAAATTATGGGAGGAATGGGGATGAATATAAACAAAATACATTGTATAACATTCTCAGGGAATTTATACAAATATATATTTAAAAATAACTAATTCATAAACCCTTAACAAAAAATAGTCATAATCAATGTTTTTCTGATGTCACTTCAAAAGTAAAAGCGAAAACTGAAAACTTGAGAATTGGGACTACATCAGAGTTAATTCTTATGACATAAAAATATTTCCATGAGATAACATAAATAATATGGTCAAAAAATTTTATACTATGCACATATATGCATATTATATATAATATCTTATATTATGTATATATGTATACATTTCAAGAATCTAGGATGCAGAAAGAATCCTTAGAATGCAACAAAAAGACAAACAACAATTTAATAACAGAGTAAATGTACTACAGGTTATGGCTCAATGAACAACCATATGTTTGCCATGAGCAAAGCCACTGTCTTCCAAAGGGTGTGAATAGAAAAGTCTTGAGAATATATGCAAAGGATCCATAAGAAAATTCAATGAAGGTGCCATTTTTTAAGCCATACAATAAAATAGAACTCAGTGTCCACTAGGATAGCCAAAGCAAAAAGATGCAAAGTACAAAGTGTTATGAAGTGAGAAAATGAATACATTGTTGACTGTCCTCAAATCAGTGCATCCATTGTAAATGTTATTTTTGGTGTTTCATGAAAAAAAAGCATGGTAAGGCAAGAAAATTTCAGAACACAGTTTGATGGCTACCAGGAGATTAGAAAGAAAGAGAGGGTAAATGACTGTTTAATAGCCATGAAGTTTTCTTTTGGAGTGATGAAAATGTTTATACCCCTCTTAAAGATTTTATTTATGTTTTGACTACGCTACGTGTCACTACTTTTAAACGTAAAAGTGATTGCTTTGTGTCATATAATTTCATTTAAAGTTTTAAAGTATCTTAAGATGCTGGCTTTGGAAGTAGACTAGGTTAAGAGTTAAGAATGCCACAAATCTTCCAGCCCTAACCTCCTGAACACTGGCATTGCAGGCATATATCAGCACCTGATGAGTCTGAGATTTTGGATGTAAGGTTTAAACTCTCTCCATTGTTTCATGTTCTAGGCCTTAATGCCCATTTCTACCATATTATCATCATCTAGAAACTTTATGTGGAGAATTCATCTCAGGCTAGTACTCATAATTCTGGCTGGTTTTTATATTTGCCATTTTCAAATTGCTAATAAACTTTGTTAATGGATAGCACTATGTTGACTAAGATGTATCAAATGTGGGTCAAACACACTTGTTACAAGAAAAGGATGGAATATCAATTGACCATAAGAGGATTTCAAAATGGCATAATGACTCGATAAATTTGCTAATTGAGCTTTAGTTTATGGCTGATATGGCAGAACTGGGAACTTGGGGGTTTTAGTGGGTTATGGCTTATTCCAAATGCTTTTTATTTGAGGGTGTAGCTCAAGTGTTATACTATTTTCATGACTTCCACAGAACAGAACTGAATTTTGTAGCTGATTTAAAATCTCAAGTATTAAAAAAAAACATCTTGCCCCTCTATCTATAAAACAGGGTGATGTTATGGGCTTAGCATGATCAGCTCTCTCTGTGTTCATCCACACAATTCTCTCCCTGCTGGTAATATTTCCTTTCCCCCAGGCTGTGCTAAATCACATGTCAATCATGTCCATTCTCTTTAAATGTGTGTATTCACTTCATCTTTTTCCATTGCATCCCTGGCTGATTTGCATGAAGAAATGGAGCAGCAGTTGTCCTGAAATGCTGTGTGTTAGGCCAGAACTCCTGCTGTGAGCAGCAAAGTGAAACCAGAGACAGTTCTCAACTTCCTAATTTCTGTTCCACCACAATCAGCTTTTGTGGCACAGAAAGCACAATATCTATTCAGTTTGCATGTTTGGATGTGTCTGTGTCTTTGTCTGTCAGTCTGTTTGGCCATCTGTCATCTGTTTTGAACATCTCATCCTATAGGTGTATGTTATGAATGGCACAGTGTTCTTGAGTATGTATGTGTATTATCCACAAATACAAGGTATGAATTAAAGATAACAATAATTACAAAGTGGGGTCTATCCTTACAAAAATCACATATACTTGATGATCACAATCATTCACACTTATAACAGAAACAATTTATGCCTTAAGTTGTTCAACAAGAGTACAGAGGTGCATCAATTTTGCCTGTAAATATAATAATGAAGTCTGTTCTGGTGTGAAATCCATGGCATTTCAGATATATATGAAGACAGCTGTCTCAGAAGGAGAGCATATTTTTGTCTATGATTTATGCATATGCATATATTCTAAGACATTGTTGGATAAATATAAATTATAAGCTATTGGTTTAACAAAGAAATAAATGTGCACATTGAAGCAAATATAAGTTGAAATTTTTTACTGTTAAGTGACATAGTAAACCTTAAACTATATACTGTAAATAAAAATGAATGGTTAAAGCATAGTATCATGGTGAATTACAAATATTGCCTAATAACTGAATGATTTTTTCCAAAGTACCAGTGGTGTGGAGTGCCTTCATAAACTCCTATTTTGACATTTGGTTTGACTTCTGATCCACTCTCCAATCCTGGAACTCTATTAACATCTAAAATATTTAAGACCCAAAACAATTTTAGAAAGACATGATTTATATCTATTAATTTAACTTACCTCTAATTCATATAGGATGACAAAATGAGTGGGAAGCTGCTGTTCGAGACAAAAATTTGTATGGCAGCTGAAGACATTCTGTTTAGAGGATTGATTAAGGAAATGGTAACTTTTTTTAAAGATTTATTTTATTTTTGTAATGTGTATGTATATGTGCTTGTTGGGGGGGAGTATATGTAAGTGCCAGAGAATCCAGCAAGAACTTCATACAACCTAGAGCTAGAGTCACAGTCAATTGTGGGCTTCCCAACATGGGTACAGAGAACCAAACCCAGCTCCTCTTCCAGAGAAGCATATGCTCCTAACTCTTGAGCCATCTTTCCAGCCCCACTATTTTACAGTAGTTAGAGAAGTGATATGCTTGTATTTTCACATGTAGCTGTGACTAAAGCCTAACACTGGGAGTAAATAAACATTTTATTTCATTGTTTTATCCAATCTTCAGATCCCTCTATGGTACAAGTCTCATGCACATCAAATTATATTCAATACAAAACAAATACATCTGAAATTCAGTGACCTTGAATGGTTCACTCCATTTGTTCAAGCCATGTCAATATAAAACTGCATGAAGAAAAGTATTACCTACAGTGGATTTACTAGCAGTGCAATTCAATAAATGATATGAAACTTTAAACATTTGCATGGATGTTTCAACCAGTCACAAAACTAATTCTTGCTACAAAGCATTTTTGGAATAAAAAGTTCTATTTTAAATAAATGCTTGAATTTAGAAAAATTTACTTATTAGAAAGTATTTGAAGTAAGAAATGGTAAAAGATACAGCAAGAGGCTGCTTAGCTCAAGCGAATGAAATGCTGAAGGATATTGCATTAAAAATATTCCAGAACTGGCCAGATGGCTTAGAACATACCCATCAATCATAGAAAACAGATTTTGATCCTCAGGACTGACATTATGGTAGGAGATTACTTTCTCATATAATTTGTACTAATCTCTACATACACAAAGGTCTTCAAAAACACACACATTAAATCTAATATCAAATTAATGAATAATCTCTAAGATCATATTGGAAAATGATCATAGGATGCTATGTTGGGTGTGTGTGGGTGAGTGTGTGTGTGTGTGTGTGTGTGTGTGTGTGTGAGAGAGAGAGAGAGAGAGAGAGAGAGAGAGAGAGAGAGAGAGAGAGAGAAAGGGAGAGTCCTGTCCCATATAATTTCTGCAGAAGTTAGAAGACAACTTTTGGCATAGGTCCTCACTTTTCACATTATTTGTGATAGGGTCTTTTGTTGGTCAGCACTGCCTATGCCAGGCTGGGTGACTCATTACTTTCCAGGCACTCTTTTTTTATTTTGTACATATATATTTATATTATCTCACATATATGCAATAAACTACCTATCACAAGAAAAGCCATGACACAAGTAGGAATTATATAAATGTTATATTCTTAGTGTTTTAGATATTTGTATTTGCCAGCCTTGTAGAAAACATCTTTCCTATCTTAGTGCATCTAAAATTCTGAATGTAAATCAATCTCCATCACCTCTTATCATTATCAACTTAAAACATTTGTTTAGACCTAAAAACATCTTAACCCCTAAACAACTAAGCTTCATTGTAAAACTAAGCTACCTGGCCTTCAACTCCATCAGAGATCTTAGGTGTGGCAGATACAAAGGTCTTCAAAAACCTCAGAGACATGCAGAATATGACATTTTAAAATGTTTTTTTATTTTAAAGATTGACAATGAGACAGGTTAACTCCTGGCAGCAAGAGCCTACCTCTAAAAGGATGATGAGCATCAAAGAACCTCCTTATGGATGTGGCTTCAAATGTGACAAACAAGCAAAATGTCCTCATTTCTACCACAGAGAGAATTCTGCCCAAAAGAGGGCAAGCTTTGATGCAGGCAGAGTTGATGACCAAACTATTCCAAGACAGGGTAAGCAAGTCTTTAACAGTTCCTGCCTCACAAATATGTCTGTCATATATATTGGGCAAGAAGACTGAAGAAAATACTCCCACATTATACAGAGTTTTAGATGACTATGCAGGTAGCAAACTGTCTCTGTCATTTTCTCATTTGGAAATATACTAGCCTGCACTCCTGGAATTCTCAGGTAATCAAGTTTATTCCTTTTGCAGGCATTCTTTACACTCTAACTGTAAAAATCCCAGGACTACAGATATGCATTATTACATTATTGCTTCCAGTCTTACATGGTTTCTAAGAATCAAACTTACATTGGTGCAACAAGAGCTTTATCCACTAAAATATCTATCTGCCCAGCATAGCCTCCTGGATTTTATGAACCTCAAGCTTTTAGCATGCAATGATATGACTCTCATGTATTATGGCATAGAGATTATAATACAGAGATGGATGTATGAAGGACAAAGTGCATTTGCAAACCCCAGCCATCACATTAAAATAGGGACACACGCTTTAACAGGCAAATAGACAGATTCCTGGTAGCAATGTACTTGTGCACTGTGTATGTGTACCTGATCACCACACAGTGATATGTGAAAGTCTCACAAGTCAGAACTCAAATTCCAAACCCTGAATAGTATGAATATGAAAAGACAGTGGTCAGAATTTTCTGCGTTAAGATCTTGCATATAATTTGACTAAAATGCTGTAGAGGTAGATACTATTTTATACACTTATTTCTTCGTTGTTTTTTACTGTACATATGTAAATATATGTATATATACTCTCCATATGTGTATATATACTGTATGTATATATTTGAGACATGGTTTACCTGTGCATCCCTGATCATCCTGAACCTTACTATGTAGACCAGGCTGGCCTCCAACTCAGACAGCCTTGGGCTTTTGAGTGCTGGGATTAAAGGCTATAGATATTCATATATTAGAATAATTTCTATAATTCTCTCTTATGATAATTCCATCAGGGTAAAATTCAAATATATCTTCATATGGCTAAACATTACTCCTTTACTTACACCTTTATAATTGTATGAAGATTATAACAATGATTCAAATGAAGTATTTGGTATTCCATTTTTAAAATTTTGAAATTTTGATAAGTATTCTTCTCTGCTTATATTGACTGTCTATTCTTGAAATGTACTAATGAAATGGCCTATTATCCACTGACAATAACCTGTAAACTAGTCTTATCTCATAATTACAGTAGGTTTTTCTCGGAAAAAAATATTCTAGGAAATTTTTGCAGTGTTCATCAGTATTCTCCCATCACAACAGTAACTGATGCCCAATCAAATGTCATAATGCATGTATATTTCCAGATTTTTATTCCTTTTTGTATTTTCCTTAGACAAATTATAATCCCTTCGGTTTTCCTCAAATGATCTACAGTAGCTAGTGCACTCTGGTGTTTTATCAACATTTATTTTGTTAGATCAATGTATGGCACTATTGCTTTACTTGTGTGTCCCCGAGTCTGTTTTGATTTGAAATACGATTTTATACTGTACTTTTAAATTTTTTTCCTTTGGCACAAGTAGTATTCTCTGAGACATAGATGCTGAGGCGGAGACGGAATTGCAAGGATTACTGGAGACTAACTAAGGAAGAAAACAGTATTGCCCATGAGATGTGCTGGAAAGCATGATTTAAGTCCTTGTTAGCCTGCACAGGAGCACAGAGTGCCTGTTGTCCAGAGAGGAGTTCTCACACTCCAATGCATTGCTTAGGAAGCTTTACAGCCACTTGGATTAGATGTTATCTGCAATCTGGCCTGCAAAACAAATTGTCAACTACTTCTGTCTTGCTTAGTCTCTCAGCACCATAACTTGTAACTGCTGAAACAAAAGTCTGATTGAAATAATCAACAGAAGAAATTTGTCCCTAATAGTTTCCTTCACATGCCTTTCTAATCCAAGTAGAAAATGACTAAATGAATATTTGCAATTTTTACTTGTAAACTGAGAAGTGATCGATAAAATGCAGGTTTCAATAATATCCCAAGTTCTCTTCACTGTTCTTAAACAATTCAGTATAGATCATCTCCCATATTATTTATTTCCTAGGAGATTCATTGAAACAATATCTTTTATTAATTTGTTTTAGACTTACATGTCAAAGGAAAAGGAAGTTTTGATAGGCAAAACATCCAGAAAACTTAAAGGAGGATTTGTGTACTTAATATCATTTTATCAGTATGATGTCTTCAATTGTAGAAAAAAAATTATCTATTTTAAAATTAATTACATTATTCAGCACACAAGAAAACACAACCAAATGTAACATGTATGAAGATAATGGTTGCAACATTTTTCAGCTTTTCCTCTTGGGAATTTTGTGCAAAACTTGCTGATCATTTAAAACAAGCTCAAAGGCTGCACAGTGCCTTCAAAGTGAGCATGTGGCTTACACTGTTAACAGTGGCTCTTGCTGTGTTCTGTGAATGGACAATAATATTCTCTATAAAATAACAGTTGGAAGTTAAATATGCCTTTCTTTGAAAAAAAATGAGTCTGTCAAAATGCTACCTTAATTTTAATTCAGGGCACTACTAATCAAATGAAATGGCTCCTTTTCTCACCCCATAGTACAATTATTATACTAAGAGTAGATACTAAATTTAATTTTGACAAGCTATCACAGTTGTGACTTGAAGAGAATTAATTTACTTACAAAAAATGGAGGGAGTACACAATGGTTTGGACATTGATGTGCTAGATTCTTTCTTGAAGCAATTTAAGAAATAAACTGCATGGAAACTCCTGTAAGGATAAATATTATATAGTAGGCTTCAAAGGAAAACCCATGCTGTGAATCATGGTCACATGCAAAAGATTTTTCAAAACATCATTAAATGACTTCTACTTAAGGAAAAATCACAGAATCAAAGAAACAGTAATAATATAAGATGCCAATACAAGCACAGACTTTGAAAAAGAGCTTGAAGGAGTTTTTTTTTTTAAGTCTACAGAGGTTAAGTAATTGAAAAGAAACTGTACCCAGCACCATGTAAGTTACTGAAGAAAAGCATGCAGTCTCTATCACTGAATTGTCTGCTGTATCCAGAGCTCTCTTTTGGATACACTCATGTCAAAATCACACCGAATGTATCAGAAATGCTTAAATAAGTCTTTCTGCATACAAGGGTAAAATCCATAATAAAAAAAGTCACATTGTCATGTGAAATTTGGAATTACATTTTTAGAATTTAAAATATACTTCATAATAATTTCTTTAGGATTTTATTAAATTTCTACATAACATTGGGACTTAACATCTTTACACAGTATAGGTTCTTATTCTATGAACATGGTATAGGTCATGTTAGTCATACTTATTTTCTTCAAATTACAGTTTTACAATTGTGTGTGTGTTGCCTTATAAATTCAGCTTCTTATTTATTTCATAAATCTCCAAAGAGAAAGTAATTGAAGTAAGTACCATCAGGTCCTTTGGAGGAGCAGGTGGTGCTCTTAACCTCTGAGCCATCTCTCCATCCCCAGGTATTCTTTTTTTATATTTTTTATACTTTTATTTTATTACACATGTATAAAACAAACTACGTACAGCAGGGAGAACCAGGTGACAATCGTGAGAATGAAGAGTTCTATATATGTTACATTCATAGTGACTTGGCCATCTGCATTCGTCTTGTTTGAAGTAAGTGTTTTTTTCTGTCTTGTTGGGTCTAGGTTTCCAAATGAGATTCAATATCTACCTTATCTCAACTCTCATAGCTTAACTTCTTTATCTTGATCTAAAATGATCTTGTCTCCTAACCAGCTAAACTTGGTTGTAGAACTATACTATCTTGTCTTCAATGCCCCTCAGAGACTTGAGAAGGAATAAAACTTAAATTCCTGAGTGAACCAGCAGTGTGGATTAGCAGTTTCCAAAATGTACAAATTGACTTAAGACAGTTTACTGCCTGACCAGTCACCTAATACATTTTATAATGTTGGAGCCTCATCTTCAGCTTTCTGGCTTAGTATTTCTGCCAGACTTGTTTGCAGGGCAGGAACTATTGAGGACTTGCTTACCCTGACTTGGCAGAGTGCGGCTGTCGACTCTGCCTGCATCTAAGTTGCCCATTTTCAGGCAGATTCTGTTAGTGGCGGAATGAGGACATTTTGCCCAGTGGTTATTTTGCCACCTTTGAAGCCATGTCCATAAGGATGCTCTTTGTTGCTCATCATCTTCTTTGAGGTCGGCTGGGTGTTGTCAGGAGTTAACTTGTCTTGTTGTCGAAGAAATTTAGGATTGTGAGACCTCAGAGACACACAGAATATGGCATTTAAAGTGGTTCTTTTTCTATATTGGCAAGGATCCATTGAGAACACATTAGAAAACAACAGTAATTAGAATATCTTATTTCAATATAAAATATCAAGAAGGCACAAGGTATTATTTACCAACATATGATAAAACAAAGTCTCTTAAGGTACCATAGGACCTGAATAACATAGCCATGGGAATAACATGGCCAATAAAGTTGTCACAAAATTTTCTGCCTCAAGGCTAACTTTGAGTGCTTATTAGAGCGGGTGTAGCTATTTGATCACTTTTGTTGAAGATATTACTGAGTTGTCAGTACAGACTTTGCACAGCTGTGGAATGTCAAGTAAGAAGCCAAAGAGTTGGTAAAAAACGATGGCTTGCATTGTCCCTTGACAGAGCTGGCTCCAAGATGGCTGATAAAAATATGATGGTCGGAAACCATCCTGACAGAGTGCCATCAGGCTCAGCCTGGCAGGTAAGACACCACAGTGTATGGTTGGCAAGTGTAGCTTGCTGAAGCCAAGTGTGCACGCTTCTGCCATGTATGCATCCAGGAAAAGAAACACAACATCTCTGCAGGGTTAACTCGGTGCCAGCTGCCCAGAAAAAAATTGTTTACTGTCTCAGGCTTCTATAAGAAGTTTGTTCCTAATTGTTTCAAATAATAAATATTTTTCTAATAAGGCAAATAATGTTCAGTTGTGCTGAGAATGCAATAAATGAACAGCGAACACAGGGAGTAATTGTATTACTTACTATCAAGCAATTCTGGTAGAAAAATGCAATAGAGATATATGCATGTAGACTTTTGAGAATATTGTACTTAAATTATCATAAGACCTCTATGTTGACCTCAAAATGCTTTGGCAGGGTTTCACTGTGATTTTCTTGCCAAGAGTCCTCTGTTTAGTTTTAAAGTACTGCTGTCATGGCCCTACTCAAGCCTGAAGATAAGGATATCAGAGACACATGAGCAGGGAACCCTGACATTTTCTAGCCAGAAAGTCAACAATGTGAAGAAAGAAGTAACTGATACCACTGACTTATGACTTGTTATCAGAAAACCTCCCTCTCTATAGAGCATCCCAAATGAAAATGGATATAAAAGTGATACCCAGATACCTTTATGTACAGAGATGTTTGGTGAAGGATATTACTGTATATGAAAAAGGACATCACAGGAAGAAGAGCACAAATGACCCTGTTAGCTACCTCTGTTAATTTAAGTGTTAATTTAATTTAAATAAGCCTCTATTTATTTAACTATAAAGAGCATTTGATAACAACTCGTATGGCTTGCAAAAAAGACCTTGTAATGCCATAGCAAAATTAGACCGTATTGAAATATCTTGATGGCACTCCAGCACTTCAGTAACTAGCCCACAGCAACATAACAGAGAGCTATATATTGGAAAATGGAAGGTATCGGTAAAGAATGGTGTCAGAATTGACTCTGACACAGTGCTACACAAAATACCAGCACGACTCATCAATTATTGAAAGTAGATGATGTTATCTGCCTATATATATTTACACACATTACTCTCCTATTCTCTACAAACACAAACACACACACACACACACACACACACACACACACACACACACACAGTAGATCTTTTTCTAAGTACGTATTGCTCTTTTTAGTAGGAAGATCTATTTTTCCTTCTATTTTCCTGAAAAGGACGTAGTTTTTTGTTTTTTGTTTTTCTTCTTTGTGGCTGAATACTATTTCATTATGTAAGTACATCACATTTACTTTATCCATTTATCTGATAATAGAAATGTGCTTCAGTCCCATGATTTGGTCATTGTGAATAGTCCTAGAGTAAATGTGGACGAATGACTATCTTTGCAGTAGCATGATACATACTCCATTCAGTAGTATCTCGGTGTCATATGGCCATTTTGTTTTTAGTTTTTAAGACATTACATACTGACTTACGTAGGGGAAACGGTCATTGTATAATTTCTGAGTGTATGTTTAGCATGAAAACTATGTAACATATCTGCATTACGTCTTCTTTATTTGGAACAGGAAACAGATCCTCTAGGTGAGTCTGTTTTTGCCATTTTCCTGTGTACAATACACTAAGTCAGTAACAGCTGCACTGCCATTACTATGGAACAGAAGCTATCTCCCTACTAGTGTATAAAGTTCTCACATTTGGCAATTTTCAAGTATCTTGATGGAACTCTAGAAAAAGAAAAGGAGAGACAAAAACCATGCATTTGAGAGGATAATAATAAACAATAAATTGTATTTGCACACATGAGTATCTGATGGTATGTATACATGTATGCATGCATGTATGTATGTATGTATGTATGTACTCCACATGTGTGTCAGTACCCAGTGAAGATGACATTGAATACCAAGGAAATTGCAGTCAAAGACACTGGATATGAGTAGTAGGAACCAAACGCCAAGTCTCTACAAGGGCATTAAATATTCTTAACCACTCAGTCATCTTTAGAACTAGTAGCTAATATTATAACTACTGTCTGTATTATTAAATTTTCAAGAATATTAAATATATAGGTGAAAAGATAAGAATATACATTCATTGCCTTTTAGTCATGTCTGCATTAAATTGTTTCCTCTATTGCTATATAGTTTCAAGGCACCTTGAACATAATGACATTCTACACAAAATCATCCTGGTCATAAACCACTGTGGCATCTGAAAAGCGATATGTGACATATATTAAGAAGAGCCAAAATATAAATTTTAGGGTCTGAAAAATGAGCACTTTTTATAAAATCCTTTTAAAATTAAAAAGTAAACAATAACTACAAAAACAAATCCATCACTAAGAAAGAAACACAGAGTTAGATGGTTAGTTAGGGATAATATATATAATTGGGTAGAAATCCATTTAACATGTAAATGAAGTTTCTAGTTCAGGAGGGAGCAAGATCAGGGGATACAGCATTGATTTAAGCTTCTGTGTATCTTGGACCATGTTTCCTGGGGCTCTATGATGCAGAGATAGTTGTACAGTTGTATTGAATGTCTAGATACCATCAGGCTTCTAAAAAGATTGCTAAGAGAGGGATTTAGTTTCAGACTGATAGGAAAGAATAAAAAACTGGACTTCTGCATTAAAAACATGTTTTGAACAATTTCCTGTTAAAAAGTAGCTCCTGACATACTAGTGACTTGGTGACCACATGAGTGGAACTGATTATCTTCTGTTGGGTAGGGTCCAAGGGGACATAAATTTCGGTCTGAAAGCCAGCCAAGCTATCATTGGAAGGAAATGGCACACTTGAGATAAGGGGAGGGAACAGTGAAGGTCTTATGTAAATTAAGTGAGTTACGTGTCTGACTTCCTCTGCACCTACTGTGGTCACAGCAACCTGCTCCTTCAACCCACACTCATGACCTCAGTGAAAGCATCCTTATAGCATACTACTGACTCAGTGACCACATGAGCAAGAACTGAATATCCTTTATTGGGTCCAATGCAACAAGACATAAATTTAGGTGCTCAAACAAGCCAGATACCATCTGAAGGAAATGACACGGTTGAGAAAGGACAAAGAACAGTGATAGTCTTACATAAGTTGGGTGCATGAAGTGTTTGATTCCTCCTACCACCTACTGTGATCACACCAACCTGCTCCTTCAACTCACACTCATGACCTCTGTGCAACCTTCTCTATAGCTAGCTACCTCCACAGCTACAGCCTCAAACCTGTCAATGGAAAGCTAGGCTGTGACAGGATGGTATATGACTGAAGAGATGGTGGTTGGAGGAAATTCTCCCATTGAGCCAAGTCTAGAACAGAGCCCTCACAGTTTACATTCTGTGTTTTGAAAGGTAGGTTATGATATGCCTACATTCAAGCTTTCTGTGATGTGTCTAAAACAAACAAACAAACTGAGGTTGGCCTAAGACCTAATAGCAGAAGTATTGAAATACTACACGCAAGCAGGCATAAGAAAATGCATATAAACAGGCCGATGGCCATAAAGTCAGTGTGCACATGTCCTTGTATCACATATCCTATTGTACATAAACACATACTATCCCTATTTTCTCTCAAGGAAGAGCTTTTTAAGTCACCTGATATCAGTGTTTCCAAAGCCAATCTCCCAGAGTCATTCTCATGTCAGAGAGTATCTCATTTGAAGATCTAAAATATCACCCCAATCTTTTATATTGTGTGTCAGACCAGGGCCATTAAGATTGGATAAAGGGCCATTTAGTGATTTCACATGGCCTAGTACTATAGCTTGATCAATCATGGATTAAAATTTACATTATTAACTATCAACTTCTAGGGGAAATTATTTCACTGAACACATCCTGGAAAACATCTTACAGTATTCCTGTTTCCTCTTCTGCGATGTAGATAGAGCATAAGAATAGTCTCACAGGTTGTATTTACATATATAAATATGTAGCAAATATAGTCATTGCAAAAGAGGTTATCTAATCTTGAGCCTGTCAGAACATAAGAGGGATTCCATGGAGGGTAGCTTGGAGAAGCTGGAGGAAAGAAAGAGAAAGAAGAAAGTAATATAATTCTTTTTTAAATAAAAATCTGTTTTTTTAATTGAGTGGTGGCACACACCTTTAATGCCAGCACTCAGGAGTGGGAGTCAGGTAGACCTCTAAATTTAAGGCCAGCCTTGTCTATATAGAGAGCAGTGAATTCCAGAACAGCCAGGGCTACTAAAAATCCATCCATCCATCCATCCATCCACAGATAAATAAAAGGGGAACACAACTCATTTAAAATGTATTATTGTGTGTTGTGGCACATATCTGGAATCCTATAGCACTTGAAAGGTGAGTGCTGAGAATTTTAAGATCAAGGTCAACTGTGATGTGTCATGAGCTCATAGCTAGTGTGAGCTTCAGAGAAATGGTACCATCTCAAAAACAATGGGTAAACATCTAAAACTTGTCATCAAAATGCCTATTGTATAAAGAGAGCTTAGAAAAAAATGGGTACTGAAGTGGTTGTAAACTGAGATTGAGTTTTTTGCTTATGTGAAATGTGAGGTGTCTTTAATTATCAACATAAACAACCTAGCCTCAGCCTGGGAAGTTTAAGAAAATCTCCTAACAAATACAAATGCAGCATTAGAGTATACAGAGGCCAAGGTCAACCTTTTGTCAATAAAATAGAAACCTTAGGGGGAACTATATTTTAACATTTTAGTGTTTTTTGTTTATTATTGTTTTTTCTTCTAATTTGTAAGTCCTGATATACTCTTATTACTTAAATAGCTTGGTTCTTCAAATATGCTAAGCACATACCATGTTACCATTTTTAATAATTCTCTTTGGAAAATTTTTCTCCAGAGATTCATATGGCTTCCTCCACTCATTGCTGTATGTATGCACAGAAATTTTCAGTGATAATGTTTCTGAAATTGAGCTGCTGTCCTAATCCTTCTCCCCTGCCACTCCTTTATTTGTATCAGTCACCTTGGAGCTTTTACAGATGCATCTGATAATAAGGATGGACTCCTCCATTCTGCCTCCTTGAAGCTTGGCTTGCCAGAAAAGAAATGGCTTTCCCTGCCAAGTTCACAGCATGATCAATCTTTGTAATTGGCAAGTTTCAGATTTGCACAATCCTATCACCCAGGAGATTATTGCCCATTTTACTCTCAAATCAGTGCTACTGTCCAGAAGATGACTAAAGTCAGACTCATATTCTTGTCAATTTGCTCTTGTTGACTTGTTCCTGAGTGTGGCATGGATTTCTTCTGTGCTTCCTTAATGATGGAGTTGAAATCCCCATACTCACAGTAAAAGTCTAGTTTGCCTAGGTGTCTTCACTGCCTTAGTATAAAAATGGTCAAGAAAGCACCCATTGAAACACAAATGACTCAGGCTCTATAGTTATGATATGTGTACTGTTGGACCATTTTTTGCTCCTTTTTTACTATCTACTTACAATGAATTCACAGATTTTTCTTCATTTTATAATGAGACCTTAGGAAATGCTTGTACACAGGAAGGCTAAATTAATGTGACAGTTTTCCCCAAGATCATAGAGTTTCATCTGCTAATGTTCACAAGGGATGCTAAGACATGGTGTCTAATTGATTCTTAATAGTATCAGCTTAAGGGAATAGAGAAAAGGGTTATACACAATGGTGCAGCACTATCAGAAGACCAGGACCTGAAATATATGTTCACATAAAAGTGGCAATACAACTGTTCTGGACTGTAAAAACAAAAAAATACAAGGTCTGCAGCTCCTAGTTTGGGACTGAAATAAGCTCTAAGTGTCATCTAAGAGTATCTCTGTGCTGGTTAAGAATCCTAGACAGGTTCTGGCTTACCTCACTCAGGATGATCTTTTCTATTCCCACCCATTTGCCTGCACATATCATGATCTCCTTGTTTTTAATAGCTGAATAGTATTTCATTGTGAAATTGTACCAAAGTACCTTTATCCATTCTTCAGTTGAGGGACATCTAGGTTGTTTCCAGATTCTGGCTATTAGGAATAAATCTTCTGTGAACATAGTTGAGCAACACACCTGTTGTGTGGTGGAGCATATTCCAGGTATATACCCAAGGGTAGTATTACCTGGGTTTTGCAGTAGCACTATTCCCATTTTTCTGAGAACGGCCCAGATAGATTTCCAAAGTGTTTGTACAAGTCTGCACTCCCACCAGCAATGGAGGAGTGTTGCCCTTTCCCACATCCTCATCAGCGTGTGCTGTCACTTGAAGTTTGTATCTTAGGCATTCTAGTTGTGGTAAGATGGAATCTCAGAGTTGTTTTGATTTGCATTTCCCTGATGACTAAGGACTTTGAGCATTCTCCTGTTGATAATTCTCTGCTTAGCTCTGTATACATATGGTATATCCTCACTTATAAGTGGAGATTAGCCCAACATAAATTACTCTATCTAGAGGGGAATCAGGACAGATATTGGGATTGGAAGGAGGACTCTAGGTGTGCACTAAGAGTTGTATGGAAAAGTGATGGGATAGAATGGGCTGGCGGGGTCAGGAGCTCCACGAGGAGGCCATTGAGGTCTGTGGATCTGGAAACTGTGGGGGTGAGCCTCACAAACTGATGCACCAACCAAGGACAGTGCACGCAAAGAACATAGAGCCCTTGTTCAGATGTTCTCCATGTGGCAGGGGTTGTGGGGCTCAAACTGCCCCTGAACCTCTGATACACACTATTTATCACTGTCCATTGGCAGGGTGGCCTTGTGGACACACAGAGGAAGGGGATGGCAGGCTATCCTGAGGAGACCTGATAGCCTGTGGCCAGACAGTGAGGGAGCAGGGGCCCCTGTCAGAAGTCTATGGGAAGGAAATAATGCAGAAGAGTGTGGGAGGGAGGGAATGGGAAGATAAGAGCGAGGGGATAACAATCTGGATGTAATGTGAATAAATTATAATAAAGTTTTAAAATTTTAAAAATATTCCTAGACAGCTTGCAGGTAACTAAGAATGAAAGTACGGGGCTAGGCACAATAGAAAATACAGATACTTGACAAAGAATTAATATGTGATAGAGAACTCCTGGATGAGGAGCACACAAGAAACATTTTTTCACACAGTCTCTGTGGTTTTTAATAATCTCCTACCACTCCCATTTCAAAGTCAAAAAGAATGAAACTAAGAAGCCTAAAGGAATGGTAAAAGGTTGATGATCAAAGTCAGAAAAGCAAAACTAAAGACCAAAATGGTTAGATCTCTGCCAGAGGGGACATAACATATTCACTGTCAATGTTTGTTTCACACATTGAGTCTCTGTGGTTCCAAGATACAGAGAAACAAGGTGGGATCGTCCTCTCTTGTGCTAGTTTTGATAATACTGGAAGGTGCTGTGCAGGCTGCTGTAGGAGAGAGACATGAGTTATTGGCCCCAACTAAGAACCCTCTTAAGATATGCCAAGTGGTGCAGCAGTGGTATAACTGTTAGGCTGGCAACCAATCACTGTATGTTTGTATTAGAGGCTTGTTCTGCAGAAAGGATGGCAAACTTGGGTCTGTAAACCTCACCAAAAATCTTCAGCTTGTTTTGTTCTGTTTTTCTTTGTCTTAAAATATGAACAAAGATGGCTGTGATCCTAGATGCAGGGAATGGATTAGTCAGCATAATCAAAGCCTATAAACAGTACTATTTCCACTTCTAAAAAAAAACAAAAAACAAAAAAGCAAAATGAAAAGTTAGGAAGATTAAGATAACTCCAGACTTGTGTAGCATTGTTGCTGATCTGAAGTTGTGTCTTGTTCCTGTACATGCATTCATAAAAGCATAGTATCTTTGCATTATGGCATTTCTAGTTGGATCCTGTTACTGTAATAAAACACTGACCACAATTACATTGGGAAAGAAATAGTATATTTGGATTACAAGTTGCACTTCAACCTCAAGGGATGCAAAATAAGGAATCAGCAGGCAGGAATCCAGAAGCAGAGACCACAGAGAAACACTATTTACTGACTCGGTCTCCATTGCTTGTCCACTTTGCTTTATTCTACAAACCAGGACCATTTTCCCTGTAGTGATACTACACACAGTGGGATGGGCCCTTAGGAAATAAGAAAATGCCCATGGCCATTTGATGGAGATAATTATTCTATCTTCCCAGGCACTTCAAGTTGACAGCAAAGCTAACCAGGACAATGACAGAGAATGAATCACTTTGTCTTAGTGTGTACCTCATAGTTTATCCTTTAGGCTTAGAGAACAAGTAGAAAGAGCTATGAGATTACATTTCTAAGATCATGGTGTCTCTAAGGCACACTGATTTCCTTAGTATTCCAAATTGCTTAGTCAAACTATTCTTATTGGAATATAATACAAATTCTCCACAATAAGTAAATAAAACCTTTTTCTTTAGAGATCTGATACTATATTTCAAGTCATTCTTGTTACTTGAACGGAATTTTCTTCATCTATATTAGACTAATAACTCTTCTTTTTTTTCCTCATATTTTCCGCATTTCCTCTCTCCCACCTTCTTTCTTGTTCTTCCTACTCCTCATATTTTTTTCTTGGGACATATCATCTTTAAGTAGCCATCAATGATGTGGCCATTTCTATATAGACCAGGAAGGCATAAAATTTGTAGATCTTCCTGCCTCAGCCTACTTCCTTAGTGCTGGAATAAAAGGGGGGTAACCACACCAAGCTTTCCTTCTCATTTTCCTTCTTTTTTTCTTATTAAGGAGAAATTCTGCCTACAGTAAGTAGCATTCCCATATTAATATGTTTTAGCATTTCTTTTCCTTATAAGATTAAATATAAAATTACATGTGACCTAGGTCCTTGGTATATGAAATTTAATAGGACTATGGAAGTGTATACTTTATATTGCAGATAAATATTTTTATCAATATCATTACTAACCAAGTTCCAAAACATACATAACTATATATTCTAAATAAAGCTGAAAAACTTCTATGCTTACTATTAATATATTCTATCATTGAAATCAATTGAGAAAAGTTCCTCATAAGTTATCTTCCAAGAAGAAATTTTACTTATTTTAACAAAACCAGATGTAGAATTTTATAATGAAATAAACTTACAAAAGCTATTCAAACACTAACAAAATATATTCTCAATATAGCATGGAATAAAATGCACAATTGAATATCAGAATACAAATAACTACTTCATTACATTGTGCTTTATGTGCACAATTTAACCAGCAAAAGTCTAGGAACTCTCTGGAGCCAGCTAAAATAATAATATAAAATTATGTTTATGGACAAACAGTCCATTTGTGCAAAATGCCAATGAAAATGAATACAGTTGCTTCAAATTGGGACTTACATTTATCTGGCAGATAATGGGAAAATATATTCATGGGTAAAGGAAGGAATAAAATGAAGAACTAGAAACTGTGTTCATATAGGTTTGGATATGTTTTTTATTTTTTATTGTTAAATTTTTTATTTTTTACATATAAATTTATTTTAGTACACATATACACTATGAACTACTTACAGCAAGAAGAACCACAAAACAATCAGAAATTATATAAATGTTACATTCTTAGTGTTTTGGCTATTTGTATTTGGCGGCCTTGGAGAAAAGAATTTTCCTATCTTGGTGCATCTAAAATTCTGAATGTAAATCAATAGCTACCATATCTCATTGTTATCAACTTAAAGCATCTATCTAGACCTGAAAACATCTTAACCTCAAAGCAACTAATAGTTCACAAAGGACAAAGCTTCCCTGTATCACCACTGTCTGCCTGCAGAAAACCCTAAATGCAACTCCAAATACCAGGAGGGTGCTATTACCTATCGGTCTATTCAAAATGCACTCATTTGAAACTTGGACAAGGGTGTGACAGAGTTTGCCTTCTTAAAACAAGACTGGTAAGATTAGACATTACTCCAAGCTTTAATTCAGGAAACTGGGCAATATATGGCAGCATTGCATTGGTACGAACCTTTGCTGAAGAAGTCTCCATGAATGTGCACTGGTAAAAAACAGAAATGAAACAAACAAGATATTCAAGGAAGCACTGCATGTACTGGCAGAATATACAAGTCCTATATATCTATCAGCATAGAATTAATTAGTGTTTTTAAAATAGTTATTTGATTCAATCAAAAGAATATTTATTATGTAATTTCAAAAATGAATGAAACATATGTATACCTGCCACTGTGGATATCATTTACAATACATTTGTTTAAGATCTTAGAAAAGTGTAAAAAAAAATTTGTTAGTAGTAGAAAATTAAACCGTCACCGACTAAAACAAAAAAAAATCATAAATTTAAATGTTGACTGCCCTAATAATGAAAGAAAACAGTGTACTATAGAGGCGTGGAAACAAGTACACCTACTTTAATTGCGTTTGACTTAGAACTATGTAAATGTTCTAAGTAGAAACTGAATTAAATGAGTAATCAGAAACCAGAAAAAAAATGTTATGGATTGAATTGCAAAGTGAATTTATGACCACAATGGAAGTCATGTCATCATTCAATTCCAATTTATATGAATCATGACTAAGTAATAACTATAAAAGATTTAAATAATTTAATTATTTATATATTGTGTGGTAATATTGATGCTGTGGTGACAATATATAAGTATTAAAATGTTATAGAATAAGGTGAGACCCTTGAGAAGCTGATTTTTCCTTCTTTGGGAAGTAAACAAAGTTAAATAATTAAATGGCAAGCAAAAACAGGAAGTGTCCTGTTTTTCTTGCTTTCAGCTTATCAAAGAAGTATAAGGACACTGTATAGCTCTTATTATTAATTACTGTTGTGACCAAAAAACCAAAAGAATACAAATAAAATGAAGAATAATGACAAGTCCAAATTGTATTTCAAACATACTTGTATCATATTTCATTTCTGTCTATTTTTACTATATAACCTTTCCTATTACATAATTATGCTACATAATTTTGTATTCTTATACAAAATGAGCAATCCCAAGTGGGTTCTTGATTGATTTGCTCTTCTCTGTCTACTTATGTAGTAACGACTCAGATCAAGCTATGCAATTAATCCAGGATCCTGAAAGTCCCTGGGATGTAGCTCTCAGCCAACTTAAGCTGGAGTGGTTTGTTTCATTAAGTTTTAAAGGAAAAATTTCACAGTATGTTGACTACATATTACATTATAAATAGATTTTCTATATAGTAGATATTGTGAAATACTGTGCTAAACTGCATGTGCCTTTGTGGATGCAGAATGGGTGGAAGAGAACCTACTGCAGCCACAAAAAGGACATCACCCTGGGGAAAAATTACAGCAATTCTAATTGTCCTCAATAAATGCTCCACTAGAGAGGTGGTACTAAGCTGTAATATACCCCAGGGAAACAGGGAAGTATCAAATTCAAAGCTAGAAATCATAACCATATTTCAAAATACAAACTAAAGGTTGTTTAGTCTTACAGATAAAGAACAAATGTGCTTAAAAAAAAAAAAACCAAGTGTGCTACAGTACAGATAATCTTGTACATGTAAGAGCACAAGTTCTTTTTTTTTTTTTTTTAAGATTTTTTTATTACGTATACAGCATTCTGCCTGCACACCAGAATAGAGCACCAGATCTCATTATAGATGGTTGTGAGCCACCATGTGGTTGCTGGGAATTGAACTCATGACCTTTGGAAGAGCAGTCAGTGCTCTTAACCTCTGAGCCATCTCTCCAGCCCCAGAGCACAAGTTCTTTTTTTTTTTTTTTTTTTTTTTTTTTTTTTTTTTTTTTTGGTTTTTCGAGACAGGGTCTCTCTGTAGAGAGCACAAGTTCTTAATGGAACCTCAGGCCCTTTGGTTTCACATTCCCAGTAATAAACCTGATTATCAGGAGAAAGGTGTTAGTTAGCAAGGTGACAGTCTAATGGTGTCAGTCTAGACAGAATAAAGTAAAGGTGTGAAGGTAAAAGGTTAATTGTTATTAACCAGACCTAGAGACTTTGGGACCCAGAGTGAATTGTGTGACACACTCATGTTTGTATATACAGAAGATCGTGCTTATGTCCTTTCTCCTATTTGTCTACATTCCCCGTTTCATTAGAAAAGTCTTTGCTGCGCCAGGCAGTGGTGTTGAGGCCTTTACTCCCAGCACTCGTGAACAAACGGCAGGAGGAATTCCACAAATTCGAGGCCAGCCTGGGCTACAGAGCATGTTGCAGGACAGCCAAGGCGACACAGAGAAGCCAGGTCTCAAAAAACAAAACCAAAACCAAAAAAGACTTTGTTGAAAGCATTATTTATTATTGATAAAATATTTTTGAAAGTTTTTTTTCCCTTTCATGAAGGCTCATTTCTAAGGTGTGACAGTCAGGGATCCAATGAAATACAGAAGAAATTATAGAATATATATGATTACAACAAAGGATTTTTTTCAGACTTATGGGGTTGGAGGTTAATGGCTGAATAAGCATATGCAAACACACGCATGCTTTATTTGCAGACACTAAAGAGTTAGAACCATTTCAGTCTAAGGAGAATTAAACTTGATGTAAAAAAAAATAGCACAATGTAAGAATCGTGTGTTCAAGTTCTGTACTTCCAAATATAGTAAAGCTGAGAGTTTGAAGTCTTTATGGCTCAAGGAACCACACACTAGTGATGTCTGTGGCACACAACCTCAGCCCCAGTATTTAGTGCGAGGAAGCAGGAGGATTGATGAGTTTGAGGTCATCCTGAGCTACATATTAAATACTCGACTAGCCAGGCAGACAAAAGAACTAAAGTTTCAAAATGTAGTCAAAGGACAAAGTATTGCAGATAAGCAAGATGTGATTCTCAGAAGAGACTAAGAATAAAAAATGGCAAGATGTTCTCTTCTCAGATTTTATCCACAAGGAATAACACATGTGAGAGACAGGTTCTGAAATTTAAAAATGTATACGATAATCTCTAGGACAACTACTACAAAAGTAATACAAAGAAACATATCTGAACAGCCAATAAATAAATTATAGCCAAATTATTAATAATATATGAATAATACAAAAGAAGCAGGGAAGCAGGAATAAATAAACAGAGAACAAAAACACAGAAAATATTGCCAAAAGGTAGGAATTGCAGAAAGGCTGTCTACAAGAAGCATACAAAATATAGAGGCACAAATGCTGAAAGTTAAATAGACGGGGGAGATTGCAGTTGATACCTGAAGATAAAAGAGGCTCTTTTGGAGATATCAGTGCCTCATGGTGCACAATATAATGCAATAAGTTTTTATGTAAGTCACATAGGTATTTTCTAGGAAAATATGTCAAATATATATGTAGCAGAGGTTCAGAACACACTAAGTATAATTTTGAAGCACCAAACTTAGAAATACATAATTCCTCAATGGGACTTGAGAATTCTAGCATAAATTATTTTCTTAGTTGGTAGAATAAATGACATAATTTGTGTTCTAGAAAATATAAAATGGGATGGAATAATGAAACCTTTTAAAATGCAGGTAACCCATTTACCGGGACTCAATTCTGGGCTATGAAAGCAGTTGTGAATAGACCAATATATTGTGTTGTCTCAAAGCAACGACTTAATAACCCATAAAAATAAGATATAAACACAACATGCATATTAAGATAGTTAAACAATTCACTCATATTATTTATTAAAGACCTTATCAAAGATGTTACAAGAAAAATGAAATTAAAATTAAAATGATAAATGTACAACATATAAAATATGTGAAGTTGAGTTAAACCAACTATTACTGAGGAACATAGCTTTACACTTCAAATAAGCTAAAACAATTGAAACATATTGAGGGCTAGAGGAGGCAACTCCTGTTCTTCATGGGATTCAAGTTGAGTTCCCAACACTCATGTCAAACACCTTATAATAGGATGTAACTCCAGGGCCATGGGGAACTCCACACCCCAGGCCACCACAGCCTCCACAGTCATGTGCAATTCTCCCTCACAGAAAGGAATGCATAGAGACAAATAAAAAGAATAAAAATAAATATTCAAACAACCCAGAAACAGAACATTTTAGAGAACTTCGATAAAATTAACACTTTGTAGTAGTATCTGATTCTGGGAATATAATCAAATCCAGCATATCTGACTGAGTACAAATGACTAGAAGGAAAACACTAAAAATAACACACATGGAAGATCAAGCAGAGCTTATAGGTTTTATATTAATGGGGAAAACATTCATCTTCTGGAAGGAAAGTTTAGCTATTTTAAATGTTTAGCAAGCCTTCCAACTCATTCAGAACATGGCACTTCCACTCCTACAAGTCATCCTGTAGAAATTCAGAATGAGTGCAAACTCACATAAAGAATGTACAATTATGCCAATAGCAGCTTAATCTACAAGGAAAAGTTGAGAATAGTGACACTTTATAACCTGTAGGGAACCAACAGTCACCTAGCTGGACTTAAGGCCTCTTCAATAAGAAGGAAGTCATGCCATGGAACTATAAATTTAGACAAGGACCTGTGGCTGCTGAAGGCATAGAATTAGAGATGATGTTGTTACTGCCTCTTTCATAAAACAGTATCTTCTTTCACTGCAGTGTAAGCACCCACCCTTATGGCCATGGATATATTGGAGCCCTCACCCACGACACTGTTTTGCAGCACACAGAGCTCATTACAGAAAGCCACACCTGAGCAAAGGTGTAGATCAACTGACTATGGGGTGTCATTCTCCAATTAATACTATTGCTACACAGCTCCTATATTTAAGGTTCAAGAAAACATCAGTGGTGAGAGCCAGAAAGTCTGTAGGAGCCAGGACAGGGGCATCTGCTCTGAGTTAGGCTCTTGTAACAGAAAACGGTAGGACAGGAGAAGGTAGAAGTTGGGGAGATAGGAAAAATTGTGATCAAGATATATTATATTCAATTCTCTAAGAGTTATAATACATATATTACTCTATAAACAACATGAATAAATAAAACAGTGTGTAAATATGAAAACAGGTTAGTTTTATAATAAATATTGACATATCAGATGATGTCTGTTTGATGAAACAGAATAAATTATGAATGGCACAACTTGAAATATGTGATTGCATACTTAGTACACTTATTTTCAGAAAAAAATTAAAAAGAAATATGCTATACAGGTTTGCATTTGTTCCCACCAGCAATGAAGGAGTGTGCCTCTTTCTCAACATCCTCCACAGCATGTGCTGTCACTTGAGTTTTTGATGTTAGCCATTCTGGTAGATGTAAGATGCAAACTCAGAGTCACTTTGATTTGCATTTACCTGGTAACTAAGGACCTTGAGTATTTCTTTAAGTGTTTCTCAGCCATTCAATACTCCTCTGTTGAGAATTCTCTATTTAACTATGTATCCCATTTTTTAATTGGTTTGTTTGGTTTGGTGGTGTTTAATTTCATGAGTTATTTATATATTTTGGATATTAGTCTGTTATCAGATATAAGGTTTGTGAAGATCTTTTCCCATTTTGTAGGCTCTTGTTTTTTATGCTGACACTGTCCTTTGCCTTACAGAGGTTTTCAGTTTCATAAGGACCCATTTATTAAGTGTTGATCTTAGAGCCTGAGCTATTGTTGTTCTGCTCAGGAAGTTGTCTTCTGTGCCAATAAGTTCAAGGCTCTACCCCACTTTTTCTTCTAACATTTAGTATGTCTAGTTTTATTTTGAGGTCTTTAATCAACTTGGACTTTGGTGCAGGGTGATAAATATGGATCTATTTGCCTTTTCTGCATGTAGACATCCAGTTATTCAGCATCATTTATTGTAGAGGCTATCATTTTATCACTGTATGGTTTTGGCTTCTCGGTCAAAACTCAGGTGTCCACAGGTCTATGGGTTTATTTCTCGGTCTTTGATTCGATTCCATTGGTCAACAAGCCGTCTCAGAAAATTGTAATAGTGCTATTGCAATATGCAACCACATCACTCCTGGGCGTATACCCGAAAGATACTCCACCAAACAACAAGGACACTTGCTCAACTATGTTTGTAGCAGGTTTATTCCTAATAGCCAGAACCTGGAAACAACCTAGATGTCCCTCAGTCAAAGAATGGATAAAGAAACAGAGGTACATTTATAATACTCAGCAATTAAAAACAAAAAAATCTTGAATTTTGCAGGCCAATGGAAGGAACTAGAAATGATCATCCTGAGTGAGCTAACCCAAGCCCAGAAAGACATGCATGGTATATCCACACAAATAAGTGGACATTAGCCCAACATAGATGTCCTCTGAAAGACTCCACCCAGAAGGACAAGTGCTGGGATTCCTTGCTAGACTCTGGGCAGAGTGCTAAGAGTTTTAAGGGATAATGGGGAGGATGGAAGGACCATTCAAGGGGACCATCAAGATTGGCTGATCTGGACCCGGGGGTGGGGGTGTTGCACAAACTTTTGCACCAATGAAGAACAATGCATGCAGAGAACCTAAACCCACTGTTCAGATATAGCCAACAGACGGCTCATTCTCCATGGTTGTAGAGGGAGCGGAACTGCCTCTGACAGGAACTCTGGTGCTCCTGATTTGATCACCTCCCCTTGGTGGGGATACCATATGGGCATGCACAGAGGAAGGGGATGCAGGCTATCAGGATGAGACCTGATAGGCTGTGGTCAGATGGTGGGGGAAGAAGGCCCCCTTTGTCAGAGGTCTAGGGGAGGGGAATAGGGCAGAAGAGGGAGAGAGGGTGGGAATGGGAAGATACAAGGGAGGGGGTAACAATCAAGATGTAATATGAATAAAATATAATAAATATAGTAAAAGAAAAGAAAAAGGCATGCTATAATAATATTCTTCCAACTTTTCCTTTTTTAGGATATTTTCACAATAATAATAATTATTATTATGAAATTACTATTCTGTGTATGAGTATGAGTGACACATAATGAGCACAGAGTGGCACATGTGTATGTGTAAGAATAATTAATGAAAAAGATTATGAATGTAAGAGGGGCAGTGGAGACAGGTGGTTATTTGTAGGAGGGAATGTGAGGTGTGGAAAGGATGCAAACCCAATACTCATGTATGAAATTCTCAAAGAAATAATTTACTAAAATATAAATAATAAAAGTTTACATGACAAAAGGCAAATATCATTCTCTGCATCTTCTCCCAGGACTAGAGGTCCCACGTAAAGCATCAGGGACACATGGGTTACATCTGTGTAGGGGGCCTGGGTCCTGTCCATGCAAGGTCCTTAGCTGGTGCTTCAGGCTCAGCAAGGCTCTCTGGGCCCTGGTTAGTTCGCTTGTTGGTCTTCTTGTAAAGCTTCTGTCACATCCATATCTTTTTCTCCTTCTCCATAATTTTCCACAAGACTCCCTACTTATCACCTCTCCTCCAGTAATGGGCATATGTGCTGTCTCTGACACTGAGTCTGTTCCTAGCTTTTTGATCACTTCCCCCTCATGGGACTGATCTGCCAGGCCACAGGAGAAGAGGACATGCTCAGTCTTTATATGAGTTAATGAGCTGGGGTGGATGGAAAGTGTGGCTCCCTTCTTCTAAGGAATAGAGGAGGGGGAAAAGGGAAAAAAGAAAGAGGGTGGGACTACGAGAAGAGGAGGGATGGAGCTATGAAAAGGATTTAGAGTGAATAAATAAATAAAGAATAAATAAGTAAAGAGAAGAAAAAGGAAACTTTAAACCTAGCTGTTCTCTGATTTGGCTGAGAAGTAATGAAGATCCTGGCAGTGTATTTGAGAGTGAAAGTGGAGTATTCCATCTGGTGTGTTCCTGCACATAAAAGGGGATATAAGACAGACTGTGTGTTATGGCTAGGCTGGGTAGTACACTTTTTTTTCTTACAACTTATTTAATTGTATCCATCTTTCACGTGTCTGTCTCTGTGTCATTCTCCATACCAAACTTTAAATTATCATGTCCTCCTTTCCATATTTCAGATTGTTTACATTTCATTTTAAAAGGCTGTTTTATGTCAGCTAATACAAGAATAGCATTTTAATTTTTTATATTTTTCAATTTTTTCATTGTTGAGTAATTATTTGGATATATTAATACAATTGCTGGAGAAAAATACTTATAAGCTTTTATGAGGCCAGAAAAATCGGTCACTTGAAAACAGAAACATTCAAATTTGAAAAATTACATTAATAGTAAAACTTGTAGTATATCTGACAAAATATTCTTAGTAACAACTCCTAAACAGAAAAAGGTAGTATCTTTAACTGTGTTTAGAATAATAAACAACACAAAGTTTTTTTTTTTTCACATAAAGTAAGAGAAAATTTCATCCCAAACTGTTTGGTGTGTGGTAGTCAGGCACTGTCTCAGGCTTGCTTTTGTGTGTTTATAGGGTCCTCAGGACACGGTGATATACTGTACTGTACTATAGACATATCTTAGAAAATGTGATACAACAATAAATGGTAGCAATCAACGTACTTGGAATGTGAAGAAACACATAATTGCATTAAGTGAAAACCTAAGGCAGTTAGACAAGATGGAGGGCAAAGCAAGATGTAGAAAATATTAAAGAAACTTCAGATCAGAGTGAGAGAAAGTTTGCACTCATAGGAAACTCATAGGAACTGAGACAGTCACATCTGTCTCCAAGAAACAGCAAACGCACATGTACAATACTAGCAGATTTGAGCACGTGGAGATGAAATTTAAGAATAACTTGGCACTATTTCAGATCTCTTAAACTGTTGAAATTCAAATAATATATATTTAACAGTATTAAGAATGTTGTAGATAAATAGTATCCACAATTGATCCACATGATGACCTATTTAGCTTTAAACTCTCAACACAGCAGAATACCCTGAGGGCTGAGCCCCAGTTCAGTAATTGCCTATATCAGATTGACCTGTGGATGTTTTTAGAGGGGGTAGTTGTGTTGATCTTAATTTAATTTGGAGGACCCAGCCTATTGTGGGCATTACCATCCCTAAGGTCTCTGAGTAAGACAGATAGATGAATATAACATGGCCTGCAAGAATACTAAATCTATTCATAATTACTCATGAAGCTGTTTGGAAGCAATTAAACACATGCTCTGTACCACTGTGCTATAAGAAAAACACATATAATAACAAAACCACATATAAAGCCCTAATGTCTACCGTGAAGCAGGAATAAAGAAACCATTCCAAATAAATCTACTAAATTATGCTTTCTTACAGAAGGATCATGTCTATTGTGGGATCTTACCAGTTCCAGTTTTTTCTTCATTTTAGTTTGGAGAAATTGTACTTGTAAATTTTATAATTTCTAATATCCAAACATAAAAAAACGTAAAAAACCAAACAGGTCTATTTTTCTCATTTGGTTTGAATGACAGAGAATGTAGCAATAGTAACAGCAAAACATCTGAGAACACGAGTAAAGTTATAACAGGATCAAGGCATTGTTAACACATGTAATTAAAAATAACCCTCTAGTGATGTTTTATGTTAGTATAGCTTTCCTATAAATTAAAATATGGAGTAATTAATTCTATAATACATTTTTCATCAGTTGAATACAACTGGATCAACGCAGGAAATATCTGCATGTAAAATGCAGGAAAATGAAATTCAACATCTTCACCATACATGAGGAAATATTGAGTATGCTACAACCAGAATAAATGCAAAGATTACTTAATCCACATGCTCAAATATGCCTCTTTATACTTTGAATTTTCCTACTGTAGGTGTAATAAACATGGTGTTATTTAAAAATAGCTAAAGTAGGTGTCAAAAAACGGAGCTGCAAATATTAGACATTCTAGAAATGGAAGTTTCAATTCAAAGTGATTTCAACACTTTATTTCCTCAGCCAAGTCAGTGTATAGATTGTGCTCAATCTTGGACAAAAAATTTAACTTTGCTTTGTTTAAAGAATCAGAAGCAGCCTATGAAGAACAAGGTCAATGAGGTGGGATGGTTTCAACACAGTGAGAAGCCCCGTGCATTCTCTCAGTTTAGGGTCCCAGCACAGCTGCTGAATTCAACCTACTCACCTAGGACAAAGCTGTCTCAGAACATCCTGCTGTGACAAAGTTCCTAAAAATGGTGTTCCTTCTTCATCCTGAAAGCAGACCCATCCATCAGTTGAACATCAGCAAACACTCTAAGAAAGTCTTCATGGTAAAAGTGTATCATTCTCCCTACAGCTTACGTCTTAAAGTAAAGCAACTCAACTGTCACCCTGGGTAATTTAGCCAAGATGTCGCAGCCATGGAACAGTTCAGCTCTCATCAAAATTTCCACAAATGATACAGATGAAATGGAGACATGAAATCTATAACCATCATACAGTTGAGAAGAGCCTTTATGAATTAAAAAATTGGGATTATTCTGTTAGAAATGAGGCTTGGAGAAAGGACCTCTGACTGTCCCTCTGCAAACAGTGTCACTTGCAAGATTCTACCTCTGTCCTTCTGCCTTTTGCATACGTTTTGAAATTCAAGGCTGTCTCAGAAGTAGAGGCAGGAGCATGGTAGGCCATCTTCCTACAGTGCCTTAGGTCTTGGGCTTCATGGTCTCCACAATTATGAAAAAATAAATGTCTACATTATTTAATATGCTAACTAGTATATGACGTTCTGTTCCAACTGTACAAAGTGGGTTGAGAAAAGAGAGCTGAAAATCTTTTTCTATGTCACATGCTTAGTATATAGTGAAAAACAACAAAAATACAACAACTTTATCTGTGGCATGATTTTAAAGAACCGCTGGGATTTTCCTGAACCCGTTTTACTTGAACACCAGCAATGTTTTCTAGTCATGAAAACAGGCTGTGGAAAAATCAACAATAGCCTTATCATAATGAATACCTTTTAATGAGCTTTCACTCTTCTGCATGCTGCAAAGTGAAAGATGGAAGAACCACTTGTTGTTCAAGTTAGAAGAGTAAATACAAACAGAGCACTGAAAAGAAGTAAAGCCAGGGCAAAGATATGGGTAACCTCATCCTAAAAGGTGGAAAGACACAATAAAAAAATTCATAATTATAAGAAATACAAATTTAAATAAATGATATAGCATTATTACCAGACTTGAAGACATCATTGTAAATATTTTAATTATATGTTTGACTCTTATATGAGCTATCATAACAGAAAAATAAGGGAAACTTTCAGAATTCGTGCCAGGATCATGTTAAGAAATATTGAGAACAAGCATTTCTATAATATAGGGATAGTGGTAAGTAAGATTGAGTTCCCTGACTTTAATTTTTTTTTTAATATTTTGATATTTTGCCATGGACATTTGTTTCTATAATAAATATTGTAAGTAAATCAGAATGAAGAAGCAATATTTTGGAGCAAATTTTTTAGGAGAATAAAAGTTGTAAGGAGTAATAAAATACAAGGAGGCTGAAATAAATACAAAAGGGTAGAGAGGGGCATAAACTTCCCTGGGATCTAAAGTGAAATGAGGACATGGATGCTTGCTGTGCACGCTAAGCAAGAGGAACATACAGGCCGGTGTTTGTAGCTCTGTGACACAACACCTGCCCAGCATGAGCAAAGCCTGGAGTTCAGTCATGAACACTGGGGGCATTAAACCTAAGGCAGAAAGGAAAGAAACCCAGCACTAACACGGGGTATGCCATTGGCAATTACTGTGCCGCGGATGAGTTAAAGGAATAAAAGAGAAGAGAAGAAAGAAGAAAAGAAAGGAAGTGTGCTATTGGAAGCAGGTTCTCACCTAAGTTGCATAAAAGCAAAGGGAAACCATCCCGACCACTTCTACCATAGGATTAAGACAGAAGCCAGGGCGTATGTCACATGATATGACCCTGAGGATCAATCGTTAGATCGATGCTGAGCAAATATTAATGAGTGTAAGAGGACGAGCTTACTAGAGAGCTTGTTGGGTCTTGAGCTGTCATTCGTGAGCCGGACATAAACAACCGGATCTGGAGAAGCTGCCAAAATTAAGATTAGTTGCTGAGAACCCCACTGCACTCCTTTCTGAAATACGGGTTCTGATGTTCACTGTTTCATTTTTCTTTCCTGTCTCCTTCTGGATACACTGTATAGTTTTATTCATTTCTGACTGGCAGGAAAAAAATTTCAATAAATTATGATTGCCACTTTATGAATCTTCAGAACATCTGAGTAATGGAAAATGATATATTTCAACAGAGAACACGATTCAGGTACTGAGCAGGCATTTTCAATAGGTTTAGAGAGCAGATGAAAGATGATATTTCAAAGACTGTTCCGAATGAAATATCCTTCAGAAAATGACTGCTCAAGTGAAAATCACTCTTGATGTAACTAAGATAACTCTCTTTAGGGGTCATCTAGAGAAAAGGATATGATGGGGGGGAAAAAAGCCTGTATGAGATGTAAATGTTAACTACACCTTTAAAAAATAGTTTCTAACCCCATAGATGCCATGGGGGAAAATGCTGTCCCAATTGTCACGTGGCCTGCCTGCCTTTAATTCTCTCTGGGACTTTTCAACAGGAGCAGGGAGGATACAGGAGAAGGCTATGAATTTCTAACCTACGCTACTGTGTCTAACTTCACAGGATGATTGAGATCTGCATATTTTGTGCCACGGTGGCCAGAGGTACAGTTAAAATCAGAGTCCGAACTCCATCATTTTGTTGTTTTTATTGTTTTGTTTTGCTTTGTTTTGTTGGTTTGTCTGTTTCTGAGCTAGATGGACCCTGAATCCAGTGTGATCCTGGACCCTAGAAGATTCTGGATTTACCATAAATACTTCCCAAATCACACAACCACAAATAAAAAATAGAATACTTAGAGATGAGATTTCAAGAGCAAGTAAACTGAATTATTAATCTCTTTTGAGAAGGTTACTAATGAGAGAGGCGATTGTAATTACATTAGCTTTATTTTTCAAAGCTTTCACATTTTAGTTTAGTTCATTTTTATGAAGAAGGGGGGCAGGTAGTGTGAGTACTGCTTCCAGAGTCTTGAATGTGCTGTGTGGTTTTTCCCCTAGTTCTTTCTAGCTCCAGTTTGGAATTTTTTGATGCAGAGAAAAAAAACTGTATTGCAGCGATGACAAAACGCTTATCTTCAAATGAACATCAACCTAGATTTCCAGAAACATGACATGAAATGTGCTCTCTAGTTTTCATAATAAATTTTCATTTATGAAGTATTTCTAGATGGAAAATGATACTTTTATGTTATTAAAAAACTCACTAGATATTTATTTTTTATTTTTATTGTAAACATCACAGAATGAGGCCATAAAGCTAAAATTATTTCTGCTAAGATTTTTTTTAACTTTAGAGATTATGATTTCATTCTCCTTTCACCTTCATTTCCCCAAACCTTCTCATATACCTGACATAGTCTCCTTCAAATATATGGGCTCTTTTGTTTTACTAGTTGTTATTACACACACACACACACATACACACACACACACACACACACAAACACACACACACACACGCACTATATTAAACGTGACCTGTTCCATCCATATAATGCTACTTGTGTACATGTGTTTTCATTGCCAACCATTTGGCCTTATACAAACAACTAAAGTGTTCTTCTCTGAAATAAGACCTCATTTAATCAATAAAAATAGTGCTGTGAGCCTGGCGTGGTGGTACATGCCTTTAATGCCAGCACTTGGGAGGCAGAGGCAAGTGGATCACTGTGAATTCGAGGCCAGTCTGGTCTACAAAGGGAATCTAGGATAGCCAAGGCTACACAGAGAAACCCTGTCTCGAAAAAGCAAAAAATAAAAATAAAAAATGCTGCAATGGTTGCTGTCATTCAGTGGTTTGTGTATTGAGGTATTCCATAGCTTAAAAAATTAACTATGACACAATAACATATGTATATAAAAAAACTGCTTCAGGCATACAAAGGCCACGTAGTGTTCCTGTCTTGTCACATGAAGGTTATGTTTCTGCTGTGGGTAATTATGCTGACTGGAGAGTAGGGTCTTTTGCAATATGGGATTTGGGAGATCTGCTTAAATGTACCCTACTTGAATGCTAAATATGTACATGTACCTAGGGCATAGGTAATGCCCAAGAAGCAACATTATTTATCTAATGTTGATCTTTCAAATTTCCTCTGAGTAAGTGAATGTCCTTTTGGTCATGTGAGTAGGACACACAGAAAACATTTGTTGTCATTTCATTAATTTTGGGTCAAGTCATCAATGGAAACATATCAAATGTTTTTGTTTCATTTTAAGAAGGACATAATTACCTTAAAGATAGTTTATTCGCATTTCATTAGATGAAGAGACAAAGGCAATTTTTTACATATACATTTATATTATTACACATATATACAATGAACTACCTATAGCAAGAAGAACCATGACATGATCTGGAATTACATAAGAGTTATATTCTTAGTGTTTTGGCTATTTGTATTTGGCAGCCTTGAAGAAAACATCTTTCCTATCTTGGTGCATGTAAAATTCTGAATGTAAATCAATCTCCATCACCTCTTGTCATTATTAACTTAAGATATCTATCTAGACCTAAAAAACCCTTAACCTCGAAACAACTAAGCTTTGTTGTAAAACCTTGCTACCTGGTCTTCAACTCCAGAAAGCCACATCTTAATAGATTTTCTAATACCAAGTGGTTCACCCTAAGCACATACTCCTGAGAAACGCCAAATGTACTCAGTAGATTGTATTCACACAAATACACACACACACACACACACACACACACACACACACACACACACTAAACAAAAGGAGGTCATGAATGTAAGAGGAAGTGGGGAGAGTATTGGGAGAAGTTGTTGCATGGAGCGATAGGAGTAGAGATTCCTAAATAAAAGTGAAAAGAAAAGATAAAATGAGGACACAAACTTGTGTATGTATACGATATGGGGTGGATGTAAGAGAATGTTTTGGGGCAAGAGAACATGTATGATGTTCTCAAAGAGTTAATAAAGTTATTTTATATTAAAAAAACAAAAGATTAAACATATATGGCCAAGTAATGATATGAATACTGAGGTTTCTCAAATTAAATTTAATTAAAAGTGAATCAATAAGTAGTCTACATCCTTAAGACATATATATGAGATTAGACATTATTAGAGAATAATTTAAAGGATACAATGTTAGAAACTGAGGAGATACAGAAGACATTCGATGTGCTGCATGACATAAATATATGCTGGCATCCAAAACTCGGTGAGAATTTGTCACATTATCATTTTAAACAGTTATTTTCTCATATTTATGTTTATAAACTTAATGTATGAAGTGAAATTTAAAAGATTTTGCAAGAATTTTAAAAACAATTTTAGTATTTCCATGTATAGTATAAATTATAAAACCTGTCCCTTAACTCCTTTGAGGTAGACATAATATTTCTACTAAATCTAAATATCAATGAGGAATAATATGTTACTGAATAGAACTGCTACTGTGTAATGATGGATAAAATCATAACCAAGGGTATAAAGTAGGAAATATACAGGATGCAGCGACCCAGAATACATGTGACCAGTATTGGGGTTTTGGTTAGATACCATATTTCAGCTACTGTTACTATAAAATAAGGAATTCTGGGATATGACAGAAACGCTATTTACTGCATGCTAATAACATTGCTACAACTATGTTTTGTTAATGATATAATGTTGACAACCTCAAGTAGACACAATAAATGTATTAATAGAAGTTTAATAAAAATATACAAAATGCTGACACACACCTATAATCACATCAGCATTTAATTTAGGAAAAAATCATAACTATTTAGCCTAATTCCCCAAATCATTGAGTTATTTTTAATAAAGTCAATATAATGTTCAATTTTGTGAGTTTAGACATAGGTATATTCTTGTATTACTGCCATCACATTAGGCAGAATTTTTTGTATCATTTTTATTTAATTAATTTATTCAGATTACAACTCAACTTTATCCCATCACTTGTATCCTCCCGTTCCTCCCTCCCTCTCCCTTTCACCTTATTCCCCTCCTCTAGGTCTATGACTGAGGGGGACCTCCTCCCCTTCTATATGGTCATAGGCTATCAAGTCTCATCTTGGTAGATTGCTTATTCTTTTTTTGAGTGCCACCAGGCCTCCCCAACAATGGGAGATGGTCAAATATGGGGCACCAGAGTTCATGTCAGAGTCAGTCCCCGCTCTCCACAAAGCTCTGAAGAATGTCCTGTCCATTGACTAGATCAGTGTAGGGTTTCGATGTTTACTACTTGTACTGTCTACAGTTAGTGTAGAAGTTTGTGCAGATCCCACCAGGACCCTATCCACCCACCACAATGTTCTTCTTGTAGATTTCTAGAACCCTCTGGATCCTTCTATTTCCCCATTCTCCTATATTCTCTTACCTAGAGTCTCAGTAGGATGTCATCACATCTATCCCAATCTCCTGGTAAGTGAAAACTTTCATGGGACATTCCTTTTGGGTTAGTGCCTAATTATAAGTGAGTATAAACCATGAGAGTCTTTGTGCTAATGGATTATCTCACTCAGTATGATAATTTCTATTTGCATCCATTTGTCCACAATTTTCGTTTTTTTTTTAATTTTTAATAGCTGATTAGTATTCCATAGTGGAAATGTACCACAGTTTCTTTTTCCATTCTTCAACTTAGGGACATTTAGGCTGTTTCCATGTACTGCCTATTATGAATAAGGCTTCTATGGACATGGTTAAGCATATATCCTTGATGTGTGGTGAAGCATGTTCTGGGTATTTTCCAAGGAGTGAAATAGCTGGGTCTTGAGGATGCCCTATTCCCAGTTTTCTGAGAAAGCACCAGATAGATTTCCAAAGTGGTTGTACAAGTTTGCATTCCCACCAGCAATGAAGGAGTGTTCTTCTTTCTTCACATCCTCACCAGCATGTGGTATCACTTGAATTTTTGGTTTTAGTCATTCTGATGGGTGTAAGATAGAATCTCAGTGTCATTTTGATTTGCATTTCTCTGATGACTAATGACGTTGAGCATTTCTTTAAGTGTTTCTCTGCCATTTGATATTCCTCTGTTGAGAATTCTGTTTAGTTCTGAGCCCCATTTCTCAGCTGGGTTACTTGTTTTGGTGGTGTTTAATTTCTTGAGTTCTTTATATATTTTGGATATTAGACCTTTGTCAGATATAAGGTTGGTGAAGATCTTTTCCCAGTCTGTAGGCTGTCACTTTGTTCTGTTGACAGTGTCTCTTGCCTTACAGATGCTGGTCAGCCTCATGAGGTCCCATTTATTAATTGTTGACCTAAAGACCTGGGCTGTTGGTGTTTTGTTCAGGAAGTTGTCTCATGTGACAATGTGTTCCAGGCTCTTGCCCACTTTTTCTTGTAACATATATAGTGTCTCTGGTAATGTTGAGTTCCTTAAACCACATGGACTTGAGTTTTGTGCATTGTGATAAATATGAGTCTAATTGCATTTTTCTACATGTAGACATCCAGTTAGAACAGCACCATTTGTTGAAGATGCTATGTTTTCCCATTGAATAGATTTGGCTTCCTTGTTAAAAAATCAAGTGACCATATCTTTATGATTATAAATGCCTTTTTCTGTGCATTAGAGTGCATGAGTATGTCTGTATGTCCGTATGTGAATGTGTGTCTGAGTCTGTGTGGAGGTGTATAAAAAAAGGAAGTGTGTGTGAATATGTAGGTGAGTGTGTATCAAAGTGTGTATCAGTGTGTGAGAAATAGTATGTGTGTGAGTGTAGGGGAATGTGTGAAAAGTATGTCTATGTATGTGTAAGAGTGTGTGTGCATGTGCATGTGTGTGTGTGTGAGAGAGAGGGGGGGAGATAGGGGAGAGAGGAGAGAGAGAGAGAGAGAGAGAGAGAGAGAGAGAGAGAGAGAGAGAGAGAGAGAGAGAGAGAGAGAGAAGGCATGCACATGCTACTGTGCCTGTGCAAGTTGGAGGATGATAGTTTCCAGGAGTCATTTCTCTGTTTCCACCACATGGTGCCCCAGATCAAACTTAGGTCATTAGACTTGAGAGCAAGTTCCTTTAATCAACAAGCCATCAAATTGACTCATATTTGAAGTATGGCAACAGATTTTATATCAAAGGTAGAACAATTATTATTACTGTCACCTGCTATTTACAAATTTACAAAAGAAAAACTCTATACTATAGTCCTCATAACTTTGTAGGTAATACAAATGCTAATATTCATGGGGTTGTACATTCCAACTTAGTTTCAAAGATTTACTATTAAGCTTTATTCATTGCAAATTGGGCTCAAATAGCCAAAAACCATATTTACTGAGAAGTAAGGGAGTTAGCAAAAGCTTAAATTATGAAATCTTTTAAAGCTCCAAATATATATTAAAAAAAAGTATTAGGCAAAAAAGCCCATGTGAGCTTGAACAGAAAGTTTGTCAATACTGTTAACTTGACTTCAAGTTATTTTATTTTTGTTGTTTTTTTTCTCTAGTAACTAATTATCATCTTTATCTTCTTTGGTATATTTGGGAGACACTTATTCCAGTCCTGAAATGTGAACTGGTTATAAAAGGTGATTGTCCATGTGTTTCCTGTATAAAAGTTAGAAATACTATAATAAATGAATTTGCTTCTTTCAAAACTTTGTATTACTGGGGATTAGCTATATTTAATTGAACATTAGGACACAAGCAACAGACTGAATCCATCACCTTTCAAAACCAGGCTAGAAAACATGACTTGATATCAGTGCTTATAAGCTCCAACATTACTTCTCACAAAAAGCTAGAACCCTATTCTTACAATTATCATGAAATGTGACTGGTTTCTTATCAGAAAAGTGAGCCAGTCACTGAAGGACTGAGAACAGTTTACTGTGACTCTTCAGGGTGTGAGCTATAATAGCAATCCGTAGTTCCTCTGTCATGTGACCACAGAGTGGATAAACAACAGCTATAGGTTCATTCTGTTTGGGTGACAAACCTTGACTTGCCATAGCCCGAAGAAGAACTATTCTTTTTTTTTTTTTTAATTAATTTATTATAATTTATTCAGATTACCTTTTGAACGTTAACTTCTTGTTTGTATCATCCCATTCTCACTGTTCCTTCCTTTTCTGCCTTCTTCCCCTGCCATAGACCTCTGACAGAAGGGGATCTCCCCCACCATATGGCAACAGCATACCATGTCTCATCCTAATGCCCTGCTTCCCCTTCCTCTGTGTGCCACAGGGTTCCCCACCAAGAGGAAATGATCAAATTATTGCATGAGAGTTCGTGTCAAAGGCAGTCCCCACTCTCCCCAACAACCTTGGAGAATGAGTTGTCCATTGGCTAGATCTGAACAATGGGTCTAAGTTTGCTATATGTATTGTTCTGGGTTGGTGCAACAGTTTGTGCAGGACCCATTGTTTAATATATGCTAGCCTTAATGGACTCTCTGGGGCTCCTGAACCTTCTGGGTCCTTCCATTCAACCATTTTTCCATACCACTTTCAGCACTCCACCCAGAGTCCAGCAGGGAGTCTCAGCAATAGTCCCAATCCCCCTCTGGGTGAAATATCACAGAGGACATTTATATTGGGTTAATATTCACTTTTAAGTGAATATGTACTGTGCATGTCTTTCTGGGTCTGAGTTACATCACTCTGGAAGATCATTTCTAGTTCTCTCTTTTTGCCTGAAATTTTTAAGATTTCCTCTTTTTTAATTGCTGAGTAGTATTCCATTGTGTAAATGTCCCACAATTTCTTTATCCATTCTTCAGTGGAGGGATACATAGGTTGTTTCCAGATTCTGACTATTTTGAATAAGGATGCTGTGAACATAGTTGTGTGGTGGAGCATCTTTTGGGTATATGCTCAGGAGTGGTATAGCTAGGTCTTGAGGTAGCACTATTCCCAATTTTCAGAGAAAGAGTCAGATTGATTTCCAAAGTGGTTGTACAATTTTTCACTCCCACCAGTGTTCCCCTTTCTCTACATCCTCACCAGAATGTGCAGTCACTTGAGTTTTTAATCTTAGTCATTCTGATAGGTGTAAGATGGAATCTCAGAGTTGCTTTGGTTTGCATTTTCATGATGACTAAGGACATTGAGCATTTCTTTAGTGTTTCTCAGCTATTGGATATTCTTCTGTTTGTACCCATATAAATCAATTACAATACAAGGTTTACTTCCAATACTTTGAAAGTGTTATAGCAAGTCATTTAGGATAAATAAGTTATATAAGTTAGTTGTTAGCCCATCAAACCATGGTCATGTCAATTACTATTCTAGTTTTATCAAAAGAATATACATCTTAGGTGTGGCAGGTATATACAATTCTATAGAAAGATAATAAGGTACGATAGTTAGACAAGGTCATCAAAAACCTCAGAGACATGCAGAATATGACATTTAAAATGTTTTTATTACTTTAAAGATTCACTAACAATGAGACAGGTTAACCCCTGGCAACACCCAGCCTACTTCAAAGAAGATGATGAGCATCAAAGAACCTCCTTATGGAGATGGCTTCCAATATGGGAAAGAAGGCACTGGGCAAAATGTACTTGTTTCTGCTATAGACAGAATTCTGCCTTAAAAAGGGCCAGCTTGGATACAGGCAGAGTCAATGGCCAAACTCTGCCAACACTGGGTAAGCAAGTCCTCAATAATTCCTGCCTCACAACCATGTGTGTCAGATATATTGGGCCAGAAAGCTGAAGAAGATGTTTCAACATAATAGAGAGTTTTAGGTGACTATTCGGGTAGTAAACTATCTCTGTCATCTTCTCATATGGAAAGCTACTAACCTGCACTCCTGGCATACTCAGGTAATCAAGTTTACTCTTTCTCAAGTCTCTGATGGAGTTGAAGACCAGGTAACTCAGTTTTACAGTGAAAATTACTTGTTTAGGGGTTAAGATGTTTTTAGGTCTAGATAGATGTTTTAATTTGATAATGACAAGATGTGATGGAGATTGATTTACATTCAGAAATTTAGACTCACCAAGATAGGAAAGATATTCTCTTCAAGGCTGTCAAATACAAATAGCCAAAACATTAAGAATGTAACAAAAAAATAATTCCTCATTGTGTCATGGCTATTCTTGCCATAGGTAGTTTATTAGATATATATGTAATAATATAAATGTATATGCCAAATTTATTTTTTATAAATAAAAACAATTTTAAAAAGAATTCCGTTTAGCTCTGAGCCTTATTTCTTAATTTGGTTATTTGGTTTGGTGGTGGTTAATTTCTTGATTTCTTTATAGACATTGGATATTAAACCTTTGTCAGATGTATGGTTGGTGAAAATCTTTTCCCAGTCTGTAGGCTGTTGTTTTGTTCTGTTGACTGTGTTTTTTGCCTTACAGAAACTTTCAGTTTCATGACGTCCCATTTATTAATTGTTGATCTAAGAACCTGGGCTGTTGGTGTTCCACTCAGGAAGTTGTCTCCTGTACCAATGAATTATAGGCTCTTTCCCACTTTGTCTTCCTACAGTTAAGTGTGTCTGGTTTTATGTTGGACTTGAGTCTTGTGCGTGATGAGAAATATGGATCTACTTGCATTTTTCTGCATGTACACATTCATTTAGGCCAGAAACATTTGTTGAATATACTATCTTTTTTTCCATTTTATAGTTTTAGCTTGTTTGTCAAAAATCAAGTGTCTATATGTGTATAGGTTTATTTTTGGGTCTTCAGTCATTTCATTGATCAACCAGCCTATTTCTTGGCCAGTGCCATGGCATTTTTGTTACGATTGCTCTGTAGTACAGCTTGAGATCAGAGAATGAGATTCCTTAGGGAGATCATTTATTGTTCAGGATTATTTTAGCCAATTTTTGTTTTTCCATATGAAGTTGAGAATTGCTCCTTCTAGGTCTGTAAAGAATTGTGTAGGCATTGAATCTGTAGATTCTTTTTGGTAAGATGGCCGTTTTAATCCTGATCCATGAGCATGGGCGATCTTTTATCTTCTGATATCTTCTTCAATTTCTTTCTTTAGAGACTTGAACTTTTTTTCATACAAGTCTTCCTCTTACTTGGTTAGAATTTTACCAAGATACTTCATATTATTTGTGGCTATTGTGAAGGATGTATTTTCCCTAATTTCTTTCTCAGCCCATTTGTTTTCCTATACAGGAGAACTACTGATTTTTTAAAATTAATCTTGTATCCAGCCAATTTGCAGAAGGTGTTTAACAGCTATAGAATTTCTCTGGTCAAATGTTGAGGATCACTTATGCATACTATCATAACATCTGCAAATGGTGATACTTTTACTTCTTCATTTCCTATGTGAATCCAGGAGATATCTTTTGTTATCTTATTGTTCTAGATAGAACTTCTAGTACTATATTGAAGAGATATGGAGAAGGTGGGCAGCCTTGTCTAGTTCTTGATTTTAGTGGGATTTCTTTGAATTCCTCTCCATTTATTTTAATGTTGGCTATTGGCTTGGTGTATAGAGTCTTTATTTTGTTTAGTTATGTACCTTGTATATTTGATCCCTCCAGGAGCTACAAAGATACTCAATAAAACACTCACAAACCAAATCCAAGAACGCATCAAAAATGTCATTCACCATGACCAAGTAGACTTCACTCCAGGCATGCAGGGAAAGTTTAACATATGGAAATCCATCAATGCAATTAACCATACAAACAAACTGAAAGAGAAAAGAATACATGATCATCACTGCAGATGCCAAAAATGCATTCGACAGAATCCAACAAGCACTATTCTTGTTTGAGTACATGTCTGAATCCCTTCAAACATCCTGCTTGTTTTCCAAACCTGAAGTCTCCTTCCCCAACAAGAATAATGAAGGGTCTATCCTGGACATACCTGCTGACAGGGTTTGCCACTGACCACTTTTAAGTTTTTGTGGTGACTACTACATTAGTGTGGGCTTCATCCAACAGAGTTCTTCAGCATAAGTCAGCCTGGGCTATAGCTACACCCTCAGTTATGACCTATTGTATGAGTGAATTGGAAGTACAGCTTTTTGTTTTAAATGATGTGAAAATCTGTAGTCCAGGAAGTTCTCTTGAGATCTTGAACTAATTCACGTACACTGCTGTCAAGAATTGAGCCTTGTATACAAAAACAGCTTTTTTTTGTCAACTATTATTCTGAGAGAATAGAGGGTGCAGATGTTCAAATCAAATTAATACTCATATTATTGTTCACAATTCTACAATTAATGACCTTTGTAGACTTCCTAGCATCCCTGGTAAGAAGACACATGTTCTCACTCCATGAATCCTCCCTGGGGTGCCTGAATCCCATGCAACAGAGTATGCATCCTTACCCAGAAGCCTTTGATATAACACAGTTAACTTGTATATAGCACTAATGGCACCTTAACTCTGAGAAGAGACTTAAGACTCCCTGAAATGTATAAAACATAGAGCAGGTCTGCCCAAGCATGGGCCAGTCCAAAGGACATCACACATACCAGAAACTAACTTACAACCCCCAAGTAACCAGCAATAAATAATTATTTTTGTTGAAAGCCTCAGAGGTTTCCAGGGTGATGATTTCTCTCATAAAAGAGCACTATTGGAGTTGGACTAAATTCTCAGAAGTGATATTGTTGGGTCAAGGGATAAATGCAATTTTTATTTTGGTGGGTATCGCAAAATGCCATCATATGTGGTTGGTCTCATTTTGTGTTGCAACCACAGCCTGTCGGTCTGCTTTCCTCTTCAATGGAGCATATTAAACTTCTGGATGGTTGTCTATCTGATAAGTGTGAGTTTACGTTTTAGTGTTGCTTGGATTTTTATTTCCCCAGTTAAGACGGAGATAAATCTTACCCTTAGCTTAAGATTGCCACATTTCACACAATTTTTAATTCCTTCACTCCTTTGTCTACAGTGGTAGAAATGCTTTCTTCTCAATTTCTAAATGGCCTGATGGAGCAATGTTAGTTGCTTAAATATGACTGGCAGATGTTTTAATCTAATATCCCTTGTCATTAGGTCTGTGTTATAGTGTCTCATTGAAATCAAAGAATTATTATTTTATTTAAGATGACCAAATGTATTTTTACTAATATGACAATTAAGCAGAAATCAATAGGATTCTCCCAAGATGTCACCAAGTGATACACACAACATATGTGGTAAATTCATTTGATGGAGCTCTTCATGGACATATTGTACCAAGTTTAATCCACTTTAAATATGCATTAAGTGTTTTACAGTACAGAGGTATCTGGGGGTACATATGTCATATTTATTTGGATCAATAGCTATTGGCTTAACATTTTAAAAATTGAACTTTACAGAATAATTGTTAAGAAAATTGTAATTAAATGTACTATCCATTGCCACTTCTAAAAGAATTAAGTAGACTATGAGCTATAAAGAAACCATAAATAGATTGCCACAGGAATGTTCTAGAAGCATATTCTACCACTATACTAATGAATAAAAATAACACTAGTGTATATTTTTCTCTAGAGTCATAAAACAAATATTTCAAACAATTTCTTATATTGTTTCATTCCCCATTTTTATGAATATAGATTAATGTAGGTTCCCCTTTTCACAACAATGTGTATCTAATATATTGGTAATTTTAAAAATTGCAATAGTACAAAATAGCAACTGTACTGTACTTTGTGCCCTCTTTGATATTAAGCAGGAATCTGAGTTTATTGTTCAACTTAAATTTTTCATTTTTTGGCGTAAAGTAAAAGTTGACTAGTTTTAAAAGTTTTATATAAAAGATACCTGTGAGTTTACTTTTTTTAGACATATTTTGTAAATATGTCTACCTTATTTGCAAATGAATTAATATTCTAAAATTTTTAAATCAGCATTTACTTTAATTTTCAGATAATATATAAAAGTAGATGAAGAAAATAATAAAACACAATAAAGGAATCCATAAATATAAAACTTTAATAAGGTTAAATGCCTCTTAATTATACTGTTAATCTCTCATCTTGACATGTCTTGATTAAATCTGTGAGCTCACATAGATGTGCAGATAGTGAAATATTGTTCATTTCAAAATGTCGTTGATAATAAATGTTTTGGCTAAAATGCTTTAATCTTTCACATGCTTTGGTATATATGTATGTCAAAACTTGGGCCCACAGATTTACCTTATTCAATTTGGAAACGTCAGCTAGAGCACCTAATTGGCAAAGCCAGTCAATATTTGCTTCTAATCAGAAAGATTAGAATTCTTCCTGTCAGAGAATGTCTGAATTCATTTTTCAATTCAAATATACATATTAATATGCACTCCTACAGCACCCAGCTCACTTTCAAATGTAGCTCAAGGATGGATAGATAGGAAAGGGTCTGCCCATGAATATCTTGAATTGGTGAAATAGTGCCCTGCCACCTTCAATATTTCTTCCTGAATCTCCTTTGTTGGGCTTTCATGTGATTCTCTCAGGAGTGATTAATTTCTTGGTGATATTGGTGAATGGAAGAGGCAGAATCCCTACATTAAAACTGTCATATCTTCTTTGCTGTCTCACTGGGGGATTTATATAGAAGCCAGTGTGCTTCTTCTTCTAAAACCATGTTGAATATGGAAATGTTCATAATAGCAACACAAACAATATCATCTATTACAGATTATTGCTGTGGGTAATACCATACTCAAACTTTTGATCATTTATTCAATAAGTGGCAAAAAAGAAAGGCATTAACCTTATACCCCTGTAGATACTATGATATCTACAGCTGATGAATTATAGGGAAATGTGTATGTGACTTGAAATTCTATATGAAATGATTGTGAATGTTTGCATTTAGGACATATTCATACAAAGAAAATATTATCAGTGCCACAGTTTAAAGACCACTCTTCCAGGCCGTGATATGTCCCTTGCCTCACTGGAACGTTAGCAGGGACTTGGGAGACATACTAGACAAGCCATACTGTGGAAATAGGGAAAATAAAGTTGTATGCTAAACCAAAGGATACTGGATATTATACTATTTTCCCCAATGTTTTTCCAAAGATCAAAACACCTTGCATCCTTTATTTGACCTGATTTTTGAAACTATTTATTCCTCTGAGTGCCACCAGGTCTCCCCCTCCAGGGGACATGGTCAAAGGTGAGGCACCAGAGTATGTGAGAAAGTCATATCCCACTCTCCACTCTACTGTGGAGAATGTTCTGACCACTGGCTAGATCTAGGTAAGGGTTCAAAGTTTTACGGCCTGTGTTGTCCTTGGCTGGTGCCTTAGTTTGAGCGGGACCCCTGGGCCCAAATCTGCCTATCATAATGTTCTACTTGTAGGTTTCTAGGACCCTCTGGATCCTTCTACTTTGCCATTCGCTCATGCTTCTCTCATCTAGAGTCCCAATAGAATGTCCTTCCCTCTGTCTCAGTTTCCTGGTAAGTGAAGGCTTTCGTGGGACATGCCCCTTGGGCTAGTATGCAGATATAAGTGAGTATATACCATTTGGAGACCTGGTGGCACTCAGAGGAAAAACAGCAGGTTACCAAGAAGAGACTTGATACCCTATGAGCATATACAAGGGGAGGTAATCCCCCTCAGGAACAGTCATAGGGGAGGGGAATAAGGGGAAAATGGGAGGGAGGGAAGAATGGGAGGATACAAGGGATGGGATAACCATTGAGATGTAACAAGAATAAATTAATAAAAAAAGGAAAAAAAGAAACTATTTTTCGATTTTTATTAATTTATTCCAATTATATCTAAATTGTTATCCTCTCACTTTTATCTTCCCATCCCTCCCTCCCTTCCTCTTTCATCCTATTCCCCTCCCCTAGGTCTGTGATAGAAGGGGACCTCCTTCCCCACCATATGGTCACAGCCTATCAAGTCTCATCCTGGTAGCCTGCTTATCCTTTCTCTGTGTGCCACCAGGCTTCCCCACCAGGGGGAAGTAGTTAAATATATGGCACAGGATCCAGAGGGTCCTAGAAACCCACAAGAAGAACATCATGGATTTAAACCCAGAGGGGTCTGCTCAACCTATTGTACCAACCAAGAACAATACATACAATAAACATTGAACCCCTATTCAGATCTAGCCAGCGGGCAGGACATTCTCCACCGTTGTGTGATAGAGGGAACTGAATCTTATTTTACCTGATTTTTAAGTAGAGTCTTTGTGGATTTTATTATTAAGATGGTTCTTTGCTGAGCTAGAGTTTTCCCTGGGTCTAATATGATTGATGTTATTATAAAAGGCAGATTTGGATTCAGAGTTACAACACATTAGAAAATGACCAATCAAAGACAAAAGTAAGATGGTAGCTATGATGTCACAAAACAAGAAATTACAAGGATCACTAGCAACTACCTAAAACTGCACCAGCCAGTAGCAGATTATTTCTTAATAGTATAGGAAGGAATAGGATCCAAACTTTATACCAATCTCATGTTTCTTTTCCTATAACTTGTATAGAAAATATTTTCACTATTTTAAATCACTTAATTTATATTATAATATAATTCTTTCATCAGAATTTTATTGATCAATATAAATAACTTAACTTTTGAGTGGCTGGATGAATGCACATTTTCTGATAGTATCATTGGCATCCTAAGGAGCAAAGAATGAATGCTAAGGTTCAGAAGCAGCAAGTTCTGAAACAAACAAAAATTTGCTTTAATCAATGCTTTACTTGTACTTACACTTGGCTTAAAATCAAAAGATTTTTAACATTCTCTTTAATCACAGAAGAAATTGCTACACAGCACTACATATATTGTGTAGCAATTTCCTCTGTGATTAATATCTTCCATCTTGGATTGAAGTCTATGAGAACACCAGAGTCAAGTGGAAGGTTAAACAACAGGATGTTTCAATGCTGGATATTAAAAGTGAGGTAGGCAACTGGGAAGGTAAAGTATTCTGTCTTTCAGGGAAGCTCCTTAAGTGTAGGAAATAAGCAACACACAGGTTTCAGGAAGTCCCCGAAACTGACCAGATTCAGTAGGCACCTCTCTCTCCAAGAACATATAAGCAATAATGACTGCTCAGAATTCTGCCACACTGATTGAACGAAGCAAGGACCAGCTAATCTGCCTGGAAGATGCTGCCTAAAAAGAACACCCACTAAGTGATTCAGCTGTCTGTATCTTTTGCAGTATTCTACAGCCTGTATGAGACACTATTCATACTGATGTGGGCTTTTTGCAGTGCAGCTGTCTTTGAGACATTTCTGCTTCTGCAAGGAACCCCTCACCTCTATTCCGGTAGGTAGGTAACCCAAATAAAACCCACTGGTTCCTCGAGTTCTGTGGCGTCTATGTTTTGGTGTGGCATTGGTTCTATACCTGGGGTGAGTGGACATTTATTGACATGTCTCTGGCAATAGTGTCACAAAAGAAGGTGCTGCAAAGAATGGTGACAGTCAAATACAACCTCTTCTTCTGTACTCATTACTCTTATTCAAGCACAAGCCATCTATAAATGATCAAATTTCTCCATTATATCATATCCAACATGGGAGTGCCAACCAAGTAAAATATAACAAGACGTCAAAGAATGTTATTATTAATAGGTGCAAAAATGACACTTAAATATAATCATATGTTCAAAGCTAAAGAGATAGCACATGGGTAAAGGCATTTACAGTCATTCCTGACAAACTGAGTGTGAGCCCTAGATCTTCATAGGAGAAGGAGATAACAGACTACTAGAAGTTTTCCTCTGACCTACAGATGTGCAACATGTAACATGTCTACAACACATATAATTAATAAATATATAGTTTAAAATTAATATATGTATATATAACTTTATTTAAATAGAAGAAAAACTGTCTCTCTAACAATGCAAGGTAACTCTCCATCATTCAATGTTTAAAAATGAAACAGTACAGATACCACCAATGTTTGTCATACTTAAAGCATTGTGGCAAGCAGGAAATATATTGTTTATTTCAGAGTAAACATAGGTTAGCTCCAATATTTTTCTCCTAAAATCAAAGATGGAAAGGGAAAGGCAGGGCTTTCTTCACAACTAACTAAGGGGCAACTTTGCCCATCGCATTTTGCAGAAACAACTCAAGAGAGAGCGACTACAGCTTATTCAATTGAACACTCACTCCAGACCTCCTGAATATTAAAAGCAAGGCCTTTCTGAAGAACGCTATTTAGCACCCCGGAACACTCACAGATAAAGCAAAGCCACAAGAGAGCACACATCACAAGACTATCAGACTTCAGAGAAATAAGGCATCTTGAGACCCAGTAGAAGCACTCTCAGGATGACAAGTGGACTCAGGTAACAGTGACTAGCTTAGCTAGAGGTGCGCAGAGCATGGCTTTACAGGAAGGAAATATTTGGTGCCTGAATCAAGGTGGCTTGCCTAATTCTGAGGACAGAAAAACAAAACCCAGGAAACATGCTCTAAATATTTACATATTCTGAGACAAGACCATATCACAACATTAAATAATTTTCACCTTTAACAAAGCATAAATTCTATTCAAGTTCTAAGTTTAAAAGAAAAGGAAAATCTACAAAGTATCCAAAATAGTTAAATTTTAGTATTCATTTTAAATGACTGTTTCCTGAAAATTTTACTTTGTTACCCACCTAGTGCTTATTTGCTCATCAAGTTGCTACATTTTCTAGAAATAGTTCTAATAATCATAATACAGCAACAGAATTTTATGTTTGTCTGATTGATTTGATTTTTTACATAGTTTTTTAAAGATATATTACATATATGTTTATTGCTTCAATAAAATCTTAGCAAAACTCATGCATTTATGCAGTGAATACCTATAAAAAGAAAATAAGCTGGATGCTATGCTTTTAAAAATATATTAAAATTCCTATTAATTTGTTGCCTCATTACTGACTTGTTTATCCAGATATCAAAATATTTCAATTATATAATAATTTAGGTTATATTCTATTTGAAAAACAGAATATATCTTTTCCAAAAGTTTATCACAACATTGGGGCATAACTTAATTTCTAATAAAAACTGTTGAATGGAGCTTGTATGCCCTCCTCTAAAGAGAAAACGAGTTTTCAAATATTGTAAAGCTTATATTGTGTTTTCTATTTGAATTTTTCTTTAAGTTCAGGAATTTCATATATATGGGCTTATGGATTCTATTCATTTCCCCTCCCAGTTTCTGTGAATATTAAACCCAATATAGCACACTCTCCTCTCTCTCTCTCTCTCTCTCTCTCTCTCTCTCTCTCACTCAATTCCTTTTATAATCCCTTAAATTCAGATAGTTCTTCCTCTGTAGACATGTGATGGAGCCACGCACTGGAGCAAGGGAAAGCTACCAGTAGCCATATCTTCCAGGAAGAAGGATGCCTCCTCTCCTAGAAACTACGATTTGCCAAAGGTTCTTCACCAAGGCTGGGATATTTTTCAAAGAGTAAAATAAGATGAAAGAAAAAAAAGGAATATCTGAAAAGAATGTAAGTGAGAACGTAAAACTTTTATTGTAATTGATACTTTGTGAGATATGCAATCATGATGACTTTGGCCTAGGTGTAGAAGGGACACTTTTACTTTTGTGTTTGCTGAAGACAGAATCTTCATCTATGGACCAAGCTCTCCTGGAACACACTATGCAACCTAAGCCAGCACAAAATCAAGGCAACAATCCTGCCTTCTGAATATGAGTATAAAGAGTAGGAATCGCCACATTTGGTTGTAACTCTGTATATATGTATCTATGTATGTATGTATCTATGTATGTATTATATATGTATGTGTATCTATGTATGTATGTGTTTGTGTGTGTGTGTATTTACCTATTTTGCCCATAGTAGTATAGAGTCCGTTCCAACAACATGAACACTAGTCAGAAAAGGTGAAGTTTCTAGTTAAGAACCAGCTTGCCTTCTCTGTGTTCAATGACATATGTATGTGCTATCTTTGACAATAGGTTCCTAGGTTGTAGCAGTAAGAAGGTAACTAGCAGCCTTGGCAATAACCGGTGATTTTTGGTGGGTTCCATGGGACACCTTAGGCCCACAAAATATAACCCATTTCTAGAACTGGAGGTTTTAGTTGGTGCCGTAAGATGTTTAGTTGGAGCATTGTTTTCGATATTATTTGGTGATTCTATTTATATTCACCTCATATATGTATATATTTTAGGAAGCTTCTGTCCCTCTATATATTCTCTTTTTTACCCTGCTCTCCCACCCTTCCATCTTTAAGCATCCACTCTAGTTTCCTCTTTATTCTTCCTAAGGAGATCTGCCACCCCATTCCTTACTAGCTACCTAACCTCTGTTGTTGTTGTTGTTGTTTTCTTGGATTGTAAAGTAAATATGAAAAGTTTAAATTCTAATATCCAAATATACAAATTTCAATCAAATTTCAAAGCATCCAAATGTGGTGCTGCAGACTCACCCCAACAGTACAGGAACAAAGGCAGAAAAGGCTCTAAGTTCAAAGTCAGTCTGGACTGCATCATGAATTCAGGGTCAGCACGGGATCCACAGTGAAACTAGCCAGTGTGCACGCATGAAGTACAATACAGGGTGTTCTCCTTTGTCTTTTACTACTAAAAATTAATTTTACTTTTGTTCTGTTTTGTGGATTGTTTTTATCTTTGCCTGCCACATATTTATACTTAATATCTATTTGTTAAATTTGTATTGTTACTTGTTTTCTTACTCAGTGAGGTGAATGACATCTAAACCTAAATAACGTGAAAATGAACCAATATAAGGAGGACAAAGGTGACTCAGTGTCCTAGTTAGGGTTACGATTGCTGCCATGAAGCACCGTGACCAAAACTACCTGGGGAGAGCAGGCTCACAATTCCATACCATGGTTCATCATTGGCAGAAGTCAGGACAGAAACTCCAGCAGGGCTGCTTTATTATAGAGCCCAGGACCACCATCCCAGAAATGGCAATACTCACAATGGGCTGTGCCTTCCCTCATTCATCGTTCATCACTAATTAAGAAAGTGCCCAATTGCTTTATCTGATGGAGGCATTTTCTCAACCGAGTTTCCCTCCTTTCCGCTGACTCTGTCTTGTGTCAAGTTGACATAGAACCAACCAGCACGCTCAGCATCACATGAAGAAGACAAATCATTTGAGCATGGAAACATCGGATGTTTGGGAAATCTAGATCCCGGTATATAGTCAAGGGCCTATGACTCTAATGTCAGGACACTGGGCAGAACCTGCAGGCACGCAGGTGGAGGGCAGGTCATAGCACATGATAAGAACAGTGTTCCCTCCTCCCAAAGCAAAAGACATAAGAAAACAAAGCAAAATGTCTTTAATATTTCTTAGTAATAAGTTGATATTACTCTAAATACATTCAAGCCATCATTTGGTAACTTGAATTGTGCTAAGGTCAGAAGACATCCTTGTAAGTACTGAGATGCTGTCAACTGAGCCTGAGTTTAGAATCGCTTGTTCATAAAATAGTAACATTAAAATAGTTTAACTAGCCACTCTACACTCCTGTTTGTCCTTGACAGTGACAAAGCATTCAGAAGAAGCCAAACAAGGATATCCTTGGTCAACTTGAAATGTTATTTCCAGAGTAAGCATAAGCTGTTAAAGGCCTGTGCCACCATAAACTTTGAAACATGGATTTATTGTATGGACTCATGCAAGTGTTTTTACACGCCAGTATGTGTATGTGCAAAGAAACAAACAATAAGATGTGTGTTTAGTTCAAACACCTGACACTGAGGGCTACATGGTTTGGCTACGAGTCACAAAGATACAATCTTATCAGATGGAGTGAGACAGGAATTTTTCCTGTTAAATCTACACAATAAGTTAAGTTATTTTATATGTAGTCTTTAGTAAAATATTTGAATAAGAAAAGAGCATTTCTGAAACCACAAGTGGCACTAACTTAATAATCATATCTAATACACACCTTTCTTATAGCACACTGCATAACTTTTAAGAATACAACCTCTGGAACTGTAGCACTGGCTCATCAGTTAAGAGCACTGGCTCCTTCCAGGAGACATGAGTCTGAATTCTAGGACTTAAGTTGCTCACAACTATCTATAACTCTGTCTTCTGTGATGCAAAGCCCTCGTCTGTGCTTAGTGGACACTGCACACACATGGTACATAGATATACATGAAGAAAAACACCCATATGCATAACGTTAAAAAATTATACCTTTTGGGAAAGAATGTGACAGCTGGATGAAGTTTCACTGTCGAGTGTCAAAGGAGAGTGTCTTCACTAAAATTAAAACATTAACCTCTCCTGGACTGAGCTGATGGTACTTTGAAATATGACTGACTCAGAATAGTTTCAAAATGCACTGAAAGACATTTTGATGACGCAGGGAAGTAAAAAAAAAAAAAGCCACATAATGCTCTTGTGAAAAAATGAAAGAAATAAAACTCATTTCTTTTATACACCCTTCAATATAGGTATCAATATTTCAACAAGTATGAATTTTATTCCCACTATTTTATAGTCAATTTGAGATACAGGAGCCTCTCATAAATCAAATGGCAAGGCGATAACAATCCTGAAGTTGGGATTCTGTTTCCATTCTGCTGATTAAAAGCTGTATGTCTCAGTACCCTAACTGGACGATGCCATTTCTATCATGGCTAAATAATTGTTGATAATGGAAATAAGGCCAACATTATAGCTATTCAATAGACAGAACATCCAACAAAGAGACATGCTAGAGCACATAAACTACAGAAATGAGAAGTAAATAGAAGTGCAGGGAACTGAGGGGTGTCAGTTCATAGGCTCAGCGCTTGCTTCCTCTGTTCATCTTGAAAATAGCCCCACATTCTCCAAGCCATGTTACCTTACTCGATAAAGCTCAGAACTCTTTTTTTTTTTTGCTCCACAACGTATTTTCCAAATTAAGAGGAAGAAGTATGAGGAGGAGGGGGGGAGGAGGAGGAGGAGGGCCCGTGTTTAGAAGCATCAAACACAATATTGCACATCGCAATAACTTTTTGGGGCATAAACCAGTTGTTCAGAGCATCTCTGTGCTACTTTCTTTACTCTGGTGTTGGCATCTTCTCAACCAAGATTATCTGATTCACTTTTAAGGGGCTCAGACGATTTTATTTATATTTATTATTTATTTTTTATTCCTTGAGAAATTTATGCATGAATATGATGTTTTTTCATTTGATCCACACTCCAGTTTGTCCCATATCTTCCACTTTGTCCTCACAACTTCCTGCGTGCTTCTTTTAAACCTGCAGAGTGCACACAGCGCTGCCTTTATGTGCTGAGTGTGCATGGGCATGAGACAATCGGGAGCATGGGCATCCTCTGAGGGGCTGTGTGCCTGGAGAAAGCTTACTCTTCTTCCTTAGTCAGCATCAGCCACCAATATCTCCTCGGCTAGGAATAGAATTTTGTAAATCTTTCCCTCATCGAAGCTAGGATTAGGCCTGGCTTAGTCTTGTGCCCCTGAGTACAGTCGCAGCCCATGCGGGCTTATGTGAGAAATGGCAATGCCATGTCTATACACACGGATTCTCTGCAGACATCCACTGCCATGGTGGTTACGGTTTTTCTACTCATCCTGTAAGATGATTCAACCTGTTTTGTTTTTACAGTGTCTTTAACTCACAACCACCGATATGAAAATGTATAAGTAGAAATTTTTTTAAATATTTTGATATAAATAAGTACTAAACTTTAATCTGAATAGTAAGGTTCAACATTTTAATTAGTAAGATTCAATACAATTGGTGTGTATGTGTGTGTGTGTGTGTATGTGTGTGTGTGTGTGTGTGTGCGCGCGCGCACATGTATGTGTGTGTAGGTATACTCACGCATGGAGTGATAGGTGGAGGCTAGATGTCAATATAAAATGGCATCGGTGATTGCTTTTCCACCTTATAATTTGTATACATCTGTCACTGAACCTTGAATGGGCTTTTTCAGATAGATTGGCTGGGCAGCAAATCCCAGGAACCCATCTGTCTCAGCCACCCTGAGTCCTGCATGACTCTCATTCTGCCTTCATGTTCATGCTGGGAGTCAGAGATCTGAAGCCCCCGCGCTTGTGTAGCAAGTACTTTATGCACTGAGCCATCTCTGCAGGCCAATTCAATACATTTTTAAAGCTGAATGTAAGAATTCATTTTAGTATATGGAGCATCACAGTAATTACCAGAAAGCAAGATAAAGACAGTCTTCCTGAATGGCTCCCAGATCATCCAGGATGTGACCATTAAATTATATCTCTACCACCCAGACTTCATGTTGATTATTTCTAAGAAAACTTAAATTATGCCAACAATGGTCCGCTTGTTCACTTGATGAGATTATGTCTAATGTTACAGTTGCGAAACATTTTTCATCCCATTACCCACATTTTCGTTTTCTTCTCTACCCACTATCATTTTCCTAAACACTTGCATGGAGCATGGTCAACAATGTCCAATTTCAATTTTCTCTTAGCCATTAAGTTTTGATGATGTCCACAGAACAGAAAGGGCATATCTTCACACATATCTGCATCTGATATTTTAAAAAATCATTGAAATTCTTATATTTTTCACTTCTTATTTTCTTTCTTTCTTTTTAAAAAAATTTAGCCCCCTCCCTTGCTGCCTCCTGGTCCTACCCTAACACCCTCATGCCCTGCCACTCCTTCTCCTAGTCCTCAGAAGGGGAAGCCCTAAAATCTAACCTCAGACTATTAAATCTCATCGGCACTGTCTGTATCCTCTTCTTCTGTGCCTGGCAAGACCACACCACTAGGGGGAAGTGATGCACAAGTGAGCACCAGAGTCCATGACAAAAGCAGTCCCTACTCCTCATATTGTGGAACCCACAAAGAGACTGTGCTGAATCAATGAGGCCCTGGGTGGGTTTTGTTAGTTTGTTTGTTTGTTTGGTATTTTTGGTATTTTTTGTTTTGTTTTGCTTTTTTGTTTGGTTTGGTTTGAGTTTTTTTTTTTTTTTTTTTTTTTTTTTTTTTTTTTTTTTTGGTTGTGAGACTTTTAATCGTTTCAGGGCAGAATTCTACCAGACCTTCAAAGAAGAGCTAATAGCAATTCTCTTCAAACTATTCCACAAAATAGAATCAGAAAGAACATTAGTAATGTTCTTAATACCTAAACCACACAAAGACCCAACAAAGAGAGAGAATTTCAGACCGTTTTCCCTTACGAACATTGATACTAAATGAAATACTCACAAACCGAATCCAAGAACACATCAAAACTATCAGTCACCATGACCAAGTAGGCTTCGTCCCAGGCATGCAGGAGTGGTTCAACATATGGAAATGCATAAATGTGATCCATCATATAAACGCACTAAAAGAAAAACTCCACATGATCATCTCCTTAGATGCTGCAAAAGCATTTGACAAGCCTTTTGTTTCCTGATCACAGTCCATCAGAAAGAGAAGTCAGGACAGGAACTGAAGGAAGATTTGGAGGCAGAATTTGACGCAGAGCCCTTAGGAAGTGATGCTTACTGGCTTGCTTCCCATAGCTTGCTCAGCCTATCTTACACCACTCAGGGATGGCAGCACCCACAGCGAGGCCAGACCACCAGCACAAATTATTAATCAAGAAAACGCCTCACAGGCTTGCTTATAAGGAACCAGACAGGGGCATTTGCTCAACTGAGGGTTTTCTTTCCAAAACTTCAGATTGTGTCAAGTAGACAAAAAGCCAACCTAAACAGAATGTTCTTTTTTTATAATATATTTTATTAATTTATTCTTATTTCATCTCAATGGTTATCCCATCCTTTGTATCCTCCCATTCCTCCCTCCCTCCCATTTTCCCCTTATTCCCCTCCCCTATGACTGTGACTAAGGGGGACTTCCTCCCCCTGTATATGCTCATAGGGAATCAAGTCTCTTCTTGGTAGCCTGCTATCCTTCCTCTGAGTGCCACCAGGCTTCCCCATCCAGGAGACATGGTCAAATAGGGGGCACCAGAGTTTGTGTGGCCACTAGCCCAAGTGACATGTCCCATGAAAGTCTTCACTTACCAGGAAAGTGGGACAAAGAAGAAGACTTCCTGTTGGGACTCTAGGTGAGAGAAGTATGGGATTTGGGAAAATAGAATCCAGAGGGTCCTAGAAACCTACAAGAAGAACATTATAACAGGCAGATCTGGGCCCAGGGGTCCTGCTCAAACTATGGCATCAGCCAAGGACAATACGTGCAGTAAACTTCAAACCCCTACCCAGATCTAGCCAATGGACAGGACATTCTCCACAGTTGAGTGGAGAGTGGGGACTGAGTTTCAAAGAATGTTCTTTAAAGTTCAAAACGCAAGTGTGTTGCTCCACATCCATAAGTATATTGTCAGCACAAGTGAAGATTATGGGTTATTTTTTTTAAAGGAAATGAAATTGGGGACAGAAGGGGATCTGGAAGGAATTCAGGGGATGATTTGTGTATATTATTGAAGCACATTGTATGAAAGTTTCAGAGAATAAATAAAAATATTTATTTAAAATTCATTATGCTTTATTAACACATTGTCTTATTTGTTCTTTTATTTTTTTAATTGATGTCTAGTGTGACAGTAATCAGGGATGTTAAAAAAAACAGCAAAATAAAGATAAAATATATACTGCATCAGAGGGAAAAAATAGGGGAATTATACACAGTATTTATTTTAGAAGTCTCTGGCTTCAACTTTTCTTTTTTTTATTTTATTTTATTTTATTAATTTATTCTTGTTACATCTCAATGGTTATCCCATCCCTTGTATCCTCCCATTCTTCCTTCTCTCCCATTTTCCCCTTACTTCCCTCCCCTATGACTGTGACTGAGGGGGACTTCTTCCCCCTTTATATGCTCATAGGGTATCAAGTCTCTTCTTGGTAGCCTGCTATCCTTCCTCTGAGTGCCACCAGGTCTCCCAAGGAGCATGTCCCATGAAAGTCTTTACTTACCAGGAAACTGAGACAGAGGAGAGGACATCCTATTGGGACTCTAGATGAGAGAAGCATGGGAGAATAGCAAAGTAGAAGGATCCAGAGGGTCCTAGAAACCTACAAGTAGAACATTATGATAGGCAGATTTGGGCTGAGGGGTCCCACTCAAACTATGGCACCAGGCAAGGACAATACAGGCCATAAACTTCAAACTCCTACCCAGATCTAGCCAATGGGCAGGACACTCTTCACAGTTGAGTGGAGAGTGTGATATGACTTTCACACGTACTCTGGTGCCTCATAATTGGTTTCAACTTTTCTAACGTTTTCAATTAGAGAAATCAGAGGCATAACTTTTATTCTTTAACTAAATTTCTTTTTCACCTGTATTAATGCAGGTATAATTGGTTGGTATCATTGAGTCCGCATGGACTGATATAAAATAAAATAAAACTAAGATGACAGTTACATTTTTTATAATTTGTGACAATGACCAGGAGCAAAACATGTCTCTTGAACTGTTTCAGGACCTTGGTTTAAGGTGCTGAGTGTTGATATTTGCACCTAATAACATGACAACCTAAGGTTTTAGAAATTTTGAACATATAAATTTTACTTCTAAAACTGAGAAATTCCAGGTAAGTGTAAATTTTGCTTAGCAAAATACAATACTAATTTTATTATTATTTTCTTCCTAGTACCTGGATATTTCAAGTTTATTCCAACGAAGAGAATGTCCATATGCTTCCTACTCCTGGGTAGTTGGCTGGGTCTCTAGTAGCAGGTACTCCCTCCATTGATTGTGCCTTAACTCTAGTTAGACAGCTGTTGGCTACCAACAAGACAGAGGCATCAGTATTACATCTTTAGGCATCTCTTTCCACGCTGACCTCTGCTGTAGGTCATTGCCATCATGGCTGGATGGAACTGTCGATGGCTTCCATCTTTGCCAGCTTACAGAGTAGTTTTTGTGTGATGAAAGGTAGACCTTAGGAAGGAAGCTTTCAGGGTACATCCAGGTGATATCTCCCATGGATCTTAAAAGAGAACCTGCTGCCACCACTTTATTAGCCTAAAAATTTCCTAAGTGAATTAAAAAACACATCAAATACATCATTTTATCTACAGAGAAGTGGGGCTTCAGTTTGTCATCAAAGGAGCTGCTCTTGAAGCCAACCAAATCCAGAGTGTGTGTGTGTGTGTGTGTGTGTGTGTGTGTGTGTGTGTGTATGTGTCATACATAAATACTAATTTCTCAGTCTGTACAATATTATTTGTATGCATATGCCATCAGAGATTATGATTTGGTATTAGATAAACAATCTTTCCTTCCCTGGAAGAGTCTTTTTCAGCTTTACTTTAATTGCCTGTAATTCTTTGTCTAGGGTTGAGAAAACCTATGAAGTCACATGTACATAGCTGCCTAAGCTTGACATGAATAATTATTATAAATATGACATCAATATACATGATAACTCAGAAAAGAGAAGCTTATGATCTTTAATCCTTCAGTAACTCTTTTTATATAATAAAAGAAAAATATGATAAAACAAAAAACTACCACATTGGAATTGGACAAAACAAACAGATAGAAGGAAAGGGCCATAAAAGAGAGTGTAAGAAACAGAGACCCATTCATTTGCATACTCACGAATGCCATAAAAACACAGCTCTGGAAGCCATAATTTATACACGAGGGACCTGGTGCCGACTCTTGGAGTGCCTGTGCATGCTGCCTTGGTCTTTGTGAGCTCACATGAGCATTGGTTATGTTGATTTAAAGGCCTTGTTTCCCTGGTATTCTCCATCCCCTCTGGTACTATCTCTTTTCTCCTCCTCTTCCATGGGGTCCCCTGAGCCAACTCTCTGCTCTGAAATAATAATTCAAGCTCATCTCACACTTTTCCATTTCTGTCTTAAAATCAGCCTTTTTTTTTCTCTCCTTGGCTCCTGTATTTGAGGGCTATCATTAGCAACCATTTATTGATTCCTTGAGGACTCGTTGGTTGCTACTGGATTTTGTTGTTGTTGATGTTGTTGTTGTATCTAAGGATTTTCAGTGGACAAACAAAGGTGAGGTATTCTCTCATTTTAAATATTAAGTGTGTCACGAATGTCTATTGGTGGTCACATTTTAGTGTCAGAATGACAAATCTTATACCTCTGTTTCCCTTTAGTGATGAAAACATGGTTGCTTTGCTTGAAAATATTAAAATATTATACTCATTTTACTTTCTTCGTTTTTTTTTTCTTTTAGCAGTACTAGGATTCAAACTTAGGGTTTTATGCATGGTAGGCAATTTCTCTCCCGTTGAATTTTATCCCTAGGTCTTCTAGTTTTCATATCAAAATAGTGTGGTTTGGCACTCCCTGAATAGGACCTTGAATTTGTGATCCTCCTGCATCACCCTGCATCATCCTGAGTAGCTGTGGTTACCAACTTGAGCTACCAGGTACGTTGGCTTTCCCTATTTTAATGTGTATATAACATACTATCTGTACAGCCACCTCAGAACACACTCACCACCACTGATCATAAAACTGGAAGTAGCCAATAAGATTTCTTTTCTGTAATTGCTTTTGAACTGCATAAGTTACACAAGGGATACATGTCATGAAACTACTGTGTTTAATACTGTTTGGAAATTTTCATCTCTGTGTGGTTATTTTTATGTACAGAGATTATTTTCAAATTTGTTTTATGATTGCATAAAATATTTATTTGCTTTAAAGAAGGAAATGCATAAAGACCAATATTTTTAAAGCCTTACTTCAAGTTCAGTACTTTCTTCCTAAGTACCCTATGCATTTTCGTTTTTAAATCATTTATTTGCAATCTAATCCTTATTAGTGTATTGATTGAAGACATTCTATTTCTACCAAGAAATGTGATGTAAAACTGCTCCTAAACACTGGACACTTGATATTTGTACCTTTGGCATGTGTGAGTTCTGAGATACAATCCTAACAGTAAATATGGAGCAGAGAACAAGGCTCATATGAAGTCATGGAATGAGCAAGCAAGAGATCTCAGGTTTGCCCATTAACTCTAGATGTATACAAACTGGGACTTCTTTTGTGCCTATATTTACTTCTAAGGGTAGGAAACTCTGGCAACAGACTGAATCTGCCTGGATCCAAACAAAGATAAAATAGATTTGTTCTACAATCATCCTGAGCAAGCTAGGTCTATCAGACTACTCTTGAGTGGCTGAGAACTGCTTAGAGGATCAACTCATGAGATAAGCAATGTCAACATTCAGAAGCATGCCATGCCTGTGGGCAAAGACGACATGAGGACAGAGTCTCACAACTGGAACTACAACATCCTTAATGAGCAATGGAGGCTGTCGCTCATCACCAGAGGTGTCCTGTGTTCATCACGTCCACCAGACAATGGATGAACAGTATTCCTACTACATAGAGGAAAGTGTATAGACAGTGGTACCTGTTTCTCCACTCTACCATCTCCTAAGATGTTAGAGTTGATACATATATTTTCACAGTTTGAGATTAGTAGCAATGCTTAATTCAAGTCTGTGAATAACAGATTCTCATCACCTTAGACTGGAATCATTCATTTCAACATGTATCTCCAGAAGCCAGAACTTATGTTTGACTCAGGACATTAAGATGCATAAAACACACTCTCTGCTACTACAGCTTGACTAGTGAGAGGAGGCTAGGACAAAGAATCACTACTAAGCAATGCAATGAGTTGTATTGTGAGACGATCATTCTCTCTGGAGTTTGGAGCCGGGGACTCCATCATAAATTCTACAAATAGGTGGCATTCAAACTGCTGAAGCATAGGGAGCAAATAGTGGTCAGGACAGGAACAGTGCCACAGGAGTGGACAGACCCCCACTCTTTAATCTTTGTACAAAGTTGGATGTTGCTGATGCTGGACCCACCTGTAAGTTAGGGGACCCCATCCCCTGAAGAGGCATTTTATTCTCTCATTGAAAATAGATTTTTATTTATATGATATCTTAATTATAATGTCTCCTCCTTTTACTCCTCTTAGTTCCTCTTAGCATGACCCTCTCTGAATCCCTCTCCTTTCTGTGTCTATTAGAAAACAGATAGTGATAAAAATAAAATAAAATATAATGAGATAAAACACAAAATAACACGCTGGAATAGAAAAAAGAGCCCAAGAAAGGGCAAAAAAATCAGGTATAGACACACAGGCACATTCATTTACATACTCAGAAATCCCATGAAAACACAAAACTAAAAAACATAACGTATATCCAAGGAACCTGTATGGGCAAAATAAAATAAAATTTAAAAATAATAACGATAAAGAAAAACAAAACAAGCAAACAAAAATAGTCCTGACATGACATTATGAGACAAGGAGCTTCCCAAGCTGCTGCTGGGTTCAGTTTCTGTTGACCATCCAATGGTGGGCACACAGCCAGCCCTTGGGGAGTAACTTGCTTCCCTAGTGAGAATGACTTGGAAAAACCTAAATGTCTATTTGCAGGTGATTATCAATTGAATATTTGTGTCCAGATTAGGGATAGGAGCATTGTGTCCACTTCTCCTTGCAGCTCTAGGACTTCATCTGGTGCAGAGCAGTGAAAGCCCTGTAATTACTGCCTCATTCTCTGAGTTCAGTGTGCTTACAATATGTTAATTAAGAAGACCTTCTCATCTTGGTGTACACCATCCCCTCTGGCTCTTAAAGTTTTTCTGCCTCTTCCTCTGAGGGTTCTCTGAGCCCTGACGCAAACATTTTGATGGAGATATCCCACTTAGTGGCGAGTGTTTCAATATCGCTCACTCTCCGTCTATCATCTATCTAGGAATCTCTGTATTTGTTCCTGTCTGCTTCATGAGGAAGCTTCTCTAATAATGGTTGAGCAAGGTTCTGATCTATGAGTATAACAGAATGTCACTAAGAGTCATTTTATTGTTACATTCTTTTAATAGAATAGTAGCATTTGGTTTTACTCTAGGTCCCTGGGCTATCAGGTTTCACATTCTCAGTCTCCCAAGAAGTATTGAGTATGGGTTCCATCTCATTGGGTGAGCCTTAGGTTAAATTGGTTAGTTGTTCACACAAGCTTTGTGCCACCATTATACCTGTCTTGCAGATAGGATAGAACTGTAGATTGCAGAATTTTTAGTTGGGTTAATATTTAAGTTTCTCCATTGGTAGCATACAGAGTACCTCCCTGTACCAAGGAGGCCTACAAGTAGGAATAAAGGCTCTAGCTAAGCACCAGGTCAACTTACCCATCACAGTGACTCCTGTAGCTGGTGTCTTCAGCAGTAAGGATTTGCCTTCAGTTTGAGGAGAGCAAGTTTTGTCTTGACAACAACCTGAGTTGTTTGTGTGTGTTCATGTAATCCATTTGGCCAATTCATTAAATATAACCTATTTGAATACTGGAAGCTTCATTTTGTGATGAGTTGTCTATCTATGGTTTTCTCTCCCCAATTATTTGGAGATTTTATTTGTATCACCTTCATATATGTATATACTTTTAAGTGTGATCTTCTCTATTAGGTTTTTACATTACCCCTTTAGAAAACCCTTACTTTTAGCTTTCTACCACCAAATTCCACTCTCGTTCCCCTCCTCACTCCTACATGATTATCCTGTTCATCCATAACTATTTATTCTATTTTCCTTTCCTAGGATGATCTTTTAACATCCCTGTCTCTATGGATGTTATTTATTTAATGATTTTTAATTTAATATTATCTATTTAATGTTAATTATTTAATGGTTTTATTTAATGATTTATGTTGAATTTTGATAACCATTGAGATGTAACAAGAATAAATTAATAAAGTAAAAAATAAAAAATAAAAATAAAAAAAATAAAAATAAAAATAAAAATAAAAATTTGTTCATTTTACCTCCTGATTGTAGCTCCTTCCCTCATAGCCTCCCACTCTCACCCTTCCTCCATCATCCCCCTCCTCCTCCTTAGTCCTATGAAAAGGGGAACCCGACTAACAAAATATCTGACCTCAGCCTATCAAGTCTCATCTGGACTGCCTTTATCCTCTTCCTCTGTGAGCACCAGTCTATGTAGGAAGTAGTCCCTATTCCCCATAATATGGGACCCATAAGGAGACTGTTCTGCCTCTCTACTACATCTGATTAGAGAGTATAGGACCCCACCATGTGGGAAGGATTGTCTGCTTTGTCACAGGTGAAAGCAGTCTTGGCGGGCTTTGCACTTGGACACACCATGGATACTCCCTGAGCTTAACCTTGAGATAGACTGGGTGGAGCCATCCTGGGCCTGGAATTCAGGAAGAAAAACGGGGACTCCACCTAGACTATTGTGTTTGTAATCGACCCTCCATGGGAGGAGGAGACTGGCCCTTGCACTTGAGAAACAGACAGGCAGAGAGGACAAGAGGGGCAGCAGATTCAGACCAAGCTCGAGTGCCCGTGGATCAGGAAAAGGATCAGTGAACAGGCCAGACTAGCACGCAGGCCAGAGACATCTAGGAATCTGTCCCGTGAAACAGATCCTGGAAGGTTCACTCTTTTTTGCATTTTGTGTAAGATAGTTGGGTTGTATAATAAAGTTTAATTGTTAAGAAACAGAGCCAACACCACCATGCATGGTCCTTGGTTGGTGCATCAGTCTCTGCAGCATCACACTCCACTGCCCAGGTTTGTTGGCTCCATTAGTCTCCTTGTGGAGCTCTTTTTCCTTCCAGGTCCTTCTATCTTCCAACTCTTCTATTAGACTCTCTGCATTCCACCCCAAAGTTTGGCTGTGAGTCTCAGCATCTGCTTCAATTTCCTGCTGGAGAGAGTCTTTCAGAGGACCTCTATCATAGCTCCCCTTCCTCTTTCTTCTCTATAACTCCTTCCGGGTGTCTGTTCTATTTGCTCTTATGAATCAGAATTAAGCATTCTGCCAAGGGTCCTCCTTGATATTTAGCTTCTTTACATCTGTATATTGTAGTGTGACTATCCTGTATTATGTGGGAACAGGAAAATAAGAGTAAGGGGATTACAATAGAAATGTAATGTCAATAAATTTTAATTAAAAACAAAATAAAACCCTGCCACACTGATTTCCAAAGTGGCTGAACAAGTGTGTACTCCCATCACCAATAAGGGTTTTCCTTACTCTGCATCCCTTGCTTTATTGCTTTTACCTATTCTGACATGTGTAAGATGAAACCTCCAAGTCTGATGTGCGTTTGGGTTTCCAAATTTTTCATTTCCAAATTTTCCTCACTTCAGATTTTTATTTTTATTTATTTTTTATTCTGCTTTCAGATTGCAAACTGTTTTATTCATTTCCTTTGTTTCCTTGCGTTTTCATATATTTCTTCAAGAGACTTATTCATTTCCTCTCTAAGGACCTCTATAATATTCATAAAGGCTATGCTAAGGCCTTTATTTGAACTCCAGCCATGTTGCAATATTCAAGGCCTGCTTTGGTAGTTCTGCTGGACTCTAGGGGAAATATTGTCATGGCTGGGAATGGTGTTTTTATGCTACCATCTAGGCATTTGGATTTGGGAAGAGCTTAATCCTAATTGCTTATATCTGGTATTATCTTTGTTGGATGGGTATTTTGTTCCTTGATTTCTGTTGCCCCTTTTGCTTCTTAGGGAAGGGGCTGTGCCCTGCCTGTTAGAAAATTCTTCTGTAATCTTTATAGGTATTCCCACTGGAAGTTCCAGATAAGATGTGGTTTTGGGTATTAGGAGCTCACACTTGGATTTGGGAATGGCCTTTCATAAAGGAGAGGTGGGAAATACACAGTAGGGAGGAATGCATAATGTTAGTGGTAGCTCTTCTTGGTTGTCAACTTGACTATATCTGGAATTGACTAATACCCAAAAATGGCTAGTCACAACTGTGAGGGATTGATTTTGGATCATTTGAAGTTAGAAGATCAACTTCTAATCCAGACCTTTGAGGTGAGAAGACACTCCTTTAACCGAGATCACTTGGATGGGAAGACACACCTCTAATTTGGGCCAAGCCTTCTTCTGTAAACCTATATAAAGAACATAGAAGAACTGAGTTGTTCTTTTTTGCCTGGTTACTCTTGCCCTCAATAGTAAGTCCATTTCTTCACTGGCATAGGAACATATTTTTTTTTTGGGGGGGGGGGATCACCAGATATACTGAAGACTAGCTGAGACATCATGCCTTGCAGAATGAACAATTACTAGATTCTTAGACTACTGGATTTATAGGTAGCCATCGTTGTATTGGCTGGACGACAGCATTAGCGATTCATTCTTTATTCTATAAGTTCTGTTATTCTAGTGGACCCTTAACTAATGGACTGTCCATCAGGATCTGCTTAGCATCCTGGGAATGGGGCCAGAGAGCAGAGAATGGCTAAAGCCAGTGATCAGTTTCAAAGCTGGGATGAGACTGGATGGTTGGACTCAGAGAATTGAGAGGTGAAGATCTGCAATTAGTCTACTTGCCTCCCTGGCTGGAGTGGCATAGAGGTTCCTAGGGAATTCGTGTTGGAACTGATGGTCTGGGATACAGCAATTAGGTAGGCAAAGACATTCGGAAGGGAAGATCTATGTGATCCTCTGAGGAAGGAGGCAGGGGCAGGGGAGAATAGAGGCCACAGCAAATATTCTGCTGTGGAGTTATGGCTGGGAGTATGGGATTGGATTTCGAGGACCTGAGGAAAAAGTGGGAATCTGTAATTAGCCTTCCTGATTCACTGGTTGAATCTATTTACGCACCCATAGGTTATGTATGAAACAATAATAATCAAACTAAAATAAACCATAAATTCAAAGGAAATGTAGCATCTCACATGAAAGGAGTTTGAGTGAGGGGCAAAGGAGGTGTTCTGAGAAGGAAACATAATATGATTGTGATACAATTGTATTTTTTAATAAAAGAAGAATATTCAGACTAGTGGCAGCTTCACCTACACAAATCCTGAGTCCTCCTCTTGTGTTTTTTAATTATGTTAGGATACGCTTGCACTGTAAGAGGTGAGTAGTGTTCAATATCATTTGACTCTGTATCACAGGAACTGAGAGGAAACTAAGGCACTGTGGGTTACAAAGTTAATGCAGAAGAGGTTTCAGGGGTGAATATCTATATTAATGTGATAAAATTTCAATAGATACCTAAGCTAAGTTGATTCATATGCTAAGGAAATCTCAAGCCATGAAATAGATCACACACATATTCATGAAGGTGTCTTGCTTTGTCTTTCAAATACCCTGTTCCCCAAACTATGCTTAGTCAGTAACTCAAAACAGTCACACACAAAAAGGACACCTGAATATAGACATGCTGCAAAGAAGGGTTTCCATGGAAGAAGATGGGCATAAGAAAAGGAATGAGAGGTAAGCTGACTACAACACATTATATACATGTATGGAACTATCACTCAAAAAGATGGGCCAAATTTTCACTAATATATAAGCCCACATTAATGAATGAGCTAATAATGATTGGTTTTGTTTCCTTACCATTTTTACCTATATATTTCAAAAAATGAAAAATGACAAATAGTTCAATGTTTGAATGTTATATTAAATGATCTAAATAAAATATGTGACATATCTTTGTGTTTTCAAGTAGTATTATTGGTCTGCACTTCACATCCATATAAATTTACCATTTAAAGTCAAACTTTTGATGGTTTCTTAAAGTACGTAATTGTATATTTTGACAAGTCTTTTGGAATATATTTTATCTCACTAAAAAGAAAACATTGATGTATTTTTTGGTGTTTTTTTTTTAATGAATGTGCTTTTATGGATTTTTCTACAAATGGAATCATATGCTACCCTGTGACTTTTTTTTTTCCATTTAGCATAGCAGTTCAACGTAAATATCTATAGCTTATTTGGGGTGGGCGTGGGCGTGCGGCCTACTTATCTGAGTAATTGTAGCTGGTCTATTTTGCATAAATGTTCTAGATTCTGCCAGCCAAACTGCTAGGGATGTGGAATGAGGGAAGTCAAAGACTTGATACCTCATGACCTGCAGGATCACAAATAAGGCCTATGAAGTGGAAGCAGTCTTGGAAGTCTGAGTTTCCCTTGATGTCAGAAGCGAGAAAGAAGTGTTAGCTGCTTGTATCTCCCAGGAAGATAACGTAGGTTTTGGCAGACAAAGCTCAGAAAGGAGGAAAACCCATCTTCTTGCTCACACGTGGTTGGAGAGAAGCTCCTAGCCTCCTGCTTAAGGTGGGGAGGACAATGGTGACACACAGCTCCAGCCACCACCATGGCATCTGACTTTTTCCTTCTGAGTTGTACTAGAGTTGCTTGAAGCATGTTCCCATACCTGCTGCACATACAGAGAACAATCGTCACCGAGTTTAAAGTTTCTTTTTAAAGACACATGAACCAGTCACAACTAGTCTCTGCGCAGAGGACCTGTGCAGATTCGCACACCACGGCTGAAGACATTTTACTGAAGCTTAAGCCATTTTTGGAAGTTCACAATATTTTCTGTGTATTCCAAAAGTAACCCAAGTGCTCAAAGGGCTGGACTGGGAAGTTGGTCATTTGTGATGCACTGGAGTAGTGACATATGTTTGTTGGACTCATGCTGCTCTGTAATATCATTAAAGAAAATCAACTATTTGGGGATATAAGAAATTTAAAAATGCTTCATTTTTTGGTATTTGTAACAATTATATCTTTCAGGATTCAAATGGTAATCATAATAAATAAAATTTCCTTCTATATTTAGAATGAACAATATTAAATGTTTAGCATAGTAATATCTTTTAATTGAAGTACAACATGGACATTCATGAGTTTAATACTCAATGCTCAGAAATATAAATTAGTAATTTTTATTGTAAATTCAAGCAGTATTATAAGAGTATTGTTCATTTCTTCAGAAAAACGTTACAGGGACAACATAAGAATTACTATTTTTCTATGTTGAGAGACATAATCTAACTGAAAATAAAAGGCAAATATGTGTGGTATTTCAGGAAAAGAAAAGTAACTATCCATCTATTTTTATTAAGCTTCTCTATACAGTTAACTTTTTTCTCTTTAAAACGTGTTTTTCAAATCTCTGAACAAAACACTCTCTTCCCATTTTCAGGTAAAAGGGAGCTTGCTTCCTGTCTTACCTTAGGGCTCCCTGAAGCAAGGTTCAAAACAAGGACATGTAGATAAATGGTTCAATAGAGGGGAAGCAGTAAATGGATTGAAAAGTGCGGGAAAACAGAAAAGTTATGTATTGTAGGGCTGAGGGTATCAGGTGAGACTTCAGTTGTCTGTGACCTTCCCAAAATGGATTGTCCTAAAACTGAATATTCATTGATTCATTACTCATGAAGAGAGATGCTCTTCATGCTCTTCTGCGCACTGGAGAGATGCATTCATATACACAATTACTAGATGCTCTTCCAGAAGACCTGGTTCAGGTCTCAGCACCCACGTGAGGCTCACAACTGCCTAGAACTACAGTTCCTTGGGGGTCAAAAATTGTCTTCTGACCTTAACAGGCTTCAGGCGTGTAGGTAGTAAACTTACATACATGCAGGCCAACACTCGTTTACCTACAATAAATATCTTAAAGAGATATCAATGGTGTTCTCTAGCAGTCCCAGCTGATGACTGAAGCTACCAGAAAGCTAGAGTAGAAAGTGAAGGGTCCCTACTCCAGACATCAGCATGGTTTCTACCAGACTCCATCAGAGACAGGCAACTCTGTGGTTGAGGTAGACGTAAAGGATGTAGTAGCAAAAGCACTGACAGTGGAAACCTGAAGACATTTTTTTTCACTAACTATGACTATATTGTACATGTCATCCAGACAATACATTGGTTCAACAGAAAGAAAGAAGTAAAGTTAATATATTCCATAGACACCCCTCTTCTAGGCTAGAGTAGAATTTTTCTTTTTCTATCCAACCTGATCTGGTTTATGCCAGAGTTAATGTTCTTTCTCTTTTTTTTGTGGGCTCAGCTCTCCATCCTCACTGTGGTCCTCATTCTCACAAGTCCTCACTTACGCATCCTTCAGTGTCTAAGAAACTGGATAATATAAGGACGTTGCAATGCTGCAAGACATTCTTCATCAAGATGTGCTAAAGACGTAACACCCAGTTCCAGCAGTTCTTTCAGAATTTCTTTACTCACCCCTACCATAGATACTCTACACCCTTGTGTTCATTATTTAACATTTCTTTGGGGATTTCTTCTTTACTCAGTTATCTTTCAACTGTACCTAATCTTGTTTATGTCAACCTAGGCAAAGTATCGCTCTCAAAGATGAAGTTGTCTCTTCCTGACCTGTTTTCATATAACATTACAATTTTTTTCGAAAACAGAAGTTCAGTTGATTGAACACATGCTAATGATGATGTTCTCAAAGTGTTCCTGTTATTCTAAGCTATTAAATATAAAAGGGAACAGCTGATCATTTTTCCTCTGCTCATCATTGTACTATAGAGAAGTTCATCGGGGCCTGTCACTAAATCAGGACAAATATGTTGAATACATTGAAAATGCATGTATATTAACCATACAAGGAACTTCAAGGAGAGTGGCCACCTACATGTGTTAGAGCAAGCAATGAACACCTAGGACAACTGGCTGTAATTCAATGGATATTTGATCCCACAGTTAAATTAGAAATGATTATGTCCATTATAAGAAATATGAAGTAAGAATATGTAAAAAAAATACACAAATTCATGAATAGCAATTGGCTAATTTTCACTATCAGTGGAGTTACACCATACAAGGCATATTTCCTTATAAGAGCATTTATGTGTTAAACAATGACAGTTAAGTCTGAAAACATTTAGAATGTCTAGTCCTGTGAATGTGATCCCCAGTAGGACTTTGATCAGGACTGGGAATCTCTAATAAGACTATGGATTAGGATGATAACACAAAAGTATGAACTAAATGAAGAGGAGTGACCAGAGCCACAGGAAAAGCCCTAATTCTAGGTGCTTGAGGTGGTAATTTTCCCAAGGACGAGAAATGTAAAAACACAGACCGAAGAAGCAGAGGAAATTGATAGTTATTAAAATAGATTTTTTTGCCACATTGCATATAGAATGCGAAGCATAAAGTACGATTTCACAATATTGAAATAAAAGCTGTTAATTTTAGCAGTGAATAAAATAAACAGATATTTCAAGCAGAAAAGCAGTAGGCAAGATACAAAGTTAGTATAAACAGACTGAGAAATATGATTCGTATCCAGCAGAGTCAAATTTCGGAAGGAAGCACACCAGAGGTGAGTGCTAAAGATAGGTGTTATGTAAGTGAATAAAAGTGGCTACAAATTACGTACAGCTCATCTTACCAAGAGGAGGTATTGAGTTCTCGGTTTAAATTAGAATTGGCCTTCGGACTAGTTTTTCTATAATTGAAATGAAAAAGGTATGGAACTTTCTAGTCCAGACTTTAAGAGTCTTGGTTGCTGCATGACAGTATAACACCCCAGACCTCTCCGTCAGCAGCCAGGCTCCTCTTGTGCCTTAATGAGGCCACCACAAAGCCTACATCCCAAGGAGCTGCGGGAGAGCACAACCCCTCGAAAATGCATGGCAAGGGGCTGGAGAGATGGCTCAGTGGTTAAGAGCACTGACTGCTCTTAGAGAGGACCTGAGTTCAATTCTCAGAACCCACATGGCAGCTCACAACTGCCTGTAACTTGAAGATCTGACGCACACACACACACACACACACACACACACACACACACACACACACACACACACACACAAAGCAAGAAAGCAAGAAAGCAAGAAAGCAAGAAAGCAAGAAAGCAAGAAAGAAAGAAAGAAAGAAAGAAAGAAAGAAAGAAAGAAAAGCATGGCAAGACAAGCAGGACAGTCCATCTGGAGAGAAGAGAAAACGGCTTTCTTTGAAGGCATAAAGTTGATGTTGTGGTCATTACACAGAAATTATGCCAAAACTAGTGTGATGTTTTTAAGTGTGGTTTTTTGTTTGTTTTGTTTTGTTTTTTGTTTGTCTTTGACAAAGTGATTGTCTGTTTCATATTCTCCAAGCAATGCTTACTGGTGCAACCCTGCACACCTGGTTCTTCTGTTCCCACTTCCCAGCACTGTGACTATAGCTACGCTAGTATCAGGTCAGATTTGGGTGCAATCAGAGGCTGGAAAAAAATATGAATTTCAGGGATGGGAGAGAGTGATAAATATTAGGGCATAGGAAAAGCCCAACCTCAGCTGGAGAACAGGGTAAGCTCATCGTGCAAGGAACCTCAATTAGTTTGATCAGGAGACCTCCTTCCCCCCGCCCCCCCCCCCCCCCGGGGAACAGGTGCATGTTCCCAGGATCTGGGGATGATGCAATCAGGTTGGTGTCCTATTTGTGCAGGCTATCACACACCTTAGCCTTACTTCCCCCGCTCTCTAAAACGTATTTTCAGATGAAGAGTGGACTCCCCAGTGATGTCTTAAAAATCAGCTTTAGAAGGTATCAGTAAGCCAGATCAGCTCTCTCTCTCTCTCATGCCAGCAGTTTGTCTGAGCTTGCCCGGGGCCTCACCTCACCTTGTCTATCAACAGGAACAGGGTAGGAAGACTGCTGGAGAGATGCTTACTGAGATTAAAGTTTTCTCTCTCCAGTTGTTTTCAATTTTATACATCTCCTGTGATCAAGTATTACTGATGAGTTCTTATTTGATTTTTGTTTGTAGTTCTCTCCGTGTGACTGTCCTGGTTGCCTTAGCAAGGAGCCCCAGGGTGTGTAACTTATAAATAACAGGATGTATTCTGTTAGCTCTAGAGAGTAAGAAGTTCAAGAGCAAGGCAGGGTGGCATGTGGTATCCTAATATGGGGGATGTGCAAACAGACTCCTCGTGGCTGGGGGTGTTAAATTATGGAGCTCATTCCCTCCCTGCTCGAAGGCCTCAGATCTTCCTGAAATCACTTTAGGAATTTCTTTTGGTATAAGAACTTCAAGGATGAGAGAAAGCAATAAACATTAGACCATAGCTAAACCCCTATCCTTTCACACATTCATACACAGCATGTATTTTATTTTCTTTGCACATTTTTTTTTATAAAAATTGGGAGACTGGGAACTATGTGACACTGTAGTCCTCTGCTAACCACATCTAAGAAGCTTTTTTTTTTTTTGAGTGTGAGGCATTGAGCTTTTTATGTTGCAATGGGCAGAAGTTATTGTATTGCTTTAGAGTGTTTTGCTTTGGTCCAGCATGCAATTGAATCCCCTGTGAGTCTAATCTCCTTGTGTCCTTTGAGGGCTGTTTTTGTCTTTTAAAGGACCATTTCAAGACAGCTCTTGTTCTTATATAAATCCTACTGACCTCGAAGCCATGCCCTCATGGAATCTTTTCACCTCTGGGACTGTCTCTGGGCTTGCTTGTTAGACCGTGATCTTCTCTGGGAATTCTTTCACCCAGTTCCCACACAGCTATACTTGGTCGCAGGCACTTGCTTCTACCTCTGCTGACATCAGTGCTTTACTGCAGTCTGGAAAATGTGTCATTTCAACATCAACAAGCACATTCCAGTGTGCATTAATTTTACCTCACAAAAAAAGTGGGAAGAATAAGGGAAATGGGGGAAGAGGGATAGAGGAAAAATAAAACATGAAGAATTGAAAAAAGGAATGGGAGGAAACTGCAATAAATAAAGCATACTAAGAAATATAAGTTAAATTTTAGTGTAGTCATTCCCAAGGTTTCTTTTAAGTAAATTTCATATTAGATTTGCTGTATTCAAAAGCAAAGTGTATCCTTGATACACTATGGCAGCTATTAAAACATAAACATCAGTTACCTAATTAAGTATGCACATCTACCTGTGCTTGGAATAAATGTTACAGTAATTTTGGATAGTGCTGTTTTATTCTTACTCTTGGTAGCATTTAAAATGAAATTTTATCAATGGCATCAATCAAATGGCTACACTGGACCCAAGTTTTCAAAAAATCCAAACTAACTTTTATTACTAACTGTCACTGTTTGTGTGTGTGTGTGTGTGTGTGTGTGTGTGTGTGTGTGTGTGTGTGTATACTAATACTTTGGCATTCTTTACTTATCCCCTCTAATCTCTTGACCAAAGTTCATTGTTAGATGCTCTCTCTTGGATCTTCCCTTTCAAAAGTCAAATAATTTTCATCTGCTATATCACAAAAATTTAAGTTTATTTTCCAGAGGAAAAAAAAAGAAAGAAAGAAACATTGCAGAAGAGCCCAACTAGACTGGGGATTGGTCCTTCCTAGATCTACTCTCTTCCCAAGCTTTGTGGGTACTTTGAGCTCCACTAACAATCAAAACACTTTTCATCTCAGTGATATCAGGTAACTGTGACAGTAATTTCTGTTGCTTTGTGAGCAGCAGGCTAACACTTACCTCCTAGGCTTGAAAAGAGTTTGCAGAAATGAGCAAATCAATGTTGCTAAAATCAGAAAAAAAGAATTGGCCAGACTCTGCTAAGTGTTCCTGTCTAACTTGTGGCCTGCTGTTTCTTTTCACTGCTTTCTGGCTGCTCCTGGCTTGAAGTGTATTTGATTTTGAAAACCATATATTAGAAATAAATGGAAATGAAATATCACTCCTCTGAGATGGACAAGTTTACCCTAAATCCTTTTCTTGGATTTCTACCTCCACAAAGGACTTTGAAATAATGTTGGAATCCTGTAATGACTCTTCATTCATTACCACTTATGAATGCATAAACATTGGCCATCAGCTTGAGGTAAAAATCAAGAAATACAGACATAGTTCTGTTTCAGTCTTTGCACATGTGGCTGGTGTCTGAGGCTGTACCACACACCTACAGTGGAAGCATCCTTTGCTCCCAATGGGAATGTCACCAGATCTTAAGAATTGAGAGCCTCTGGCCCAGAGTCTCATGGAAAGAGAACAGGACTCAGTTTCTCCTACTTTTAGGTACAGTGAGATAAGTTTGTACATTACTCTGGATTTTTTTTCTCAGCTGAATGACACTCCCCCCCCCCCCAGAATCTCTCTAAAGAAAACAAGCTATCCATTGAGAAAGTCTATCTATCTGAAAGTCACTTTCCTGAATTCAACAGTCAGCATTGCATGTCATAAATTGAGAAATGGCAATGTGGTGTGGATTTTGAGAATTTACAAGGCAGCATGAGTTCTCCCAATGAAGCCCAAATGTTTCACAAACATATAGCCACTGGTTTGTGCAGCATCGGGTGTTCATAGTTAGTGTAGACACAGTCTATCACCAATAGAAATATACTGCTGTTCATTGAGTGACTGTCATAGAGGTCAAAGCTATGGTAGCAGCTTTTCAACACAAAGCATGAATATGTAATCAAGCATTAAATATTTCACAGCTTTCTTGTCTCTGCATTGAAAGCAACATTTACAATCCCAGGCACCATTGTTACTAACATTATTGACTTTATAACATTAAAGCCAAAATTAGCTCTATATTTAAATTTTCAAAAGCCCTGGTACTATTAAAATAAACATAATGGACTTGGAGTCGTCAAGATGTCTATATTCACGTAAGAACAGAGAACTGAGATTATGAGCTAAGCCTTTTTTTTTTCTCTATTGGCCATGTTACTTTATTCCAACCAACAATTGTTTTGAAGTCAATTGCTAAGTTCAGTTTTGGCATTAAAAGGTTTATTTTTTTTTTCAAAGCACGTAGTGATTACATCATATGAAAACAAGTTCAATGTCATTTCAGTTTTTACAGTTTTCTTCCCCATATGTTTCCCTCTCATTAGTCAAGAGTCTGTCTTCCGTTGTGTGTTCTAAAAGTTACTGAATTACTGAAGAGAACTTAAGGGGAGGGCTAGAGGGATGAGTCAATGGTTAAACACACTGGCTGATCTTCTAGAGGACCCAGATTCACTTCCTAGAACTCACATGGCTGCTCACAACCATCTGCAAATCCATTTCCAAGGGAATTCCCTCTCTCCCTTCTGGCCTCCTGTGGTAATAGACAAACACCATAAATGGTGCACTACATTTAAGTAGGCAAAGTCCACGTGCCCATAAAATAAAACAAATAAATAGTTTAGAAAAGAAATTAGACAGGCATTTGTTATCTAAATTTAGACAATTCTAACTCATACCCTGGCCTTTGAAAGTGATAAGTTTTAAGGCAACAATTCAATGTAACAGTCTGATATAGTCATTTTTAAATATAAATGGTTATTTCACTACCAAAGAGAATTTAAAAAATTTTGTTTGTAAAACTTTGCAAAAATATTTAGGAACTTAATGCAATAAAAAAGGAAAGGGACAAGACTGTCAGAGTCATCAACAAACAGCCGCTACAGTTGCCTGCATAAGGCCTGTACAAGATCAAGCCAGTAAATATTATATTACAGAATGGGGAGGTCTTTGTGGTCCTTATTCATAACTGTGAAGTTGTGGACACTGGGTGCGTTTTCTTCAGTGGTGTGGCTCCTAGAATGCCAGCCATACTCCAATTAATGGCCTAAGACCCAAAAGTACATGCACTGTACAAATTGGGGCCAATGGCTTATTAAATGTATTAAAAAGAAGATACACATTTGGGTGGGGAAGGGAAGTGGGAATGGATCTGTGTCTTGGGCAAGTTAAAGAGAAGATATATTCATAATCATTTTATGAAATTCACCAAGGATTAATGGAAATATTTATTTTTTAAAAAGTGATCTATAATTATATCCTTTACCTGGCACATTTAAGGGGCATTCACATAGTTAAAACATTTCAAAAAATTATTATCATCAAATCAATAGAAATAGGCCTAGACTATTTTTCATTAATTTTTCATTCATATTGTCACCAGTCTTCACACATAGCACATTAGAATGCGCTAAGATGCTTAGCACAAGCAGTAAGAAGAGTAAACAAATTATAAATTGTCTTCATGTAGGAATGCTTAGGGCAGAGAAATGGGTATTGCAGTAGATCAATGGTTCATCCTTTCAAATGCTGCCACCCTTTAAAAAGTTACTCATATTGTGATTACCCCCAGCCATAAAATTATTTTTGTCGCTAAGTCATAATTGTAATTTTGCTTCAGTTATGAACCATAATGTAAATACTTACATTTTCTAATAGTCATAGGTGGCCATTGTAAAAAGGCTGTTGTGCCTGCATCACAGATTGAGGACCATTGCAGTGGAGGGCGTGAATGCCCTCTTCTACATTTCAGTAAAACCTGACAGCGTGAAGACCACTCGTTTTATTTGCAGAAGCACATATAAATCTCTTCTTCCATGTGGGAAGTCGGTCTTAATTGTAGGGCAGGCCGCCTTCTCCTAGATGCCTTCCTTAGTTGAAAGATTGAATATCTACACTAGAGACTAAATTTGTGCCATCTACATGGTGTGGTTTCCCCTCAGTTGGGATCTTGATAAAGGCAACCATGCAGCTACTGTCTGTACAGAGGAAGCCTCCCCTGTGCATGCAAATTCAAATGATTACTCTTGTGGCTGTGTATACTTATGACTACATGATGTTTATTTAAAGGGCATAGCTTCAGTAAGGAGACTCACCTCTCTATCATTTAATTAAGGGCAAGTGATTTTATCCTGCATAGGTATGATACTTTCAGAGCCATTAAGCGCCTTTTAGAAAAAATGAGTAATGAATCTAAACATAGAAGCTGCTATAAAAATGCCTCCAGTGTGATCTACTTAAATAGGGTAAAATTGGACTACTTTTATTGTGGAAAACATTTAAGAACCTATGCATAAATGATGAAAGTATATCTTTTTAATCTCTGTTTTTCTAATAATAAAAAACTTAAGGAAAAGCTAAACAAATTTAATTCAATTCCTTGGTTAATACTTCTTGGTGACATAAATTGCTGCATATACACTTACTTGAGATTAGCTAACCTTTTATTGCTAAACAGAAATGGCTTTAGACATGGAGCCAAGAATGAATATTTTTATGAATATACATTAATTCCCTTTTTTGAACAAAGGTGGGCCTTTCAGCCCTGAACTACTCATGTGAAGTTATCCCTGCTGATAACACTGTCTCTTATGTCTGGAGACTGGTCCTTTGCCATTGCATAAGAAATCAGAGAGCCGAAAGTCTCCTTTCTCTGCAGCATTTAGAGGAGTTATCACCCTAGTATATTAACATGATAAACATCTAGAAATAAACACACACAGACGTGTTCCCAAACAGGTCGTGGTTAAGTATGTTGCAGACACATCAGTTTACAACAAACTTGGAGAATATTTGCCTTCCCTAAGTTAATATACTCCACATCCATGCTGCTTTTGACTATATATTGAGTTGTCATCATGTTCACATACTCATTTTCTGACAAATATGTTAAGTTATGCTGAGTCATCTTTATAGTAAGTCAATTGTTCATATGTACTGAGTTCTATAGAACATAATTTCTTGTTTCCCTTGTGTTGACACACTGTCTTAACTATGGCAATATAAATGTAAATATAGCAAACACTCGATTTAATGATTTGGTAACTGCTTGAAATTCCATTCAAATTCAGAAGACAAATCAAAGTATACAAATACCAAGTGATACAGGCTTGTACCTGGGGGAGGACTTAGTTTTCGCTTATAAAGAATTGAAGAACATATTAGAAAATATGATAACACCATGTTTATGAGACTAACACACTACCTAGTGCCCTAGGAAGCACTTAACACCATCTTTAAATATTGCCTTCTTATCTCTGACTGATAGGTTTTTTTACATTGGTTTAGTTCTTTAAGTCATTTCAAATAGATTTGTGATTTTCCTTAAGGAGATATTATATATCTTTGGAACCATTCAAATTTTCAACACTTTGGTTTTGTGATTTAAGTTATTTAATTATTTTAATCACTTTACATCCCAACCACAGCCCCCTCTCTCCTCTCTTCCTGGTCCTCTGCTCCTTCCCTCTTCCCTGCATCTCCCTTCTCTACACTCATAAAAGGAGAATCTCTCCCCCTACCTATCTATCCAAGCACATCAATTGACTTCAGGACTGAGTGCATCTTCTACCACAGTGACCTGGCGAAGCAGCCCAGACATGGGAAAGTAATCAAAAAGCATGCAAGAAAATCTTTGTTGAGAATTATCTGTTTAATTCTGTACCACATATTTAAAAGATTTATTTATTTGTTTGTTTGTTTGTTTATTATAGATACAATACTCTGCCTGCATGTACACCTGCAGGCAAGAATAGGGCATCAGAGCACATTATAGATGGCTGTGAACCATCATGTGGTTGCTGGGAATTGAACTCAGGGTCTTTTGAAGAGCAGCCAATGCTCTTAAATCTCTGAGCCATGTCTCTAGTTCCCAAATAGTTTTTAAAAAAATATTTATTTATTTATTATGTATACAGTATTCTCTTGCATTTAACAACTGTAGGCTAGAAGGGGATACCAAATCACATTATACATGGTGGTGAGCCAACCTGTGGTTGCTGGGAATCGAACTCAGGACCTTTGGAAAAACAGCAAATGCTCTTAACCCCTGAGCCACCTCTCTACACCCTCTATACCCCATTTTAATTGGATTATTTGGTGTGTGGTGTTTAACGTTTTGAGTTCTCTACATATTTTGGATTTTAGCCCCTTGTCAGATGTAAGGTTGGTGAAGATCTTTTCCTAATCTTTAGTTTGTTTTTGTGTTCTGTTGACAGTGTCCTTTGCCTTACAGAAGCCTTTCAGTTTCATGAGGTCCCGTTTATTAATTGCTGATCTTAGAGCCTGACACGTTAGTGTTCTGTTCAGGAGGTTGTCTCCTATGCCAATGAGTTCCAGGCTCTTCTGCACTTCCACGTTTAATAGATTTAGTGTTTCTGGTTTTATGTTAAGGTCTTGATCCACTTAGACTTTAGTTTTGTGTGTGGTGATAATTATGGAACTATTTTTATTTTTCTTACATGTAGTCATCCAGTTAGAACAGCATCATTTGTTGAGGATGTTATCATTTTTTTTCCATTGTATTATTTTGCCTTCTAGTCAAAACTCAATGTCCATAGATATGTGTATTCATTTCTTGGTCTTCAATTCTATTCCTTTGTCCACCTGTCTGTTTCTATGCCAGTAACTGTTTTTACTCCTGTTGCTTTGTAGTATAGCTTAAAATCAGGAATGGCGATACTTCTAGACCTTCTTTTATGGTACTGGTTTATTTTAGCTATTCTGGGCCATGTTTTTCCATATAAAGTTGAGAATTTTTCTTTCAAGGTCTGTAACAATTTGTGTTAAAATTTTGATGGGACGTGCTCAATATACTTTAAATTTATTGTTATATAAACTTTAAATTTGAATTTCTTTCTTTCTTTTTTTTTTTTTTTGAGACAGGGTTTCTCTGTGTAGCCTTAGCTGTTCTGGACTCACTTTGTAGACCAGCCTGGCCTCAAACTCTCTGTGATACAACTGCCTCTGCCTCCCAAGTTCTAGCATTAAAGGCGTGCACCACAGCGACCGGCTTAAATAACTGTTGATATATGAATTTTTGTGGAATTCAATTTCAGCTTCTAGAACATTTAATAACAAGTGGCCTGGTTTTTTTTTTATGATGTCTTATCATACAGTCACAGTCTGATAAAAGCAGTAATCATATATTTAATATATAACAAAATAATATTTATATTCATGATTTTCTTCATTTGTTTTTCATAGTTTTTCTCATTATCTACCTCAAAAAATGCAATAATGATAATGAATTTACTATCTTTCTTTAACTGAGTGCTAGTTTATACACAATCATCTATTACAAAACACTGATATTTGATTGTTATTGTTATATATATGAAGAATTTGAGAAATAGCAACATAAGTATTCATGCACGGAGTTGTATGAATGAGATGGAATGAGGAAATTGTATAATTGTATTTTAATTAAAATTTTCTTATGTATTTACCATATTTATGGAATTCTCATGATTTAAACTTCCTATTCTCATCCCTGGGTGATTTTAAATCAGACCTATTACTGAAGAATGGAGAAAAAGTTAAGTGTATCAAATAGAAACACATGCAGACAATGGAGAGCTGTAGGCTTGTGACCTAAGACTTTTCAACTGCGATGGTAAAGACATGGCGAGGTCAAGTCTGAAAGAGTTTGAAACTCTTAAATTAAGAATACTCATATATGGTAGTCTACTTTAGAAAACATAACTGGATATGTGTGACTCAACTCAAAAAAGTACAAGGTTTTAAACATGGGTGAGGTGGCTCAGTGCAAGAGCTTCCTAAGTAAACAACATATGTTAACTTTTAGTGAATAATCACATGAGAAATAACAACAGTCTAACTCCAGGTTCAGATGATCTGACATTCTCCTTCAGCTTTGGAGACACTATGCACGTGGTGAATAGGAAAATTCTGGAAAAAAAAACACCCAAAAACATATGATAAAACTTTTTACAAACTTTGTTTTAAAGAGATTATTCCAAGGTGTTTTTCACTGTGATAGGTTGGGCAGTGCGGAAATTACTCGTTTGAATGTTACCATGCATTATGATGCATTCCAGGTGAAATTAGCTTCATGCAAAGGCTGTCTATTATTTTATCTCATTTGTCTCTTCTTGAGCCAAACTCCATTAAACTTTTGTTATTGTTTAGTTTTAGGCAATACATCAAATGATAAGACATCCATGAGTTAAGAGATTGCCCTGTGGTCATCATTTTAAAAATTAATGTGCCTCAAATTTCTGCTTCTTTCAGTGCCCTTTGCCCTTTTACATTTCACATTTCAAATATACCATGTCTAAACATATTTGTATTTTATCTACACTTTCAGACTCTTACTGAAAATCCCTAAACTAGAAGGTACACTTTGCTTCTGAGCAAGATGAATAAGTAGTATAAATGCAACCAAATAAAGTTGTAAAACTATTATATATACTAAAGTATAAATAATAAAAACATTGCAAGAATGTGGATACTGTCTATAAAATACACTCATACCACTTAAAATTATATGTACCATATTTTATTTCTATAACCATCACTACAATTTTTCTATTTTTAAAATAACATTCTATTTAACATCTTCACAACTAACATATATATACATATATATAGCAAAAGTGATATCCCGGTATAAATTGCTAATATAAAACTGCAAGTTGAGAAGACATTTACAGTTTTAATTATTTTGATAAATAACTTTTAAAGTTCTAGTTTATACCTATTTATGAATGTGAGCAACATTTAATTTACAGTATTAGAGTAATGTAGTAACCCAAGGAAATGTGTTAATCTGTCCTACATCCTCAAAAGGCATTACAGAAATTATGAGTAGTGATCAAAGTGAGGATACAGCAGAAAATGTAAACCAGTACTAAGCAAGAAAAGAGTTGATTAATTTTTATAATTTTATGAAGCTGAGTAAAGTAGATGTGTGGAGTTATGCCACACATAGGTGTCCCAAATCTCAGACAATGAGCAATGAAATATATAAATGATTGGAAACTTAAACTCCACAGATAAAAGCTGCATTGGATGGCTTATGATCATTTGTTTCTTCAGCTCCAAGGGATCTGACTCCTTTCCGTGGACTCTGCAGCTACCTGCACACACGTACACAGACTTTCATACAGATAAACACAATCATTCATAACAATGAATAAAATAAGTATATAAAACAGCAAATATGATAGTTCAAGTGAGAAACAGTAAACTGTAATCCATTTGGAGAGGAAAAATAGATGGTAGATAGAGTTTCAAAGGAGGGACATTTAGAAGCAAAGAGTCACGAAGAAAAATTGTATCAAGCAGCAACGCAGGGATGAAATAAATATTCCTGTAGTCACACTGAGTGATGAGCTCTGTATAAAAATAAAATTTGAAAGTACAACTTTGAACGCTTCAAGAACAGCACATTCTCAGCTGTCTTCCTGAATAACACCATTGTTATCTCAGGACTTTTCTTCTGATATTTTCCCAGATTCGGTCACTCCTTATTTGTACCTACACTGTTATTAAACCATTACTAAGCTCTTAGTTTCACTTTTCCACCATAGAACTGTTATGAAAATTTGGAATTCTCTTGCCAACTCCTCTATCCTGCTAGTTAACTCTGTTGCTGCGTTCGCCTGTTATTTTAACCTATAAATGAAAACTCTGATATTTATATCCTGTGGTTTCTTTTTATATGGCCAATTTCTCTAGAAGCCCTGATAATCTTTTCAATATTGATTTAAATTTTTAGTTAACATTGAGTCCACTTAAACATAATTTACTGATTATTATTGAAGAAAATAAAGAAAAACTATTTCAGGATTTTGGATGTTATCCTGAAGACATATATGATTTATATTTTGCAGTATGATTTTTTTAAAGATTTTATCTCACATATGCAAAGAGACTGAATTTTTGCCACACCTTACAACTAAGTTAATAATCCTTGATTTAATTTAAAGCTATGTACTTAACCTCCTATAATAGTATTTATTAGCCTGTTAAAGTTAACCTGCCTGCCTTTAAAAAAAAAAAAAGGTAAAGCAATCAGGACTCCAACTCTCCAGTTGTTTGCAGACTTCACTGGGATTCCCTTCATATATTTTAAGAGTTTTTCCACATTAGGTTTCCATTCCTAACTGTTTCTGCCTGTATTCCTTCCTCAACCACATCTCCCCTCCACATGTCTACCTCCAACTCCTTTTCCCTATCCCCAGCCCACTACCAATCATCCCATAAAATCTGTTATTTACCCCTGCCAGAGAAATCCTAAAACATCTATAACCCAGGCTGGTCTGGAACTCATGACCCTCCTACTGTTGGGGGCTGGTCTAATGTATTTTGATGTAAATTACTGCTTGCTGTCCCTGTGACCCACCTTTTGATTAATAAAAAGACATCCCACTTGAGTAGGGCAACTGAGATAGGTGTGGCTAAGGTTTCTGGGCTTAGAGAAACAGAGAGGAATCCTGGGAAGAGGAGGAAAGACCCAAGGATCCCAAGATGGGAAAAGAAGAAGGCGGCCATGGTTTAGACGGAAGAGAAGCACGTGACCGACATGGGTGAAGATTTGGCCCAGATGAAGAACATTAGCAAGTATTTGTGATTCTGGGCGGGAGGTAGCTTGACAGAAATTATTAGAGCCAGATGGCATGGGATTCGGACACATATTCCATACCTACCCCACTATGGGAAGGAAGTAGTTTATAGGATTGATATCTGCCCTGCCTCAGGTGAACTAAGACTATTTTAAAATATAACAAGTGTCTTTGTCTTGATTGATTGCTAGCCTGACATACAGATAATACAAATAAATTAAGAACAACAAGTAGAACATAGGACTCTTATTCCCAGGGTGATGGGTTTGTGACCCACTTTGAGTGCCACTTGTTTTAAAATTATCTGTATTATTAGTATGCCCAGCTAGCAATCAATCAAGACACAGACACTTGTTATGTTTTAAAATAGCCTTAGTTAACCTGGGGCAGTGCAGACATTAATCCTCTAAATTACTTCCCATAGTGGGGTAGGTATCATATACCTGCTCCAATCCCATGCCATCTGCTTCTAATAATTTCTATCAAGCTACCTCCCATCCAGAATCCCAAATAGTTGCTAGTGTTCTTCATCTGGGCCAACTCTCCATCCATGCCTGCCATGTGCTTCCCTTCCATCTAACCCATGGTGACCTCCTTCTCTCTTTTCTCAGGATTCTGTCCTCTGCTCTCTCTTTCTTTCATCTTCTTCCCAGGATTTCTCTCTCTCTCTCTCTCTCTCTCTCTCTCTCTCTCTCTCTCTCTCTCTCTCTCTCTCTCTCTCTCTCTCTCTCTCTCTCAGGCCAGGACCAACTATCTCATCTTCCTTGCCCAGGTGATGGCTTTTTATTAGTCAAAAGTGGTTCATAGAGACAGCAAACAGTAATTAGCATAAAAATACATCAGACTATCTCCCAACATCCTACCTCTGAAACCTTTAGCAAATAAAGCTTTCAATATAAGGACTGGGTTATGTTTCAAATGAGTTTTTTGGTCAAAGGGGTTCCATGGAAATCCCTAAATAATTCAGGATGCTACCAAGATAATAAGTTGATCTCCACAAACTTACACACACCAAGGCCCCAGTTATTGAAGACAACACCTATATAACTAATTGAACATGGAGAGGTTGGACTAGTGCGTACATAAAATCTTTAACGCCCCCTGACACCCCTACCCCGTGTCATGGTGTCTCTAGTATGAGAAGGTACTCTGCAGGCTACCAAAAGTGAAACATAAACATCAAGCCATCCACAAACCCTTTATCTACAATGATGCCTTCCTGAAAAATATGTCTGTAGGAGTAACCAAACATGTTTGATTCTACTTAAGGCCCATTTTTCATGAGCTGGAACATATAGGAAATACTGCTTGGGTAACCATAACCTCTAACTAGAAAGCACAGAGACCTACAGTAAAACCAAATACTGCTGGTCTTAAAAATATACATAAAACTAGCAGGTCACCAAGAAGAGACTTGATACCCTATGAGCATATACAGGGGGAGGTAATCCCCCTCAGGAACAGTCATAGGGGAGGGGAATAAGGGGAAAATGGGAGGGAGGGAAGAATGAGAGGATACAAGGGATGGGATAACCATTGAGATGTAACAAGAATAAATTAATAAAGGAGAAAAAATATATACATAAAACTACTGATAAAATGACTACTAATATTATTCTTCTATACTTATAATAAGTGGTTTATTCTTCCATTATCAGAGAAGTTTCCTTCTGCAGCTGATGGGAAAAATACAGAGATGCCCAGCCATATATATTATGTGGCAGCGGGTACCCTGGAACACACAGCTCTAAATGGAATGTCTCCCTCAAATCCCTCCTCTCAGAGCTCAGGGAATTCCTCAGAAGAGGGGACAGGACTAACACAAAAACCAGAGGGAATGGAGGGCATTAGGAGAACAAAGCTCTCTAAATAAACTGAACAACTGTCATGTGAACTTAGAGACTGGAGAATGCAAGCACAGGGTCTGCATGGGTCTGCAATAGGTCATGTGCATGTCTGCTATAGTTTTCAACTTAGTATTTTCATGGGATTCCTGAGTATGTGAATTAGTGGGTCTGTGATTCCTTTGCATTCTATTGGGCTCATTTTGTTGGATTGCCTTGTCCAGCTTCAAGGATATGGTTTTTATATTTCTCTAACTCTTTACTTTTTTTTTTTGTTTGTTTTTTTGTTATGTCTTAGATGCCTGTTCTTTTCTGATGAGAGACAGAAAGGGCGTGGATCTAGATAGGCGGCGGAGTTGGGAGGAACTGGGAGGAGTGCAAGGAGGGAAAACTGTAACTAGGATATATTGTATGAGAAGAGAATCTATTTTTTGATACACGGTTTATCTTTGTAGCTTTAGTTATCCCGGAACTCACTCCCCAGACCACGCTGGTCATACACTCACAGAGATGCACCTGCCTCCGCCTCTCTGAATGCTAGGATTACAGGCTTGTGCCACCATCACTTGGCTGAGAATATATTTTCAATAGAAGGAGGGAAAAAAAAACCTGAGAAATAAAAAAAGGTAGAAATCTGTACTATGCCTTGAATTTCCTGTATAATTGAAAGTTCACTGATAGAACTGACAAGCTACAGACAGATAGGAAAGACAGGGAGAGACACATTGAATTGAGTTTTGGCTCACTCCTGGTCTCAACTAGTTCTAGACGACATCTTTTTTTCATTAATCATTGTGGCACTGGCACTGTTAGCTCTCCTCCAACCTTTCTTTAGTGTACTGATAATATACTGCAGATTAGCTTGTTCAGAACAAATTGATTATTTAATGACCAGGATAATAATCAATGGTTTGGTTGCAGACCCTCAGGGGAAGATATGTTTCAAGTATAACCTATGATTTAACCTTTTTTTTTTTTTTGAATTTCATCAAAGTGTGTGTTTATTTCTTTCTCTTGTCACAGTATGAACTCCTACTATTTTCGTTTACTGTAAAATTGCCAATTGATCTGTATACTTTCTCTCTCCCCTCCTCTAGTCAGTTCTCCAGGAAGTCAGCTGACATACTAGGGTTTTGTCTGGGTATTTTTGTTGTTTTTCTTATTTTGGTTTGAGGTTGTTGCTGTTGTTGTTGTTGAGACATAGTCTTTTGTAGAATAGGCTGATCTGAGGCTCACTATTCTCCTGCATCCGCCTCCAGAAGTCTAGGGTAACAAGTGTGAGGCACAACATTTGTAGTCTTTGATGAGAACATATTTACATAGTTCTCTACACAGCTAACACTGACATTTAAAAAAATATGAACCTTTTCTGACAAATATGTTCCCAGCAAAATCTTGCAGCAAGTTCTCCATTATCGTACAAAAATGGCCTAAATACTAAAAGAAAATTATCAAGACCTGAAATATATGCTGTATAATATTCTTATATGTTTATCACTTTCTTTTGCTTTATTGAAGCATATTTTGGGAAAAAGGGAGTTTTGCGTATTTTAAGCTTGTTTTTAGTTTGCTTGTTTTTTGTGCTTGTGTTTGTGTCTGTGTGTGTGTGTATACATGTGTGCATATGTGTATATGCACTCATGAGTATTAGATCACTGCTAAAAATAATGAGTCTAGAATTTAATAGAATATAGTATCTCAGTATTTGTCAATTTAAAAATAATACCATATTAGTACATTAATAAATTAAACCATGTTTTAGTTTGTTGGAGCATTTTCTTTCATAATATTAGTGATATACAGTAGTGACATAATAACATATAATTAACATATTAGTTGTCATAATATCCACATTCAGTGATTTTTTCCTATGCAAAGCACCTATGGAATCACCTGTCTTTTTTTTTTATAAATATATTATTTCCTTCCTTCTTCCAATACCATCCCCTATCATTTACCCCCTCTGCTCTCTCTCACATTAGTAGGCTCTTCTTCAATTTTTGTGTGAAAGCTAATGAGACCTCACCCTCAACAGGGAAATATAGGCAATTAGGGATTACTGAGAGCAGTAGAACTAATCTTCCCCAATAAAGTAGCTTCTATTGGTTATTAAATATCAAGTGGTCAGCTCTGAAATTATATACACACAAATATATCCACTGAGCACGTTGTATGTGCATACTTATGAATATATATTATCTGTATATATATAATGAAGGAAATATATATAATTGAGGAAAAAGAGATCATTGAGTATTAATGTTTTATCATATCTTATGGAAGGATGGCGAGGTTTGCCCCAGGCTTTGCCCATGGAAACACCATGGATACCCCACTGAGATGGACATTGGGATAGACTGAGAGGAACCATTTTGGGTCCACAATTCAGGAAAGTAAGCAACCAGGGACTCCAGCTGGGTTATTGTGTTTCTAATCAAACATGGATGGGAGGAGAGAGTCGAGGAGACTTGCCCCTGGGCCCTAGAGAAAGACATAGGCAGAGAGGAGAGGTGAAGGCTGCAGGTTCAGACCAAGAAGGCCCAGATCAGGGAGAGGACCAGTGTGCAATCCCAGAGACACCTAGGGATCTATCCCATGGGGCTGATACCAGAAGGTTTATTCTTGTTTCCATTTAACCTTTTCCCCCTCCTGTATAGGATAGTTGGGTTGTATAATAAAATCTAATTGTTGAGAAACAGCCAACAATATCTATTTACAGTGTTCATTTCTATTGGTGAATGTAACTGTGTTGATCTTCTCTAAATATGACTTCAAATAAAAATAAGAGAAAAATATGGTCTGGTGCATGTTCAACTTTACTTTTAAAAAAAGGTAACATCACATCATTTATTTTTCAAATACTTAATGATGTGTCTAAAACTAAACAGCAACAATATGAAGTAGTGACAAAGAAAACTTTCTGCTGAGGAAATAAAATCAAGTAGTCTGATTCTGTTTTACTGTCTTTCAGATTTCTAGTAGAGGAGCATTTTCAATAAAAAATACCATAAGTGAATTTGAAGATGTAAAAATAAACTAAAAATTAAACTTAAATTCAACCTTTTGACAGGAAGCAAAATAGTACATAATCCAAGCATGTTTGGGTATTTATTTCTGGCTTCTTCACTGTTGGAGGAGAGTCTTGTATGCTGTGTTTTCAGATGCTGATTTCAGGGTAAAGGGATCTGGTTATCATCCTGACATGGGCATTGTCATGTACGTTAAACCATCTCTTGTATCCAAGTGATGTACAGAATGCTCCCCATTAGCAAATAAAGATGTTGACAGCCTGGGGTGAGCAGAATATAGGTCTGTAGAGCTAAGGTTCCAGGCTTTGAAGTCTGAGAGGGACCATGAGAAGGGAGAAGGAGGAAAACTGAGACAGAGCATGGGCAGGAGATCACTATGGGGTAACCAGGAGCATGTGGTCATGAGTAGCTTGCTCTGAGGATTGGCCTGATGGAATAGACGCATCCCAAATGTGCAAGTATTTGGGATTTTGAATGAGAAGCAGACCAGATAGCTTAGATGGTTGATATCAGCCCAGCTCTAGTGCTTTAAGTTTATTATAAATCTAACTAGTTTCTGCATCTTTTACTTGGAAAATAGCTGCTTTAGGAATAACTGCTGCTGTTAATAATTTCCTGTATTAGTTCATATAGAGAGAATAATTAAATCTTTTTGCACTGCAATTTTTACAAGGGTTTCTTTAGTGATGATACCAGAGTTTTTCTTTCTAATCTAAGAACACACCCAAAACTCCCTTCTTACAACACAGCCAGAATTCATACTCTGAATAAAGAAAGGCAATTCCAGCATCTTAACCTTGAGCATAATTTTAGAAATTGTTGCTTCAGATAGTCCTCATTTATAATGTAAGAGCTCCTAGTAATTGACGTATTGCTCAATTGATAAAATTATATTGTGATGGCTCCAGTTTACAAGGATTGTGGGTAAATGAAGTACACTTAGCTGCTTTATTTGCAGTTGTCAATCGATTAGGAGAATTGACCTTCAAAATTATAGCATACTAGTACTGCTGCTACCATCATCATTATCATCAGACTCTAAGCTTTAGGGTTAGTAACTAGATTTTCCATTTGGGGGACTTAAAATGGGGAAGTAAATATTGATGCCCCAAAAATGTCCACATTCCAATACAAGAATCTGCTCTATTCTATAGCAAAAAGGAGTCAAGGCTCCAGGTGAAAACAGAATTGCCAGAATTAGAATATTAGGCATTTGGACAGAAATTAACCACAGCACTCTTAAAACTGTGAACACAGAACACAGCAGCATGCAGATTCAGGGACCTCTTCTACTTTCTGGATGTGAGTTGGCAAAACACAGCTATAAGCCACTAAATATGGTGGCTTCTAGAAGTTACGATTGAGTCTCAGTAGACAGCCTTATGATATCCATCTTTCAGCTGCAGTGAACCACATTTGCTAGCAACAGGAATATGCGCAGAAGCAAATCTTCCTGGAGCTCTTATTCCCTGAATGTAACCCCTTGGGTGACTTCATATAGCTAAGTCATGTAGTTTACCTAATTGATGTCATTTCTTAGAGGCAGCCTTGAGAACTAGTACACCAAAGCTTATCAATCTACTTTCAGAGTTGGAAAAAAAATACCTATTTCAAATAAATTGTTATAAATGTGCTAAAACATGCATGTGTGCACACATATTCAAATCCACTTGAAATACTTGTGAGTATGGAGGCTGCTTTGAAATCCTCATAGTGAAAGCAATTTAAACTTTGAAGAGAAAATGCCACTGGGGCCTTACATTTAATGAAATATAGTAAACACTAATATTCCTTCATTTCAATTTAATAGTCACCTTCAAGTATATACCTTGTTAGTTTAACCTTTATTCAATCTTGGGAAATCTGTGTTGATGGAAAATTCACACTCTGGTGTTAGCTACTTGTTTAGTCTTGAATGAAATTGACATTAGATTTTAAAATCCGAGTCTTTAAAGTAAAATGATGTTACAGGGTTGGCTTCAGATGACATGCTTTAATTATTTCCTGTATTCCTTATGCTCTAGTTTTTGGGTCAGGGGCAGAGAACTGGTTGTTGACAGAAAGTCACAGAGTAACATGCTATGTCATAAAGTCTCTCAGTGATGATATCGTTTGGGGAGAAAGTGTGACTACAGAAAAAACTATTGTACTATAAAGCAAGTATTCTACACCGAGGAAATGACCCATTTATGTGTGGATATTTGTTCTCAAATAGCTTTTTTAAAATACTGAGACTCGGTGTCCTGGCTAGTTTTCTGTCTGCTTGACACAAGCTAAAGTCATCTGAGAGGGTGGGACCTAAATTAAGAAAATGCCTCCTGAAGATTGCCCTGTGGGCAAGCATGTGGGACTTTTCCTTGATTCGCAGCCACTTCCTGGAAAGCAATATAAAATGTACTGTACATAGTTTGCATTATAGACAGAATAATTCACAGAATTTATTGTTAGATTTTTTGTTTTATTTTTTTTCTTGGTTTTTGTTTTAACACTGGGGCTTACTACTTTACACAGATTATTCTTTAGCTTTTACTCCTACTTCTACAAACTCTCTAAGTGTTGGAATTACAGATGGGCATCACCCTGACTTTTCCACCCCTGCTTTACACATAGCTTATTACAGGCAGCATTGTCAAGTAGGACTGCTGCTACCACCAGTCCAAAACCCTCCTACCAGTGCAACTTAGTGAGTTGTCCCATTGCTTATTGATCATACAGATCTAAAATGATTTTCCATTTCCTATATAACTCAGACCCTTATAATACCAACTCTGAAATGATAAAATGCTAAGTAAAGACTGAGTATGCACATCAAGTCAAAAGACCCTATGTAACTTAAAACTATATACTGAGTGTGTAAGTTGACGTTTTACTGCTGTGAAGAGACAAAATGACCACAGTAACTCTTATAAAAGGAAACATTTAACTGGGGATGACTTACAGTTCAGAGGATTGTCTATTATCATCATGACAGGAATCATGGCAATGTGCAAGCAGACATGGTGCTGGAGAAGGAGCTGAGCATTCTACATCTTGATCCACAGGCAGCAGAAGGAGACTACCACACTAGGGCTGGCTTGAACAAATAAGATCTCAAAGCTTACCTCCACAGTGACACATTACCTTCAGCAAGGCCACACTGCTAAATAGTGCCACTCCCTATGGGTCAGCAATTCACATACATGAGTGTTGGGGGCCATTCAAATTTAAATCAATACATTGAGAGTATTTTCTAATCCATGCAACATAGTTTTCTGTGGACACATGCTGAGCTATGTTTTCCAGCATTGTCTTAATTTAACCCTGTACTTGAAATTAATGATAATATTTGGGTTTATGTTCAGACAATGTATAGTAGATACACAAGCATCTTCTCTGTTATGCCTGCATTAGCTTTATCCGAGATCATTTTCACCATGTAATTAAAGATGCTGAAATAGGAAGGAAAGAAAATAACAATATGTGCAGACTGTTCAACCAGCTCATGATTATTAACAACAAAGTAAGTAGGGGGAAATAAAAGGAAATTGAAAGCATAGAGAAAAAGAAAAAGCCAGTGAAACAGCCATTAATGCCAGAGAATAGTTTAAAATGTAAGCACATCATCTTAAGATGTAAATTTAATTTATATATTAGGATATTGGCTTTTACAGAAAAGTAATATAATAATATAACTAAAGAGCCTGATGTCAATTAGATGGCAGATGAGACTTGCTAATACCTGTTCCTCTACAGAAACATCACCCATACTAACCACACATTCATAAATGCACCTTCAATAGGCATAAGGAAATAACTAGGAAATAAACAATAAGACAAGGCTGTAAAAGTAGGTACAGACAACTGGATAGGGCATGGTAGATAGGATTACATTGTCCGTGCCACACTTCCTGTTGCCTCAGGCAACATTACAGAGGAAGATACACTCCCTATGGGGAAAAGGGGAGGGGGGGGAATAAGCTCTGTAAATCACCAACAGTCCCTCACACCATGTCTCTATGCTGACACCAAAGGGACAAGCCTAAAGGCTTATCTCTGATCCAAGATAAACAACCATAGCACTGTATTCCAGGCACGACAGAGAGACTCATACTTTGGGGTTGCTCGACTATCAGGCTGATCAAAGTGGGCGCCATGCAGAAAGGTAGGAGCAATTGATGCTATGGACAGATAACTGTCACCTTCCTATACAGTCTGAGACCTCAGTCCGTAAAATAGTTCCACCCATGCTCTTATTTCAATCCAGATTATCTCTCACAGACAGGTCCGGAGACTTATATTAGATCAGCCAACTTGCCAATCAATATTGACCATCATAGGAAGAAAAGAAAAACACACAAGTGAAACCACATCCCAATCATGGTTTATAAAGCCTGACTAAAATGCAAGTAGTAATCTATAACAAAGGTGAACAAGACAAAGAACGGAATTGAACAAGAGGATGCTACAGTGTGTGAATATAAGCATAATATATACCTAAATATGTAAAATTACATAACCAAAGCTATAACTTTATACAAGAAATATGACTGATAAAACTAATAAATTGAATTTCATAGTCCAAAAAAATAAGGGCAATTAGTTATGGAAGTTGACCACATTTACAATATCCCTTAACAACAACACTTAGACTAATGTGTAAGATATAAAGAGGTGGTGTAAGCTAACTCAGAGGCATAATGTGCCTTCACACTGTGAATATATTTTCTACTGACTACAGTAAAATGTGTCAGTACAATATAATTATTTTCTTAAAATCATCACAATGACAAAATAAGGAGAAAGTACTGGCGAAGATTAAAAGAAAATAGCATATAAAATATGTATGAAAATGCCTAACCAACAAAGACAATTTTCCTTAAGGATTTATGTGTCAATCATAGCAAATTTGAGCAGAATTTCAGGTATCTTACATAAGAAGGCTTTGCCTCACTGGAAAGTTTTAAAGGAACTTGCTCATTTCACTTTGTGTGAGTTTACGAAGGGTTTGCCTCTCGATGTAATGGTGGACCAACGTCAGTACAGGCCATAGATTAAAGTGAGAAGTCCTTCATGCTAAGAGGAAAGGGGACGGGGGTAAAAGTAAGTGGGAACAGGCTGACCTTGGAATGTTGTATTAATGGAAGTCTCTGTGGAAAGTCTGCAGGATGGCATGATGCCAGGAAAGTCCCGTTGAGAGTCTTGTGAGCATCTGGTCATAGAATCAGGTACTCTGTGAAAGGTAGAATGTGGGTAGCATAGACATCTGTGCTCATGGCATCGATATGAGAATGACTCCTTAAATCAGGATATATAAGAACAGTAATTACAACATTTATGTATTTACATGTATATATACACATATATGTATATATGTGTGTATTAATCTAATTAAACTTAATAACAGGATCAGAAGACACTGAAAGCTAAATGAAAAAGGAAGTGGCAGATGTTGAGCAGATACCCAAAATAATGGTATCTAAAAAAATGAGTATTAACAACCTATAAAGGGTTGCCACAAGCCAGGCAGCACTTAGGAGGCAGAGGTAGGCTGATCTCTGTGGGTTCAAGGCCAGCCTGTTCTACAAAGTGAGTTCTAGGACAGCCAGGTTACACAGAGAAACATTATCTCAAAAAACAAAAACAAACAAACAAACAGAAGAAAACAACAACAACAACAACAACAACAACAACAACAAAGACGACTGCCACAAATCAATAGACAAAAACATAATTATATGTTTTACATGAAAAGAATAAAAGATTCTGTATAAAAGTTTCTTTTATATAGACTATAATAAAATAATTTGCTAAAGCTTAGAATAATTTAGATATACTTGCCTTTTACTTAACAAATTACTCCTATGTATATATCCTAGAAATTTTTCTGTATATTTGCATATATACTGATGTTAATCAATAAGTACATATAAGAACGGTATTCAACAATTTAAACATTTTTTAGAAAAGGACAGATGTCATGATAATCTCACAGGCTACAACATATTAGAGTAAAACAACTGATCAGATAATTAAATATTTTAATTATTTAAAATTTTTATTCTTCTCTCACATATTATATCTCAGCTTCCCCTTCCTCTCCCTCCCCTCTTCCTAGTCTCTTCTCTCCCACCTTCCCTCTCTAACAGATCCATCCCACCTCTGCCTCCCCTCAGAAAAGAGCAGGGCTTCCAGGGACACCAACCAAACATGACATAACAAGTTACAGTTGTTACACGTACCCTCAGGTCAAGGCAGGAATAAGAAAACCAGTAGGAAGAGAAGGGTCCCACAAGCAAGCCAACGAGTCAGCGACAACTCCTGAATGCCACAAGAACACCCAGCTACTCAGCCATAACGTTAATGAAGAGGACCTAGGTCAAATCTCTAATGGCTTCCTGAGCCCTGTGAGCCCCATGAGTCCTGTCAGTTGATTCTGTGAGTCCTGTTCTCGTGGTGCCCTGCCACTTCTTTGGTTTCGGTCCTGACGCTTCCTCTTCCTACTGCGCAGGACTCCCTGAGCTCTGCCTAATTTTAGGCTGTGGGCTTCCGCATCTGCTCTCATCAGCTGCTGGAGTCTTTCTGGTCACTCTAATGATGATTTTGCTAGATTCTGTTCCCAGAACCCTCTACAGGCAGGACAAACTGTAGGTCAAAGGTTTTGTGGCTGGGTTCATGTCCCAACCCCTCCACTTGAGGTCTTTCCTGATTACAGAAGATGGTTGGTTTAGAGCCTGTGCTCCTCATTATTAGGAGTTTTTGTTATCGTTACTCTCGAGGTTTCCACTGGACTAGGTTTATGCTTTGTCCTTGAAATGACTCCCAATTCTGGTCATTTCTCCCAGTATTTTCTTCCTTTCCTGCTCACCTCCTGCTCCCAAGCTAACCCATACCCAGTCCACTGGTAAAAACTAGGTGAGTTCTCTCTCATAGATTGTTACATATTATAGTAAAAATAACAAAATTGGGGTTTTTTTGAATGAGAAAATAAAATATTTTATAAGTTCAATGTAATATAACTTAAAATATTATAGTAGAATTATTCTTTTCTTAATACAAACCAAGCAAAAGTAAGTATATTTTTACATAGAAAAATTATAAAACAGAGTTGTTATACATGTCAACATAGAGTAATTGTTTGCGAGTAAGAGGACCATGAGACCTTGCATTTCAATGAAGAATTCTAATTTATGTATGTAATACATATATATGTTTGTCTATGATTGTGTATATGCACAAATATATAACTGATAAACACCTCATAACACTCATCTGGAAGTGGAAGCAGAAAGGAAGAAAAGGTAAAACTAATTTGAAATGCTAGTAACACTCTATTTATTGCCTGGCTCATACATCATACATATATATGTTTTTAATTATGTATTGTCCTTGTCAACTTACAGATTAATTATTTCTTTCTGTTTGATTTTAAAATATTTTCCTGTGCTTATAATTCTGAAAAGGAAAATTAGAAGGTAAGGTTGAATAAAAATGAAAACTGGTGAATGGTGCATGTACAGTTCTGATACAGTAAGAGATTCAAACTAACATCATTTAAAACGTCTCCAGGTTCCATTAGTGTGTATGAAAAGTTGAAAACCACACAGCAGGCACAGGTTTGCTGTCTCTAATGTACGAACTCCATGGACCAAGAAAACCCTTCAGGACAAGATTTAAGACACTTATTTGGCAGGCTTAATGAAGAACATGCTTTTAAAAATAACATGTTAATTCATTAAGAGATCCAGGCATTAAATTATACTGCATTTACGATCACCTTTAGGTAATTTTGACAAGTAATTAATCATATTTCCACACAATAAAATGTTTAATCAATGAAACTATGACACTTAACATGGTTATCCAACCTCTGCTTTGAACTTAGTTTTTCATGAGTGAATATGTATTTCTTGCTCCTACTGCATCATCCTCATAGACATAAACAACATGTATCAAATTTGTTTGAATACACAAAATAAATATGTACAAGGACCCTCAGTTTGCAATTTTCCCTAAACAGCTAAGTTTTTTTTGAAGAGAACACTATTGGTATGGGCACTAGGAGAAACAATTACTGTACAATTGAAAATCTTCTGTATGAGAAAGGAGTACCATCATTCATACAAAGCAGCAGTCAGGAGAATGGTGATCAGTGTAATCGATATGAAGAATCAGACATAAATCCATATGTTTATAGGTACATAATTTTTATTTTTTAAATATTTAAACATTCACTGGAGAAAAGACAGCATTTCAAATTAATGGTGCTGGTCAAACTGGTTACCTGTAGGAAGAATAATCCAATCAGGGCTATAGTTATTACCCTTCACAAAACCAAACTCTAATAAATCAAAGACTACAACATTAGACCAGATACATTAGGTCAGATAGAAGAAAATGTGGAAAATAGCCTTAAAATATTCTTACCACAAAGACACTTTCTCTGTGTTCATTGCTGCTTTAATAACAATAGCCAAAAATTAGAAAAAAACTTACATGTTCTTCAACAGAAGAATGGATAAAGAAAAGGGTTGGATATAGACTTCCCCCCCTACACATATGTAGCAGATGTGTAGCTTGGACATCATGTGAAACTCCTAACAATGGGAGTAGGGGCTGTTTCTGTCTCTGTTGCCTGACTCTGGATTCCTTTCCCTTTGTTGGGCTGCCTTGTCTGGCCTCAATGAGAGATGGTGCATTTATTCTTGCTGTGACTTCAGGCGTGGGGGTAGATTGACACCTCTTGAGGGCCTCCCCTTTTCTGAGAAGGAGAGGGAGGAAGAGGGGGAGGGGGCATGAGGGTGGGACTGGGCAGAAGGGAGGTAGGGAGCTGTAAAGTGAGTAAATAAATAATAAATAAGTTAGCAAGCAAATAAATACATGAAAAAAGTACCAATAACAAGACTCATAATGACATTCTGCTAAATTCGTAGAACAGCGCCTTGCTCAGCCATGATCAGAGAAGCTTTCTCTTGCCACAACAAATATGGAGACCCACAGCCATATAATTACGCAAAGAATAGAGAGTTTGGAACACACACCCCTAATTGGTCTTTCCCTTTCCCTTTCCCTTTCCTCCATTAAGTCTTTCCCTTCAGGGGTCAAGGAAGAGGAGGCAGAAAGAGTGTCAGAGAAAGAAAGGATGAAGGACACCAAGAAAATAAAGCCCTCTGAATCAACATGATCAAAGCTCATATGAACTCATAGCTGTTGGGCAGGCTGCACAGGGCCTGCAGGGGTTTGCACTCCATGGGGTCCCTGAGCTGAAAGGATAAATGGGACAAATGCCCCTTTCCTTAACTGAGATGCAGTCTCTACTTCATAATCACTAGCAAATGAACCTTTGGTTTCTTCCAGGGGCATCTCACTGGCTGAGAAAACAAACTATACTTAAGGGTAAACTGAGGAACTATCACTAAATGGCCAACTTAAAATGAATTGAATGGCATCTTTACAGCTTCCTTGACTCATAATGTTGTGTCAGGTTATATATGTGAATACATATACATGTATATGTGTATATATGTGTGTGTGTATATATATATAATTATATCTTATTTTTATTATTATTTTATTTTAATTTCCTTATATACTTTCTCTATCCTGGACTTGCTTTGTGGACCGGGTTGGCTTCAAACACACAGAGATCAGCCTGTCTCTGCCTCTCAAAGTGCTGGGATTACAGGTGTGCACCACTGTGCCTGAACATTTGCATATATCTTACAGCTGCCTGTCATTTTAGTGTGGTTATGGGATCCCTGAGTATATGAACAAGTAGGTCTCTTTCTTGTGCCCTTTCTTGGATTCTTTTTCTTCTATTTTTGTTTTGTTTTGGTTTGATGTGTTAGCTTTTGATTAATCTTAATATATTTAATTTTCATTTTATCCCTTAGAAGCCCATTTGTTTTCTAATGACAGACAGAAAGGGGATGAGGTCAGATCGGATGAGAGACAGGGAAAATAAAGGCTGAGCGGAGAGAAGGGAAACTTTAATCAGGAGGAAATAAAACTGTTTTCAATAAAAGGAAAGTAAAAGCAAGAACCAAAATAAATTCATCTGTTTCATGGATTTTACAGGCAACAATATGTACTTTTCTCTGTACAGTGTACTTTCTCAAGCATCTGAATGGGAGGTTATTAAAGAATCACATAATTTAAACTAATTAGAGGGCTCAGTAGCTAGAGTGAAGAATGCTTTCACAGAGCACCTAGGTATGGTTTCTTTTTTAAATGAATATTATATTTATTATAAATTATTCACATTACTTCCAAGTTTTTATTCCCTCCCTCTTATCTTTCCTTTCCCACTCTCTCTCCCTTTTCTTTCTTTTTTTTCTTTATTAATTTATTCTTGTTACATCTCAATGGTTATCCCATCCCTTGTATCCTCCCATTCTTCCCTCCCTCCCATTTTCCCCTTATTCCCCTCCCCTATGACTGTTCCTGATGGAGATTACCTCCCCCTGTATATGCTCATAGGGTATCAAGTCTCTTCTTGGTAACCTGCTGTCCTTCCTCTGAGTGCCACCAGGTCTGCCTATTCCCCTCCCTTAGACCTCTGATAAGGAGCCTTACTACTCAAACTGTCTGGCAACAGCCTATTAGGTCTCATCAGATAGCCTGCATCGCCTTCATCTGTGTGCCCTTTAGGCTGTCTTGTCAAGGGGCAGTGACCAAATCCTGGGCACGAGAGTGCATGTCAGAGATTCAGCAGCAGTCTCCCCCTATCCCCACATGAAGAATCAGCATTCCATTGGTTATATCTGAACAGGGGTCTTGGTTCCCTGCCTAGATCGTCTCTGGCTGGTGCATTAGTTTGTACAGACCCCCTTGTGTCCAGATCCCAGGCATATGGAGCTCCTGCTCCCTCTCTGACCTTCCATCCCCCTACTCTTCCCTACAACTCTCAGTGCTCTGTCCAGAGAGTCCAGCTTAGAGTTCCAATGTCTGTTCTGATCCCCCACTGGGTAGTGTATCTTAGTGGACGCTTATGTTGTGGTAATATCCACTAACAAGTGAATATGTGCCATGCGTGTCTTTCTGGGTCTGGGTTACCTCACTTAGGATGATCATTTCTACTTTCATCCATTTGACTGCAAATTTCAAAGTTTCCTTGTTTTTAATAACTGAATTCCATTGTGTAACTGTACCACAGTTTCTTTATCCATTATTCAATTGGGGAATATCTAGGTTGTTTCCAGATTCTGGCTATTACAAATAAAGCTTCTATGAACATAGTTGAGCAAATGTCCTTGTTGTATGGTGGAGCATCTTTCCAGTATATACCCCAGAAGTGATATAGCTGGGTCTTGAAGTAGCACTATACCAATTTTCTGAGAAAGTGCCGTCGTGATTCCAAAGTGGTTGTACAAGTTTGCACAGCCACCAGCAATGGAAAAGTGTTCCCCTTTCTTCACATCCTTGGCAGCATGTGCTGTCACTTGTGTTTTTTATCTTAGCCATTCTGATGGCTGTAAGCTGGAACCTTGGGGTCGTTTTGAGTTACATTTCTCTGATGACTAGGGACGTTGAGCATTTCATTAAATTTTTCTCAGCCATTAGACATTCCTCTGTTGAGAATTCTCTGTTTAGCTCTGTACCCCATTTTTTAATTGGATTATTTTATTTGGTGGTGTTTAATTTCTTGATTTGTTTATATATTTTAGATATCAGCCCTTTGTCCGATGTCAAGTTGGTGAAGATCGTTTTCCAATCTGTAGGCTATTACTTTATTCTGTTTACTGTTTTTTTTTGTTGTTGTTGTTGTTATTGTTGTTTTTTTGCCTTACAGAAATTTTTAAGTTTCATGAGATCCCATTTATTAATTGTTGATCTTAGATCCTGGGCTATTGGTGTTCTGTTCATGAAGTTGTCTCCTGTAGCAAGGAATTCTAGGCTCTTTCCCACTTTTTCTTCTATTACATTTAGCATGTCTGGTGTTATGCTGAGGTCTTTAATCCACTTGAACTTCGGTTTTGTGCAGGGTGATAAATAAGTGTCTATTTGCATGGTTTCTTACACCCATGCCAATTGGCTCAGAACTGCTAGTAGCTCAACCCATAGACCTAATACGTCCATAGGCACTTGCCCTAATGTGTGAGATCCACACATAGACACACACTTATGTGTAACTAAAAATAATGAAATAAAATCTGTCTTAAAGGAACTATCAAAACATAAAAAGTTGATATAGAATGGTAGGAATTTTTAATTCTTAGCAAGAATTGATGAAAATAATGTAGTATGACATAGAAGATACATGTACAAACAAATAAAGTAATGAAAATTATTTTCTTAAAAGATGATAATACAGCAGGACTGAGAGAATAAAAATTACAACTTTATAATGAATACTAAAGAGCTCTTTTAACAAATGAAGGTGATATTTTTTGAATATTTTGTATTTCTTATTTACAACCAGTATAGAAATAATGGAAAAGAAAAATAATCTAAACAAATCATGACAGGGAAAAAACAAATTTCTTGAAAAGAATCGAAAGTTAAACACACATCAGTCTTATCATCAGCAACATTTAATTTTCCAGTATATGGCTCTCGAAGCACATTTTTATTTTGCCAGAGTTGCAACTATAAAACAGGCTATTTTAACTCCAAAGGCTGTTGGGATTTGTGAGTACTAAGAAACACAATGTATGCACAAGGGTGGTCAAAGGCCAGGAAAGAAAATGAGAATGAGATAAGCAGAAACATGACTAAATTCTCAGAGTCATTATTATTGGTAATCATTGAAGCCGCCAAAGTTCAAAATGGTGCCCAGTTATACTATCCCCATTAAGTGTCTCACTGGGACCTCACAGTGGAGACCAGGAACAGGGAAGGGACACCAGATAGCCTGCTTTTGACATGGGAATTGACAGACCTAGTTCTTCTATGAAACAACATAGTTAAACGAGAGAAAGCAATCCATCTTGTTCTGAAGCCTCACTGCTAATGGAGGAAAAGGGAGTGCAAGCATGTGAAAGGACAGAGCTCCCAGCCATCTCACAGTCCAGGAGAACTTCCTGCAACAGTTACAAATAAGACATACTCCTAAATTGCATCACTGAATTTACAATTTTATCAGAACATGAACTGTCGAAGACATACTTGGGCAACTGGAAGCTCACTAAAATGGATTAGTTAAGCTACCATTTATTTAGTAGAAATGTCCAAATGAGATCATCTGAAGCTTAAAATCCAGGAAAATATTGAACCAAAACCAATGTTTCATTGTTATAGCAAGTGTAGATGAATGGACCACCTTAGAACTTGTGATATTGTGTGACCAGAGTCTGGTCAACAGTGTTTCTAACCACCAGTGCTTTTTCAGAACCTGAGCTGTAACTGCAACCCTTCTTTGGTAACACTCATGGGGATATTGGCCTAAGACAACCAGAGATAGTTTATTTCCTAACACAAATCTGAAGCTGATTCAATGCTTATCCAGGAGACAAGTATCCAGGCATAAACAAAGATATGGCAAATGTATTCATTGAAATGGAAAATTTATGACTTGGGAGTTTGTACAGGTTGTAAATTTGGAAACAGTTTGAAATAGAAGCTCATACGTAGCCAGACATAGGTAGTTATGTATTTCAGAACATATACATAATAGTATAGATAGGCAATATTGAATATTGTAGTTTTATAGACTTGGACAAGGGTGCAGCATAGTTCAGTTGTTAGAATTCATGCCTAGTATGCAAAAATTTCTCAGTTTAATCTCCAGCACAATATAATGAGGTGTGGTGCACATATGTAATCTCAGAATTTAGGAACTGTCTTCAGGAGAAACAAAGTTCAAAGTCAATCTTCATTACATGGAGACTGAAAATCCAGCTTAGGTTACAAGAGACCTTATCTGAAATAAATAAATAAATAAATAAATAGATAGATAGATAGATAGATAGATAAATAAATAAATAAATAAATAAAATAGCAAAAAAGTCTACTTACTCAGTGTTAGAAACAACAAACATTTCTCAATTACAAAATGAATGGTTTTATTCTTGAAGTCTAACCACATTTTCACAGTGTGATGCTCTCTAGATCCATAGCTAAAGGACTGATGGACACTTAAAGTGCACAAAGAAAGAGAATGCTGATTTTGAGTTTTATGTTTTTAAATTTTTATTAATTTATTCTTGTTACATCTCAATGGTTATCCCATCCCTTGTATCCTCCCATTCTTCCCTCCCTCCCATTTTCCCCTTATTCTCCTCCCCTATGACTGTTCCTGAGGGGAATTTCCTCCCCCTGTATGGGTGGCAATTTGAGAAACAGAGGATAGAGAATAGAAGAAATTCAAAAGAGAGTAGGTAGATTCAGATGTAGTAAAAATGGCCTTGCCAGGGCACAGAGGAAGAAGAAACAGACAGTCCAGTCCAGATAAGACTTGATAGGCTGAGGCCAAATGTTAGGGGAGGAGGGCTTGTCCTTTCTGAGGACTGGGGGAGTGAGGGAGTGGGTATGAAGGAAAGGCTATGGTACCTAGATTTCAGGTCTCTTGCATCTGCTACCTCAAAACCCAGCTATACCACTCCTGGGAATATACACACAGCAGGCTCCATCACAACTATGTTCACAGCATCTTTATTCAGAATAGCCAGAATCTGGAAACAACTTAGATGTCCCTCAACCCAAAAGAATGGATAAAGAATCTGTGGTACATTTCACAGAAGAATATTACTCAGCTATTAAAAACAAGGACATCTTGAAATTTGCAGGCAAATGGATGGAACTAGAAATGAATATCTGGAGTGAGGTAACCCAGACCCAGAAAGACACACATAGTATATATTCACTTATAAGTGGATGTTAGCCCAACATAGATGTCCTCCTGAGAGACTCTACTTGGCAGCGTTTGTGGACAGATGCTGAGACTCGCTGCTGGACTCTGTGTGAGAGTGGTATGGAAGAATGGGAGCATGGAAGGACCCAGAGGGTTCAGGAGCCCTACAAAGATACCCTCAAGGCTGGTGGATCTGGACCCGGTGGTGACGAGCCTGCACAAACTCTTGTTGTACAAACCAAGGACAATGCATGTAGTAAACTTAGAACTCCTGTTCAGATATGGCCAGTGTACAGCTTGCTAGTTCTCTACAGTTGTGCGGAGAACATGACTTCCTCTGACATGAACTCTGGTGCCCCTGATTTGATCATTACCACTTACTGAGGAGGCTCTGTGGGGAAGGGGAAGCAGGCTATCTGTGTGAGACCTGATAGGCTGTGGTCCTATAATAGGGGAGGAGGTCCCCTTCTATCAGAGGTCTAGGGGAGACAGTGCAGAAGAGGGAGGAAGGGTGGGAACAGGAATATACAAGTGAGAGGACAACATTCAGGATGTAATCTGAATAAACTATAATAAATTAAAAATTTTTTAAATTCAGAAAGAAATTTTAAAATATGTTAAAAGAAGGCTGGCATTGTCTGGATTTCTGTAACTTTAGCACTGGGCGAAGGAGTTATAACAAGTAAATTCCCAAAGTGAGCTCAACTCATTTTAGCCATCAGTGAGCTCTGGGTTCAGTGTGGAAATCTGTTTTAAAAGACAGGATACATAGTTCCTGACATTAGCCTCTGGCTTCTGTATAGGCAAACTAGGACACATGCATTCACATGTACACATGTATACACGTACAACACATGAACACAATTTTGCATAAGCAAATGCAGGCTATAGTTTTAAAATGCTGTATTCTATGACTCCGAAAGTATTTCGTCAGAGAAGATTTTTTAAGTTTCAGTGAAAGACATTCTAAGTAAAAACACTCAGATCACATGAGAAAGATTTCTCAGCCAACATTTAGATTGAGAAAAATGACAGTGGTTTTCTGCAAAATGGGATAGAGACAAGTTCTCCAGAGAAATAATTGTCAATATTAGAAAATTGTATTTCTTCAAGCATGCCTGCTATTGCCACTAGGATGCCTCTTTTTTGGAAATGTCTTAAGCACCTTTCAAGTTGTTGTTCACGCATTACCAACACAGCAAATTATCTTCCAGGCAGGTCAGTACATCTTACCTGTGATAGCTACATTACTCATTTGTACTGCTGCTTTGACATGCACCAAATGTTGACATTACTGTTATTAGCCATTCACTCAAAGACCACTGAAAGAAAGGGCCATGTTCCAGTGTAAATAGCAACTATTTACTTCTCTCCTGAGAAGAAAAAAAGAATTCAGTGAGGATGGGAGAAGAGTTGCCTCACATTAACTTTTATTTAACACTGACTATTCAAAATAATTTGTAAAAAAAAAAAAAAAAAGAAAGAAACCATAAAGATTGAAGAAAGGAAGAAGTAAAGGCAGGAGAGAATTATGAAAAGAATTACAAACCAACCAAGAGAACAAAATTGAGTCAATGCCAAAGATTTTGTGTACAATAAAGAGCATTATTAGTCATGAAGGTTGTTGAGACTCTATGTGATTAGAGAATCCAGTCTCTTACTATGAGCCATCTGTTAGGTCTGATAATTTTATCAAAGCTTCATCTTCCTTGTTGTTGTAAAATTCTTTATAATAATATATCATTTGAAAATATTTCATGAGCATTTGGATCTCCTGACTTATCTATATAAAACAGGGGACTGTGTAGTTTTATGACTTACAAATAGAAATATTCATAATTAAGGGCAACATATGGAGGTAGCAGGTGGTCATCTCCCTCAATAATGTCTATGATATGAGTTCATTTAGAAATTTAAATTAAAAGGCAATCTTTTCCAAAATACATAACCCATGCAAAAGAGAAGCTCATTGAGGACTCTACCCACCAGTTATTAACTGTTTCAAAAGCATAACATCCATCTTTAACACTAATGCTCTGTTAATCAAACGTCATAGCATATTCAGTATCAAAGCATCATGATCCTGGCAGCTATCACCTTGATAACAAGTACAAAAATGCAAAGTCAATCTGACTTTAGTATAATATATGTAAATCTCTTAAAGTGACCCCTATGAGCCAGTGGAAGAATTTTTTTAAATCACTTGAATTAGTAGTTTATTGAAGACAATAGTGTATGTTCTGCTAGTCTATTATAAGGGCAGCACTAAAAATGAGAGAGAGCAGTATTTACCATTATAAGATGTTTCATAATTGCCATGTGGTTTTCAGCTTTAATTTACAATATTTATCAGTCTCAGTACCTCAGTGCTAAATAGGATTCCTATAACCACTTCATTTTTCACTGAACGACCTGATATTCTCATTATAAGAGAGTTCTGCTTTCATTTGTAAGAGAAGAGGTGTGAGGTTTCACATACAGATTTATAACAATAGTTAGAAGAGTGGAATATTAATTTATTTAATTTAATTAGTAAGTGGTACACCATGCATTGGTACATCTCACTGCTCCCCATTCGTAGATATATATAATATACATCAATAGAAAGAAAGAAAGAAAAGAAAAGTATGATATAAAAATACTTGCAAATCCTTGATTAACCTGAGCAAGATCCCATGCCCATGAATCATCACAATTAACATAATATCAATGGCCATCCTACCATCTTACCAAACAATCAACAGACTCAGTGCAATCAACATCAAAATTACAACACAATTCTATTTATCCTTTAGGACAGTTCTCAACTTCATGTGGAAAAACAAAAAAACAACATCTAAAACAATCCTGATGGATAAAAGAACTTCCTCAGGTATCACCATCCCTGATTTAAAATTGTACTTTAGAGTTGTACTAATAAAAATCACATTCTATTGACATAGAAACAGACATGTTGATCAATGGAATTGAATAGAAGACACACATAAATCTACACAACAGTGGATACCAGATTTTTCATAAAGAAGCCAGAAATATACACTGGATTGTGTGTCTGTGTGTGTGTGGGGTGTGAAGCAGCTTCAACAAATGGTGGTCATTAAACTAGATGTCTATATATAGAAGACTATATAGATCCCTATTTATTATCCTGCACCGAACTCAAGTCCAAGTGGATCAAAAACTCAACATAAAAATAGATATGCTGAACTTGATAGAATATAAAGTAAGGAACAGCTCTGAATGGATTGGCACAGGAGACAACTTTCTGAACAGAACACTGAAGGCACATGCACTAATATCAACAATTAATAAATGTGATTTCAAGGAACTGAAAAGCTTCTGTAAAGCAGAGAACACTGTCAATAGGACAAAACAGCAGCCTACAGAATGGGAAGGAATTTTACAAACTCTGCATCTGATACAGGTCTAATATGCAAAAACAGATAAAGAATTCATGAAACTAAATATCAACAAACAAAATAATCCATTTTAAATAAGGTACAGATCTAAACATACAATTCTTAACAGAGGGATCCCAAATGACTAAGAAACGCAAATCAAGATTCCATCTCATACCAATCACAATGGCTGACATCACTAGTACAAGTGACGGACTGCTCATGCTGCCAAGGATGTAGAACAAGGGTAACACTCTTCCGTTGCTGGTGGGAGTGCAAACTTGTATATCCACTATGGAAATGAATATGGTGGTTCCTCATAAAATTGAAAATAAATCTACCTCAAGACCCAGCTATACCATTGCTGGGCATGTACCCCAAAGCCACTCTGTCCTACCACAAGGACACTCACTTGATTATGTTCACTATGGTGCATTTACACAATGGACTATTGTTCAGCTGCTTTAAGAAGTGACATGAAATTTGCAACTAGAGAAAAATCACCTCGAGAGAGGTAACCCAGACCCAGAAAGACAAACATTATATGTACTCACCTATAAGTAAGTATTAGCTGTAAAATACAGGATAACAATGCTACAATCATAGACCCAGAAAGGTTCTGTAAAGAAGAGAGCCACAGAAGGAATCATAGATCTCCCTGGGAAGGGGAAATAGAGTAGATTTTGGGGGTTGACCAGTGCTGGTGGGGATGTAAGCAGGATGGATCAGGTGTGGGTGAATGGGTTGGTAGGCAGAAAGGATAGAGGGAGGGTGTTTGGGGGAAGATAGCTGGAGGTGGGGTGCATGTGAAGGACGGTGTAGAAATCTAGCACAGTAGAACGTCCTGGAATCTGTGATGATGACCTTAGTGAGGACTCCTCATAATGGAGGAAACAGAGTAAGAAGTGGACATCTCTTGTAACCAGTAAGGGTTCCAACAGTGGGACTGGGTTGCATTTGGTTGAGTTTTTGGCTGACAGGGTCCCATGGACATCCTTAAACAATCCAGGTTAATGCTAGGACAGGTCATTCTAAAAACTGACAGCAGGGCTCACCTGCTGAGAATAACACCTATATAACTCTTTGAACATAGAGAGGTCCCAGTGCAGACTTTACCCCTATGTTCTAATTGCTTTTATATAAAAGGTTCTCTGCAGGCTATGGAAGAAAAAGAGAAACCTGGACACCAATCAATCCAAATTACCCTTGACCTACAATCTGTTTTGCCTGCAAGATATATTGGTGCAAGATATGTGGTGACACAGAACTGGTGATGATCAAGCAATGTGTGCTTTAAATTGAGGACCAAGCCCAAAGAAAGAGCCAAGCACTGTCTGGATGGCCAGACACTGGAGAATGGATAGGCTTAGAGGCCTGATGGGTCCTATAAAGGAGAGAGAGAGAGAGAGAGAGAGAGAGAGAGAGAGAGAGAGAGAGAGAGAGAGAGAGAGACAGAGAGAGAGACAGAGAGAGACAGAGAGAGAGACAGAGAGAGAGAGACAGAGAGAGAGAGAGACAGAGAGAGACAGAGACAGAGAGAGAGAGAGAGAGAGAGAGAGAGAGAGAGAGAGAGAGAGAGAGAGAGATATTTCTAATGATATTCTGCTGTCTTTGTCCAGTTGTCATCAAAAAGGCTTCTCCCGATGACTCTCAGATGGGAGCTGATACAGAGAGTCACAGACACTATGCTGAGAGAAATCTTAAAAGTAAAGGTCTCTGCTGGGTCTCTCCTCTTGGAGATCAGAAAACTCCATGGAAGAGGGATTTGGAAAACTAAAGGAGTCAGAGGGAACGAAGGACACCAAGAAAACACAGACCATCGATTCAACTAAGGAGCGTTCATATGGGCCCACAGGGTCTGAAGAGCACACACAGGGCCTTCATGAGTCTGCACCCAGTTTTCTGCGAAGATGTTACAGATTTCAGTGTGGTGTTATTGTGGTGCTCCTAACAGTGGGAATAGATATGTCTCTGACTCCTTTCCCTGCTATTGGAGCTCTTTCCCTCCTATTGGATTGACCATATATTTTTTTTTTGCCGTGTCATATTATATCTTGTTTTGTCCTGTTTGGTTGTTGTCTCTTGGGGCCATGCTCCTTTTTGTAAAAAAAAAACTAAAGGGCTTGAGGAAGAAGGAAGTTGAGGTGGGGCTGAGAGGAATAGTATGAGGAGGAACTGTAGTTGAGATGTATCACATGAGAGAATAATCTCTTTTCAATTAGAAAAAAAGGTAAAGGGAAAAGAGACAGAAAAAGAAAGAACTCTGAATTAAAGAACAAAATAACAAATGTGAATTTCTTCAGTGGTCACAGTCAGCTCAATGCAGATTCTGGTGTATTTTCTGGAGAACTTGCAGTAGAGGCATGATACCTCAGTTCTTCAGACTCATAGCAAATATACTGAATGCCTAGTTAGACTCAACTAGGTCCAACCCTGCCAAGCATTTAGGCTTTGCTTTGTTCTGCCAAGAACAAATCAATATATTTAGACAACACAGGATACCTGTCTAAGCAGCACTGATTTTCTATGGCTTGCATTTGGTTTCACGGTCTGTGATAGGATACTTTTGTTACATCAATGAGACTCATTTGTAATAGATTTAATCATTAACAATATAGAAGACATATTATATAAGTGGTTGAGCTCTCATAACAGTTCCTAAATCCCAGTGATAAATACACTTAGTTTTTAAAAACATGTCTACAACATAGAAGGTATATGAAAAGATACTTGAGTAAAAGCAAGAATATTTGATGGAGTATTGGACAGAATAGATAGTAAGGCTGTGCCATAGGGAAGGACAAGAAAACCCTGAGAAAATGTTACAGAAATGAAATCAATAAAACAAAGCAATGAATTGAGTGTTGTGGGACATCAGATAAATGGACAAGAAGAGGTCAGATTGAAGCTAATATGGAAAATAAAATTCAAATGTGTGTGTATATATACATATGTGAATTTTGAATTATAAAAATATTTTAAACATCACAATATATAAAAACAGAGTGAAGGACTTATAAAAACATGTGAGATTTCAACTAGAAAGATAGAAAAGGATTGTGTCAAATCAAAGTAGAAATAGTATTATTTTAAATATATATCCTTAATATTTCCTAAAGACAGATATGAAAGAAAATGAAGACCATAAAGAATCTATCAATAGTCATCAATAGAATACTGCACACCACACAATGTAGAGCACAGGTTCAATGTCAAAGCCATAGACAGGAAAGGGGAGAGACAAGTGCAGAACCCGAGTAGCGACTTTTGACTTTGTGTCAACAAAAGCAATATTTTATGTCTCTAATATTTAGTAAAGATAAATGTTGATTGTTAAGAAACTAGCTAGTGTGTCATAGTTTGAACTCTAAATTACTGCTATGCCTTACCACATGTTAAAATCTTGGCCACCAGGAATGGAAAGCTAGGAGAGAGTCAAAGAAACATAATAGGTATGATTTGTCAAATGTGAAATATAACAGTGATATGACGAAGCATCTTGTTATGAAGCCAAGGATGAGAATACTGAATACTCACATGGCAGAGAGAATATATTTTGTTGCTATTCTTGTGAAAAAGAAAAGTACAAGCACATCCACACAGATACATTCTTTCTTCCTAGAAAGGAATACATCTTTCCTATGCAACCAATATTAGATACATAAAATTTAGCCAGCTTCTCCATGATCCCCCGGGACACCAAATCCACAGAGGGACAAAAGGTAAAGTTAAAAGTTCTAAAGAGAACTTTTATAAGATTTCATTTCAGACCATGTGCTGAGCAGACAACTGTTTTCAGCTGCTTCTAGCAAATCAGAAAACACTTGAGTGAACAGCTAATTACGCATTTGACAGTTTTGAGTGCAAGCCAAATGCAGATGTAAATATGAGCACTCTCCCAAGCTCCTGTAGAATCCTGTGCCCAATAGAGCCAACATCCTTATGCTCTGCATGACAAAGTCAATCAAAGTGAATGGATCAACACAGGAAGCCATAATCTTCCCTGCTTCAATTGTGCTCTTCTTCCTTTATACTGGGAAGATTGTAAAAGGGGTACATAATTTTGCCAGTACCTTCTACGTCTCTTGGCACTTTGAATGAGAGATTATGGTCTGTATACATTACTGTGTGCATTTTATTAGTACACACAGGCTGTGAGGGATCAAAAAACAGTGCACTCCATGCTGAGTCTTTATAAACAATAAAATTAGAGTACATAAATTTCAAACACATCAATTAAATATATTACAATATGTGAAAATTTTAAACTCAAGATTAAAGGAAGAGATTATTAAACGAAAGCTTCAAGTGAGAGTTAATAAAGACAAAGCTTCATTATTCTCCCACTGAACCTGGGTAAAACCTACATGATTGTAATTATACTTCAGGAGATGAGAAGTGATTGTATTTGTCTGTAGTTTTCAGACTCACATTGACAAGATGGCTTGGAGGAATATCAATCACGAACTTATATATTCCCAAGTTTGCCTGCAATAAACTTGAATTGCCAGAATTATTTTCACAATTTGCAGATGTCAATTTTTTGTGGTATGATGGATAAGTTACTCAGACATTTTCTAAGACTCTTTTCTAATGTGTCTTTCTCCAAGTTCAATCACTCGCTTATTCATATTGAACTTGCTTTCCTGGAGCCTCTTGGGTTTTTCTTTTGCCTTCTTTGCTCTACGCCATTTCATTCTGTCCGTTCATAATCTCCATGCCTGGCTTCCTGTCTGAGGTCCTTCATTTATAGCTTCTTCTTCAGCATTAACTTGCCTTAAAACAATAATTTCTAGAATTCTGTTTTATAGGTCTTCAATGGATGTTTTGACTATCTTATGGCTATGTACTGCATGCATGTCTGTTACCCAGAGAGGCTGAAGAGTTCATTGGATTCCCTGGAACTGGAGTTACAGGCAGCTATGAGCCAACATGTGGATGCTTGGAATACAAACTGGGTCGAATTCTTGTTTGAGAACACTTCAGTCAATAGTCAAGTAAAGTGGCAATCGTGCATTCCTATGTAAGTCTTCCACCCAGCCTCATTTTCTCTTATTTGCTATGATTTTTCCATAAGATGAAATGGCTCATTGGTTGCTCCACATTCAATTGAATGCCTTTTAAGTGTGTCTTTTCCCAATGTATAATATCTCTAGCATCTTAGCCAACTATTAAATCATTATCTGTTCTTCATGAGCAAATTTAAATGTTATGCAAATCTATTTTGAAATGTTAGTAACCACTTTTCTCTGTTTTAAAGTCTCGTAATGGCTCTCATGATGAACAGGATCTTCTTACTGTCCCATTTATTTTCTCTTATTTACTTCCTATTGGTACATAAAAAAATCATGTACCCTTTGAGGATTGAAGACATTTAGCCAACTTCCTCATTACACCAAACACTTAGCATTTGACTGTGTGTTTAAAAGTTCATAAATACTTGTTATCAGTGGCTTTAATTTCTCAAAGAAAGTTGTAAAACCATATCCTGGGAATGGTGGTACATTGAGCTTTTGTCATGTACCATTGGGTCTGTTGTGTTTCAAGGTTAATTTATGCTAAAGGTCATTTTATTTTGCAATGGCTACTACCACCTAACACGTGACTTCCAAGTTTTACTCTTTTGTAATTTCAATGAAAAAGTTTTGTAAGAGGTTTCCTGGAAGGGCTGGGGGCCATCGCTCGATATTTAAGATCACTGATTGTCCTTACATAAGACCCAATTCCCAATTCTACTCAATTCCAGAACCCAAATGGCAACTAACAACCATTTATAATTGCACTTCCCAGAGATCTGACATTATTTTCTGCCCTCTGCAGGCACCAGGCATACATGTGGTGCATAGACACATGAGTAGACAAAACACCTATGCACATGAAACAAAGTAAGGAAATGATTTAAAAATATGTTTCTAATAAGGAACCAAGGTGCCTATGATTTGAAGACAGAAAATGACGAGTGGATTTTCAAGCAGACATTCAGCGACAGGTTCGGGATAATCAGAGCTAACTGGACTGGAACAATCTATTCTAAAACTGCTTGGACAGAGAAATATTGCATAGCGTCCACTTGAGTTTTTAGTTGGATGTGAAGTATCCAAGGGCTCAGTGGATGCCACCTGATTACAGCTGGCAGAAGCAGAGACCCTCAGTGACATTCTTACTCATGTGTCCTCTTTCACAGCATTTCAGAAACATTTAGCAAAAGTTCTCCAATATGAGAGCTGTTAAAGCAAAGGTCCTATTGAAACTTTAGGTGTGAGAAGCCTGGGAGAAAGAGGAAATGGAAGGATCCAGTGGGTCCTGGAAAACTACAGGCGAGTCTGGGCCCTGGGGTCCTCCGCAAACTGTGGCAACAGCCAAGGAAAAAATAGGCAGTAAAAACCTTGAACCCCTACCCGGACTAGCCGATGGACATTCTCCACTGTTGAGTGGAGAAGGAGATCTAACTTTCACACAAACTCTGGTGCCCCATATTTGAACATGTCCCTTGGACGGAGATGCCTGGTGGCACTCAGAGGAAAGATAATAGGTCACCAAGGAGAGACTTGATACCGTATGAGCATATTCAGGGGGAGGAGGTCCCCCTCAGACACAGACTTAGGGGAGGGGAGGGGAGTAGGGGGGAAGTGGGAGGAAGGGAGGATACATGGGATGGGCTAACAACTGAGATGTAATATGTATAAATTAATAAAAATGTATTTAAAAAAAATCCCAAACCCACTCCAACTGCATCTACCACATGATTAAGCTAGGCATGGGCATTGATGAAGATGAGGTCACAGCAGAGGAGCCCAGTGCTGCTGCTCCTGATGAGATCACCCCACTTGAGGGTGATGAGGATTCCTCTTCTATGGAAGAAGTAGACTAAAGGCCCTCCAGGAAGCCCATGCCCTCTGTATAGTTACCCTAGCAGCCTTGGCCCACCTGGCTCTCTGCTCATGTCAAGAAGAATCTCTTCCCACAGAAATCCCCTTCCACAGAATAGCAGGGTTGGGTATTGTGTATTGTGGGTTTTGTTTGTTTGTTTGTTTGTTTTATTTTGTTCTGAAATTATTTATTTATTTATTTATTTTGGTTTTTTGAGACAGGGTTTCTCTATGTATCCTAGGCTGTCTTGGACTCACTTTTGTAGACCAGGCTGGCCTCGAACTCACAGTGATCCGCCTGCCTCTGCCTCCCGAGTGCTGGGATTAAAGGCGAGCGGCACCACGCCCAGCTTTTTGTTCTGAAATTAAAAGTATACAAAATTTAAAAAATGCTGCAGCACTCTATGCATTTAGAAAGTGTCCCTCTATTTTTAGTATTTTAATTCTAAATACAATTTTCCCTATAGTCCACTATTTTTAAGTATTTTTCCTTTCCTTTCCTTTCCTTTCCTTTCCTTTCCTTTCCTTTCCTTTCATCTTTCTTTCTTTCTTTCTTTTTATTTTTGAGATGAGATATCACTATGTATCTGTGGTCGGCTACAAACTTGCAGACATATTGTGTGCTTCTGCTTTCTGAGTGCTGGCACTAAAGACACATACCATGCCACCAGACAATTTTACTTTTTAATCTAATTGAGCAATGCATTAATATTTAAAGCCAATGAAAGTATGATAATAAGAATCTTTTAAATTCCGAAATATTTGTTCTTTATTAGAAGAACTCCTGTATTAGAAGAACTCCTGACCATTGTTGTAGGAGTTGCAAATTGTAAACAAAAAGCAAATAACATTTCTATGTAAAACTGAAGATTTCATATAACAATTATTACAGCTATAGTAAAAAGAGCCTTTTAATCATAATTTCATGTTTAAGAATTTGTTTCAGATATAGAAGCATATTGTGGAGCCTTTTCCTGCTGATTGCATTATTATGAATGACAAAACTAAAAATTCAAATTCTGAAATTGTCTTTGTAGTCAAGTCAGATGGGATGATTGACCATCAGGGTCTAAAGATATCCTGTCACCACCACATGGCCACAAGGATGTGCAGTCCAGAGTGAAGATTTCCTAAGAATTCTGCAAGCATGGATTCTTCCCACCCTCAATGAGCCAAAGTCACATACGTTCACTGCTCTGTGCCCCTCAGGTTTGTCATAGAATTGTGACAGGGCACTCTAATGCAGCCATGGAAATTAGCACCTTGTGCGTTCATTACATGAACCTTACATTACATAATACTGGCCAACCCGTTTTTCTCTCATGCCTGTATGATAATATAGAATGTCCTACTGTATTAAAAAGATACAAGGAGAAAGCTTTCAGAGTAGGTTAATATGCAATTGGTAGAGGAATAAATACAAATGACTTCAAAAATGAGAGACATTTAAATATAATATAGGGAGAAGTACACTAAAGCGCCTGTATGTTACCTGTCTACCAGTCAGACAACAAAAATAAGGTTCATTGAATATTGGAAAAGAAACAGAAAGAGAAGACTCATGTATCTTGTATCTATAAATTGGAATTGATAATGTGCTCTACATAATTGACCACATGTCTAAAGGCTACAGATGACTTAACAAATCTCATTTTACTGAGCACTTTAATTTGGTAATCTCCCATTGCTTTATGATAAACAACACTTATTGTTTTAATTGGCATTCATTTGCTCAATATTGTTTCACTAAATTACTATATTACTGATTATTTTAGAAAAAGAAATGCTCAAAGTAATACTAACCAAAGTCATTTTTATTTTCCAGAAAGTAGAATACTATGTTTTGAACAAAAAATGACCATTTATTTAGCCACACATAAAACTGAAAAGGAAAACTTTGATTAAAATGTAGGCATTACATTTATGTGTGGTTTTGCCATTTTTCTTCAATTGTCCATATGCTGTAGTGAACAAAAATAGAATTAACAAGAAAGAACAGAAGATAGTTTTTAAAATATAGAGAAAAAGATAAAAATCACTAAGGCATCTGAAGAGTGAATCGTGAGAACAGAACAGAAGGAAGATGTGGGGAGCAAAAGAGATGACTGTGTGTTAAAAAGGATAGTGACTTCTTCAGAAGACACAGACTCAGTTCCCAGCACCCACATGGTAGTTGCCAGTGCCTGTAACTCCAGTTCCAAAAGGATCCAATGCCTTCTTCATACCTCCAGGCATACTGCACACATGTGGTACATAGAGATATACAGAAGATAAAAACACCCATAGATGGAAAATAAAAATGAAACATTAAAATTAGTAAGTTTTAAAAGTCAGTGGAAGAAAAGGAAGCAAAGTTTCTCAGTTGATTTTTAAGTTTTCCACTTGATTAAACCAATGAAAAACAGTTGCTACACCAAGCATAGCCACAGCAAACTTTAGATAGTAAAATTAATATTCAAATTTAACATCTGCTGTGCTGCATAGAACAAGGAAGTCTTCCATAAAAAAGATGTGCTTAGGAATTTTCTGGGGAATTTCCATTAACTCTCAGACAAAATGATGAATTACAAATACCAGGTATTAGGACCCACTTGAATGCTCAATTATGCAAAGATTTATATATTACTAAGGCTGTTGTTTGACTTGTGTTAAGTTGGTGGAATAGTGTTAATATCAGCAAGAACAGGTTCTAATTTAATGACAATGACTTCCCTTAATTTCTAAATCTCTTATCTCTTTATGCCATATTTACCTCCCTTACCTTATTGCTATTTTTTCCTCTCTTAATAAACAATTTTCTATCTTTTAAGAGATACATGTGTCTTTAGACAATACTGTCTATTGAATTGTTTTCACATATTTATTCAGTCTCTTTTGGGAGACTGGGATTACAAGATCCTGAGTAAAATAAATGCATACATCAAAGGTGCTAAGATTTGGGATCCATACCATTGTACTACAGTGCAACATCGATCAATTTTGGTCCAGTGCCATAGAAAAGGTATGTATCCACTGGACTGCAATCTAAATCAACAAAGACATTTTCAAGTTGTACAGATTCACTATTCCTGAATAATGGCAGTATAGATACACTACCCCCAAAATAACTCTGTGATCAATCATTGGTAGTTAGAATTCATTCTCTGAAGACCTACAGTCCTTTTTTTTTTTTTCCCTTTGAGACAGGGTTTCTCTTGTAGTCCTGGTTGGTTTTGACTCACTTTGTAGACCAGGCTCTCCTCCAATGCACAGAGATTCCCCAGCCTCTACCCTCTGAGTGCTAGGATTAAAGGCGTGTGCCACCAAGGAAGGCACCAGCAAGTCTGGCAAGATGTGCATTCTTAAGTCCCTCAGAGCAACCACAGAGATTGAAATCAACTTCTTCCAAACTTTCATGGATTTAGCTATTTTTAACTTTGACTCAGTCTCATTAATTATAACATCATTAATGGCACCTAGATTATTATGCCTTCTCCAGAAAAGGTTTAATCACCTTTCAATAGATCCCTATGAGGAATCAAAATTCAATCTTTTTTTTTCCTCAGCATCTTGAATGGTACAGTGGGTAGTCCCTCTTCCATGTGGTCCTGCCCTCCTGGTGTTCAGCCTTACATAAATCCCAAGGTAACCAAGACAGCAGTAATCAGGATAAAAGATTTGAAAACCCTTCCACACAAGATTTCTGGGCAGACAGCACAAGGAGACCAAGTGTCCTCTGTTGGCCCATAATAAGTGCTCCCTTGTGTTTCTCTCAGCTTCACAAGATGAAGGAGCAAGAGCCCCAGGGCTAAGAGACCACAGCAACATATATAAGCCAAAGATCAGGACAAGAAGGTGAGCATGCAACCAAGCTTTAGCCCTGGAAGGATTCACAATCTGTGCGCAGAAAGGAAAAAATCAGGGGCAAAGTATTGAAGATAAAGAACTCCTCTTGTAACTGCTTAAAGAGTGACCTCAGGTGAGGCGTAATCAAGCACACTGGCAGCATTGGAAGCCCATTCAAACCCAGGGTCCATCACTCTCAAAAACATTGTTTGCAAGCAACTCATTTCACATATTGGTGCTCAAGTTCTGACTATATACACCAGAGGCCACGTGTCAGGACTTAAACTATTGAGGACACGTGATTAACCAATGCCTGGAAATCAACAACAGTAGCAGCAATCACTTGAAGACTGAAATTAATCCTTGAACTATGAACTACAGAATGATTACTGTGTAAACAACATTAACCCAGTTGTATAGCACATCAAAGCCCTTGTGTGATCAGGTGCATTGTGAGGGATCACTAATAATTTCAAAAGAAACTTTATTTTCTGAGCAGTAAGTCTCAAGTGAGTTTAAAGGAATTCAATAAGCTATGCTTTAAAAACACTTGTATTTCAAATCAGGTTTCATTCTATTTAGAGAGCACATGGAGAGTAAAACTGGTTTAATTATTAAAGGAGGAAAAAATGAACATCGCCTACAGCTTTAAGCCGCCACGTACATCAACCTGACAAGAGTAGGCCTGTCCTTTGAAGCTTCGGGGATGTTTTATCTATGTCTAGCTGCTAAACTCAGAGATGATATCTTCCAGAATAATTTTTTTCATCTGCATTTTAGAGATTTATTTTTAAATATGACCATCTTCACCAAAGGTCTTCACTAGACTTAGATAGCTGGTTGTAGCTTCCATACCCTCTCTTAATGCTTTATCTTTTTGTATTTTTTAACTGCTATGGAAACGGCATCTCTCCTGAAACCTCATGAGCCAAGCTCTTCTGGCTTCAGACTTTCCTTCTTCAGCTTCTTAGCATTCTTTCTGAGCCTATTGTGATTGAAGAGTTAGAGCATTGATGGGGATTAAACTTGTTTAGGGCACTATTGTAACTATCATCACATTGAAACTTTCTTATGATCATCAGTAAGTCAGTTTGGCTTTGTTATCAATACTGTGTAACCACTCACTCATTATTGGGGCACCATGTTTAAGCTACACAACTATAATGAACAGTTATATTATATATATGGCTTGGTTGTTTGATACAAGAAGCCAGACTAGCCTATTTGGTGTAAAATATACCCTCTCTCTAAGCTCTCATTTTTATGTTCTGAGAGACCTGAGAATTTTAATCACTTGGAGGTCATTTTAGAATGAATTGGCCTAATTTCAATATTGTATAAAAAAGAAACGTAGATGCCTGAGGGGAAGGAGGGATGGCAATAGGGTTGGTTAGAAAACTCCGACTATGGAAATGTTCCAGTTAAGTTTGGCACTCTCTATAAGCACAGTTGATGATGGTGCCAAAAGACTTACATTGTTATAAAAGATATAATAATGATGAAAGCATTTGAAATGCTGGGAGAATCAGCCAAATGGGACATAGAGACATTGACTTTGAAAGACCACTGAAAAATATTCTAACAGAATTATATGAAACAAAGTTGCCACATCTTTTCTTTTATGTGCCTGTGTATTCATTTTATTTATTTATTTATTTATTTATTTATTTATTTATATAATCCCTTTGTAGCCACATGCAATCCAGTCCTTCCTTTCTTCCCAGCCATATCTTCACACCCCAGCCCCCATCCTCCTTTTCAGAGAAGGGAGGCCACCAGGGGGTACCAATGCACCCTGACACCTCAAGAGCAGCAGGACTAAGTGCATCTTCTCCCACTGGGGCATGATAAGGCAGCTCAGCTATGGGAAAGAGGTCCAAAGAAAGGCAATGAAGACAGAGACAGCCCATCCTCCCATTGCTAGGGAACCCACATGTTGACCACACTGCATATCTGCTACATATGTGTAGGAGTCTAGGTCTAGTCCATGCTTGCTCTTTGGTTGATGGTTCAGTCCCCACATGTCCAGGTTGGTTGACCCTGAAGGTCTTTTTGTGTTGCCCTTGACTCCTCTAGCGCTCTTTACCCTTCTTCCCATGCTTCCACAGAATTCCTGGATCTCTACCTGTTCTTTGGCTGTAGATCTCTGCATCTGTTTCCATGAGCTGCTGAATGAAGCCTCCCAGAAGACAGTTACGCTAAGCTCCAGTCAGTAAGCATCACGGAATATGATTAATAGTGACAGTGGTTGTGGCCCATGAGGCAGATCTCTAGAAGGACCAGACATTGGCTTGCCATTCCCTCAATCTCTGCTTCATCTTGACCCATATGCTTCTTGTAGACAAGACAAATTTTGGGTCACATATGGGTGGGTTGGTGTCCTCTCTCTCTGCTGGGAGTCCCACATAGCTACAGGAAATGGCTGGTTCAAGAACCTTAACCACCTCTGTTAAAAGTCTCAGCCAGGGTCACCGTGTATTCTTCCTGGAGTCTGTCCCAGAGATGCCATTTCCACCAATTCCCATTCTCAGTCCTGGTCCTCCTCCAGCTCAACTCTCCCCACACATGATCCCCACCTTTGCAACCGTCCTCACCACCTCTCCCACCCAGTTCCCTCCCTCCATCTACTTCAGATTTTTTTTTTCTTATTGTGAGTGAGATTCAGGCATCCACCCTTGGGCCCTCCTTGTTACTTAGTTTCTTTGGGTGTATGGATTGTAGCATGATTATCTTATACTTTTTGCCTAATATCCACTTCTAAGTGAGTACAAACCCTTTGTGTCTTTCTGGGTCTATGTTACCTCTTTCAGGATGATTCTCTATAATTTTATCAATATCAATTTAACTGCAAATTGCATGATGTCTTTGTTTTTAGTAAGACAGTAGGTCCCGTTATGTAAATGTCCCACAGTTTCTTTATACATTCTTCAGTTGAGGGATATCTAGGTTGTTTCCAGTTTCTGGCTATTACAAATAAAGCTGCTATAAAAAATATCAAACAACAACAACATCAACAAAACACTGTACCCTCTGTGAAAAGCACCACAAAGAGGTATTCCTGTAATCTGGAAACAGCATTTTATAGACCCCATGTCCTAAACTAGGTAAAAAGAATAGCTTTTCCATCTTATGAATGCTAGTCCTATTGCACACAATGCTGAATTGACTTCTCAATTTTCCCCTATTATCTTAGTATACTCTGCTATAAAGAATTTTATCGCTGTAAAGAAAAAAAAAACTTAAAGTCTAATAATCTATTTTTAGCATGGATTTTATGTACTAATCGAATGGTAAAATGTAAACTTTTAAAAATAATTATAAAGGATATTTTAAACAATCTTCATGTTTAATTCATGAAGTAGAGATGCTTTGCACATCATGACTAAATAACTTGATATGTAAAACGGTTTATTGTTTTCTCCTCTGACTCAGATTGTCTTTGTGCTACTAATAAAAATAATCATTCTCATTTTCTCAATATGTTAAAAAGTTGCTCTGTGATCTGCACAGGTCTAAATGCTTCATATGTGTTTACCCCCATTGTCACAGCTACACAAAAAGTAAGAATTCTTCATTCCATTTTATAGTGGACATAAACAGTTGCATAGATTTCTTAGCAGTATAAAAATAAAAATTAACAAACAAAACTAACATAGTACACAGTCTCACAATTTAAAAAATCTGTATTTACCTGGTTAAGGGGAGTGTTCAGTTTGAGGAATTTGTGTTAATTGTGAACATACATTTAGTGCTCACTAGAAAAATCATGGGAAATATTGCACAGACCCTGTGTCCTCTACCTCCCCTTATTTCCAGCCTCAGGCAAACACATATCTACTTTCAGTCCAATAAAAACTTTACTGAAATTGATCTGCAATTTTTATTGTTTCTATATTAAATAATCCTTTTGCCAGTGTTCACATTTTCCCTTTAATCTGAGTAATTTTTCATAATATAATTATATCACGGTCTGTCTAGTCATTTACTAGTCAATGAACATTAGTATTATTACTATTTTATAACCATAAATAATAACACTGAGACTATTTCAAAAAAGTTCTTAGTGTTAAAATAATTTTTTGGAGAAAATATCAAAGTAAGTAGGGTTGTTGGTAGGAATAAACCAATATCTCATTTTTTTTCAATGCTGTCTTTACTGTTTTCCACAATGACTTTGACATATTTCTACTAGCATTATATGAAACTCGGTTACTCTATATTCTTGTCAACACCTCACAGTGTCAGCTTTTCACTTTTAGCTGCTCTGGTTGTTCTGTAGTGGTACCTCATTGTGAGTTTACTTTCCTCTTCTTTATCTGTAATCCTTCAAGACTACTGATACTTTCTGACCTTCCTCTTCAGACATTATATTATCTTTGATTGAGAATAGATATACCACTGTGGTCCACCCTTGACTTCTGACTGCACATTTCTGCCCCAATAATTGATTGAGTGACATTTGACCTACAGAGCTTTGATTCTTAGCTTATCTGAATTGTGTATGACATATACCTAACTATACTGTCTTCTCATCAGGTGTGGTGGTTTGACTAGGTATGGACCTTATTGACTCAGATGTTTGAACACATGACCCCCAGAGTGTGGCACTACTTGGAGATATGGTCATGTTGGTGTAGTGTGGCCTTGTTGGAGGAAGTGTGTCACTGGGTATGTGGGCTTTGTGGTTTCTCATGACCAAGCCACACACAATATCCTTCTGCTGCCTCAGTACCAAAAGATGGAACTTTAAACTACCTTTCAAGAATTGTGGCTACATCCTGTCATGTTGCTTGCTATGATGATAATGGGCTGAACCTCTGAAATTGTAAGCCATCACCACTTAAGTGTTTTCTTTTCTAAGGGCTGCCATGGTCACGGTGTCTCTTGACAGCAATGAAAACCCTAGATCATCAGGATTCTATGTCTTATGTACAATATCCAACTCTTCTGTCTTCTTTTATCTAGTTATTTCTGTAGTGTCAGAATATACTCTTGTTTATTTTCAGAGTATTCTCTAAATGTATAGTTACGAATTGTACTTCCAATATTACCTCTAAACACAAACAGCACAAAACTCTCTGGGGATAAGTGTATCAAATTGCAAACTCATGTAATACTAGGCAGATTGCACAGAACTCTATCTGCAATTTTTGCTTATTTACATGTAAAGGGTATGTGATATATCATTTCAACTTACATGTGACCAAACAGGTTCAGAGATATAATATCTTGATTTAAGAAAGAAAATAACAGCCAAGAGTGGTAGGGCATGCCTTTAATCCCAGCACTTGGGACTCAGAGACAGAAGGATCACTGTGAGTTCGAGGCCAGCCTGGTCTACAACGCAAGTCTACGACAGTCAGTGCTACACAGAGAAGCCCTCTCTCAAAAAACCAACCCCCCTAAAAACAAAAACAAAAACAAAAACTAAGGAAAGAAAAAAAAGAAAGAAAAAATCTAGGTAACATATAGAAGAGCTACAACAAAAATTGCTGATGTTTTCATCCTGTTGTTCTCAGAGCTCTATATACATATTGTCTGGCTTTAAGATTTAATCAATTTTCTCTTGATATGCTCTTTATTATGCTACTACTTTATTGACTATAAACCCATTGATTTCCTTTTGATGCCCATCTCAATAGTTTAATTTCTACTCTGTCTATATGAACTACAGACATTATTAATTCTAAAACAATGTAAGAGCTAGAGAAGCCAAATTTCTCAAACAACCAGACTTATAATGCAAAAATCGTTATGAATAAACCAATGCTGTAATTTCAACTACAGAAATAAGTTTAGAAATAAGATATTTTTCTTTCTCAAATAAATTATATTGAAAAATAAAATGTATGTAATATTCATGAGTAACTAAATTTTTTTCCAATTTAATGTAATTATATGTGCTTACAGTGAATGAAGACAATTTTTATTTTAACTAATTGTAGATTATAAAAATATTTCCCTTTAGTTTACTTTCATGAATCATGAAGAAATACTAGATTATAGATGTCCGGGAAACTGTTCTATGCTCCCATGGGCTCTTTTCTTGTCTTTCTCTAATAAAGATACAAGTCTTTTTTATGTAATTTCTCATTATTTTTTTATTATTTTTTCCTTTCATTCTCACCTAATTTCTCATTTCCCTTTAAGTTTTTTATTTACTAATAATGCATAATAGTCTTTGTCTTTACATTCTTCCATCAATAATTCCAGGCTAGTTGGTTTAAATAACAAATATTTATTTATTTTATTTCATTTTTTGAAGTTGTCATAGAGAGAAGGGAGGTTGAGATCAAACATGGTCAACCTTGCTCCTGGTAGGGATTTTCTTCCTAGTTTGTAGAAGACTTCTGGGTGTGATTATGCGGTGCAATGGCTCTCAGCTTTCTTAATGCTGCCACCCTTTAATGTATTTTTTATGTTGTGGTGACCCCCCAGCCCTAAAATTGTTTTTTTTTTTTTTACTATTTCATAACTGTAATTTTGCTACTGTTATGAATTGTGATGTAAGTGTTTTGGGACATAGAGGATTGGCGACGGGGTTGAGACCCAAAGGCAGATGAGAATGTTTGCTTCCTTTTCTTATAACGCCTGTAACCTTGTAATTGCTGAACATGCACCTATAGCGTTGCTAATATACTGACAATTATCCTTACAGAAAGGTTTAGGACTTTAACACATCATTTTGGGTTGGATGCAAACAGCTATTGCAAAACATGGAGGCCACTGTTCTAAACTGCATATACCACCCCGCCCCTCTCAGTTCTCTCCACAGGGCTCTGCTACAGGAGCAGCGGGATCTTTATGGCCAATGTGCAATTCTCATTTCTGAAGCTATCAACTCCTTACCAGCTTCATTACTCATAGTTTTCTAGTTCAGTTGAATCCCTTAATAATCCCACAGCCCAAGGAAAGTGTTTCTCAAATGAGGTACCTGTGTATAGATTTAGTATCTTCCCCACGTTCTTAAATATTCTTTCAGTATTTTCCTAAAACAAAGTCATTGTCCAAACCCTGTAGCTCCTGTCCAAGCACACATTGAGAGAGCTACACCCACAATGTACCATCTGTACTTTACTTACTGTAACTTCTGTGAATTGTTTGTGTGCATGTGTGTGTGTGTGTGTCTGTGTGTGTGTGTGTGCGTGCGTGCACATATAGATGCCACAGGTTAAGGTTAGGAACCTTTTCAGATCTCTCTGTACATTATCATTTGAGACAAATTCTATTATTAAAGCTAAGGCAAACTGATTGACTATTGGACAGTAAGCCCCATGGATCCACTCCTGGTCCCTCTTTCCATAGTGCCATATATATATATATATGAGTTTGATGTATACATATATATGTATATGAGTGATGGGGATCAGAACTCAGGTTCTCATGTATGCCTGACAAGCGTTGAAGCTTTAAAGTGTTCCATATAATGCAGTAATTTATTCATCAACACACAGAGCACTAAGTATTTTGTTTTTAGTTTGTGGCACTACTAAGAAGCACTACGAGAGGTACAGGGGTAAAAACAGAGCAGAAATCGAGGGAAAGGCTTAACCGATGGCTGGTCCAGCTTCGGATTCCTGCCATGAAAGAGAGCTCACTCCTGACACAATTAATGATATTCTGCTATACTTGCAAACAGATGCCTGGCATAACTGTCATCTGAGAGGCCTCACCCAGGAACTGATGGAAACAGGGTGCAGAGACTCACAGCCAAACGTTATATGAAGCTTGGGCAATCCTGTGGAAGAGGGCCAGGAAGGATAGAAGGAACCACAAAGGTCAAGGACACCACAAGAAAAGCTACAGAATTAACTAATCTGGGCCCATAGGAGCCCACAGACACTGAATTACCAGACAGCATGCTTGGAGTGGACCTAGGCCCTCTGCCGGGGCTGCCTCTGGCTCTGTTGCCTGCCTTTGGATCCTTTTCCCCTAACTGGACTACCTTGTCTAGCCACAATAGGAGAAGATGGATTGATATGCCAAGAGGAGTTGATATCCATGGGAGGCCTCCTCTTTTCTGAGGAGCCAGGGAGGACTGGAGGATGGAGAAGGAGGAGAGGGGAAGAGAGAGGGACTGGGAAGAGAGAATGGATGGGAAGCTGCTGGTGGGGTACAAAGTAAGTTAATTAACTAACTAACTGTTTAATTAAAAAATAAAACCAGTTTTTTGAGGAAAGGGCAAACTTCACAATTGTAGGAAAGCATGATTTAAAAAATAACTTGAAGAAAGGAAGTGACAAGATAAATAGATTCATTCATTAAAATAGGATATGTGAAAAAAAAATTGAAATCATTACAAAATTTGACCCAAGCACTTAAAAGACAGCTTTAAATTTAATTTCAAAAATATTTCTTTTCTAAGATATATTTAACCTTAAGTAAACTTTAGTTCTTTTTTATTTTTAAATTAATTAACTAATAGATATTTTCATTTCCTCTTATTTTGCATACTCATTTCCTGAAAGCGAAAGCATCCTTAGGAACAATATTTTCCCATTGCAGTGTGGTCCTATTAGTCTCCATTGAGAAACACAACAACAGCTTTTTTTGTGAAGGCCAGATCAAATCAGGTTCTTTAAAACTCCAAAGAAAATCCACATCGAGTCATGCCAACCACAGCTGCCTTTTGATTCATGTAGCTCTTCTTAATGGATGCTAATTATATGGATAGAGGGTGGTGGCTCATCTTGAGCCCGGAAAGAACATTAACCTTAAATCATTCTTGCTAAATTTCTGAAGTAGTAAGAATTATCATTAATCTAATATTAACATCAGTGTGCACATTATTGAACTAGAAATGACTCTTTTAAAATACGTATGTAATAATAAGTAAAAGAAAAATATAATTAACCTCAAAAGTTTAACCCGAATTTCTAAGATGTTCTGTGACAGTAACTCCCGTCACTTTTTCTGCTGCCTAGAAGCATCAGTTTCTGGTTGCTTATAGTATTGTATTTCAGTTTCAAACTTGCCCCCAACGAACAGGATGAAGTGTGACTGTGCTTAGGTATAAACTGTTTTGTGCCTCAAAGTTTATCTACTATAATCAATACCATCCAATTAAAAAACAATGAGTGCACATGAAATGAAAAACAACTTTATTTCATATACTCAGCAAATTATTTGCTCTTTTCTAGAGTAGAAAAGATTACTAAAACAGTAAATGAAACAAGGAAGCAACCCCATGATAGTGCTAATGTAAGCTAAGCAGCGAAGCACTTACAGATTCTTCTTAGGTGATTATATGTACTTACGGATTTCATTCTCTCCCTCCTGATCTCATCTGCTCTAGAGTCTTCTGTAAACCCTCAAATGCTTTCCCAAACGTTATCTACAAGAATACATTAATCTACAAAATGCCATCTTTCTGTGTAATGATACATTTAGAAAAATCAAGCAAACGAAGTGACCATCAGAGTCCCAAATTGAAAAAATTCTCATTAACATAAAGGCTCCAACTATTTTAAAACACAAACTACCATATTGTTTTCAGCTTTTATAATATAACAGTACAACTTCTGCATTCCTCAGACTATTCTGACAACCACTGATCTGTGGAGATACAAACTGGAAGATATTGTTTCTCTAGATATCTATTAATTATACCATTTATGATAATACTGAAGACAAAATGTGTGTAGCACTGGTTTCACACATTATCTTGAATCTTTACAATAATACAACCAATTAGTTAATAACACATTGAGACAATTGTGGAAAAGTTAGCAATTGATTCCTGATTGTATATGTAGACTGTTATCCCGGCCTGGTGGGGCATGTACACAGATCTCATTATTGCTGGGCTGTGTGTGCATTTTTTTCCTAAGCATCTGGCAGGGGACCAGAGATACACATATAATGATGAAAATAGAATACATAAGTAACAACAGCAAGTGGGACCCATAAATTCTGAATAATATGATATTTGGGCATTTAGGAACAATTTGCGTGTGTTGAGAATATGGGTGTCAAATACTAGTAAAGTGGGCAGTGTGTGATGAATTCAATACCGTACTGAAAGAATGATTCACCATTATCCACAAGAATGCATCCAGCAATACCTGGATAGCTTCACTTATGGAATCAATGAGGGGCATCAACCTGTAAAACGGAAAAGTGATAGCAATGAAAATACCAGTAAAGACGAATATAATGATACATGCTTCTTTTAATCTTCATTTTCTGTTCGATTGAGTTTATAATCACCATGCCTCACCAACTGCCTCAAACGCCTGCTTCTATATTTCCCCTACTATGTTAGAGTGTACCCTCAAACTGGGAGCAAGAATAATGCCTACTGTCCTTAAGTTGTTTCAGCTGGGCATTTTATCGCAACAAGGAAAAGAACCGATACAGATACATCTATGGAAAAAGGCACGGTGTCATTTCTTTGTATGCTAATAACAATTAATTTTAAAATATGACAGCTGGAAGAAAAGGTGAATGAGTAAATGATGATTCCAAAACAAAGGAAGGAAAACAAAGCCCTATCCCTATAGAAAAACAGTCATTAAAACCCTTTCATGTTAGGCAAATGTGATTGCCACTACACTATTTGACTACATTTCCCTCTGTGGGGAGGCCTGGTGGCACACAGAGAAAGGATAAGCAGGCTACCAGATGAGAATTGACCAGCTGTGACCCTATGGTTGAGGAGGAGGCCCCTTTCTGTCACAGAGGTATGAGAGGGGAATAGGGTGAAAGAGAGAGGGAGGGAAGAACAGGATACAAGTGAGAGAATAACAATTGAGATGTAATCTGAATAAATAAATTAAATTAAAAAAATCCTTCATGTTAAAACTCTCAACACAATACAGATAATAAGTGTATACCCTAAGTTTCCAAATAACCAAAATCAATACAATTTCAGAATTTACTGTCAACATAGTAAAATTCTTAGCTTTTTATTCACTAATAAAGCAGAATAGGAACAAAAAAATTAGGAAAAGAGTCCAATTATAGAAGCAAAAATGTAAAAAATGGTAATTGTACACAAATTTAAACAAAGATGTAAAGTGTCCCAATATGAAGAATACAAAACACTAATAATATGCAAATACATTTTGTTTGTGGATCACAAAAAAAATTAATATTAAAATTCATTCAAGCAAAATTATCATTCACAGACTTAGTGCAATCACTATCAAAATTTCAGTGTTATTTATTAGACAATTATGACAAAATCCTTATTTATTAAAAACTGCATGCATGTACACATGCACACACACACACACACACACACACACACACACACACACACACAGAGAGAGAGAGAGAGAGAGAGAGAGAGAGAGAGAGAGAGAGAGAGGTCAAAATATATGAAAGAATCTTGACAAAAAAGAATAAAGTTGGAGTTGTCACACTGCTTGATTTCAAGACATGTTCTTTAGCAGTTGTGACCAGGAGTCCATGGTACTGTCTTAACAACAGGCACAGAGATCAAAGGGACATGCTCAAGAGCACAGGAGCAAACGCCTGCAGTTACAGCAAATTGAATCTCAGTACAAATGGCTAGACTCTGTCATAAGGAAAGGACAGGGTCTCCAATAAAACCGGATCCCCGCATGTAGAAGAACACAATTAAATCCTACAATAAAGGACAAAAAAGAAAAAAAAAATGAAAAGGCATTAAACATTTAAAAGCAGGACTCAAAACTGTAAAAATTAGTACAAAAATATTATGAACACTCCAGGATGTTAGTGTGAGCAAGATAATTTGAACATGACCCCCCCCAAAAAAAATTACAGTAAGAACAAAGTTATGTTGCAAGTGGCTGCATCTCCAAGTAGAAACAGTCTGTGCCACTAAGTAAGCAATTAGCATAGTGAAGAGAAAACCTAATAGATGGGAAAATATGTGCAGCTACAGATCTGACAAAAAGTTATTAAAGTGGAAATGTAGATGACAGAGGCAGGGGAACGGGGAGGAAAGATAGCAAATGTTGGTCACAAGTTCAAAGCTTCCCAGGTTATCCAGAGGGACCTGATAGGCTATGATCATACGCTGTGGTCTATGGTCTCCCAGAGCTGGGGGAGGGGAAAAGGGTGAAAGGGCAGATGGGAAGATACAAGTGTGGGGATAATAATTAGTATGTAATCTGAATAAATTATTTAAAAAATAAAAAAAAAATAAATTAAAATGCCCCCGCCCACCGGGGTTCGACTAATGCTCCGGAGGAGAATTTTCCTGTATAGAGACAGAACACTAGACACGAAGAAGGGAGCAAGTCTGCATTCTGATCAAACCCCGTTTATTGAGAATTTTTACAGACTTTATATAGGCACAGAGGCATGGGTATTTGCGTAAGCAAGGGTTGCTGTGGATACCTAACTCTGGAATGCTCCAGCAGGTAGGTATCTACCTTTACAGCTGCTAATTGCAGGAGAGAAATTCCAGGAAAGTCGTGAAGGATCTGGTTAGTCAGGAAAAAGCTCCCAGAACTGCTGCTCGCAGGCAGCTGGCCTTTAATCTGATCTCATCAGTAGTCCCACCAGAAAAGGAGTAGCTCGGGGGTCTAGAATGACCAGCCCCCACAATAAACCACATCAGGTGTCTAACTGCCGACCTATGACAAGGTCAGCTAGTTTCTGGTGAATGGCAGACTTCTGGAGAAATAGGAACCTAGGTTCTGACAAGATGGCTGAACACTGGCCAAGTAGCCCGTCCCCAACAATAAAATACAAAGTTTGAAGCTTCCAATGGGCAGGAGAAATGAAACTAGTCCTAATCACAGAAAGACATATCATGAGCCAACATTATTTTTTATTGTATATTTCAAGAAAAACTAAGGTTGAATTATAAATACCTTGGCATAAAAAGTTAGTGAAGAGAGCTGGTGGCTATTTTAATTGGTTTGCCCTAACCTTGAGGCACTATTCATATGTATCAAAATGTGAGTGTGGTCCACTGACATTGACTGGGATGGCCCATCAGTGAAGAGCAATATTAATTTTAGAAAGAAAAGTAAGGGCCAGAAAAGGTTAAAAGAAAGAGAAGGATCCATATGTCTGTGGAGCCCGAGCTGGTGAGTGTCCTCATCTGGGTCTTGATTTTTTGAGTTCACAAGCTCCCGAGCTTCTCCTGGGCTCCCACTTCTGCACTCTTTCCTCTCTATGTCTCCTGTTATCTGTCCTCTCTCTCTCTCTCTCTCTCTCTCTCTCTCTCTCTCTCTCTCTCTCTCTCTCTCTTCTCTCTCTCTCCCTTCCTTCTTCCTGCCCTCCTTCCCTCCTTCTTTCCCTGACTCTTCTTTCTCCGACACTCCGTTTTTACTTTCTTATTTTTGAGAAGAGTCTTCCTTAACCTCTAAGTGTGGCAGGGTTTAAAAGTCTGACTTTTCGTTCAGTCCCCCAAGAAGCTCAAATTGCATGCCTATAGCACCAGGCTCATCTTCTGTCCTCTTTATTTCCTTTTTCTGTTTTTCTACTTCAGTGTATGTTTTATTCCATTTTAAATCTCTGTCTCTTTGACCCATAAAAGTTTGAATTCCATAACTTATTAATATGCCAATTTTAATAGTTTTCAAATCACTTAAAATATTTTCCAGGAGTAATTATGGAAAATAACTGTTTTATTGCTCATATAAATCATTGAATAAAATAAGTAGGAGGAGCTATAATAGAATTTTGAATCTCTGACTGTGGGTTCTTGTGGCAATAGCTGCAATATGAAGGTAATAAAGCCACAGAGTAGATAAAATTATGAATTAAAAATATAATATTTATCACATGCAAAGCATTATTACTTGTTATGACTACCACAATAAAAGTATATCAAAATGTCAGGAAATGGCTCTATAATGCACCTAGGAAGATAAATGCTAGTTTTGATTTTTGCCATCGAGTTAAAACTTTAAGAACACAGGAAATAAGAATCCTCAATTTCTCTTCTTTCACTAGACTAGGAAAAGGAAATTATTTCTCACTTAGGCTGATTTTGATTTGTTAGTTGTATCGAACTTCATCCAATTGTTCTCTGGCCCCATGGATATTAGGCAAGTGCCTAGTACATGTCCAAGATCTATTTAGAGTCTGGGGATACACAGGGGAACAAAGAAAACAAAATTGTGGGCTTTCCTTCGAGAAACATATGTTCCAGTAAATGTGACAGGAATTGAAATATTATCGGACAGAAAAATTAAATATAAAAATCAAAATTCCAGAATGAAAAGTGAAGGATATATGAATCAGTAGGATTCTCAGAAATAACTCTGAGGAGATGACATCCGATGAGAATCATCTGAAGTAATGGAATAAGAAAATATGTGATCATGGCATATTCCACAAGGAATATTTGAGAACAGAGGCTTTGCTGTGAGGAAAAGCTCTGGGAGTTTAGGGATGGAAGGAAGGAAGGGTCAAGAGTGTGCCGCTAAAATTCTGGACCAATTGGAATTGGAAGCTTTCTTCGAAGCTGTCCTGATCTGATGATACAAAGCAATCGAAGCACTTGGTCCTGGGACATGAAGGATGCAGGATGTCAGTGTCCAGCATCCTGAGAGAAATAAATCCTATCCGGTCTGATCCAGCATCAGTGACAGATTCTTTTGTTCTCAAAACATGTAATTCCTCACAAGCATTATATAGCCCTAAAATAATAAAAAAAAATGTATGAGGTATGCGTGATGCACAGAACAATTAAGGCTGGTTCTCTGCTCTTTGTATGAGCAGAAAGGAAGACATCTGTAAATCTTCATTCATTCCGTAACAAGAATGGCATCTAATAATAATTCATAGGGATTATGTAGCCAACTAGAAACATTGTCTATGCCTAGACATTCACGTCTCAGCCAGTCTCAGAGATATTCCCATGTAGTGGGATTAGCAATATACATTACCTGCTTGTTCTGCAGTTTGAATTCTTCATATCCTGATAGTATCTCCCTCCCTCATCTCTCCCTTTCTCCTCTATACCTAAAATGGGAAAGTTTGGAAGCAGGCAGAGTCAATGGTCAAACTCTGCTAAGACAGGATAAGCAATCCTCAACAGCACCTGCCTAACAAATAGGTCTTCAGATATATTGGGCCAGAAAACTGAAGATGATGCGCCAACACTAAGGAGAATTTTGGGTGACTATTCAGGCAGCAAACTCTCTCTGTCTTCTTCACATTTGGGAAGCTGCTAACCTGCACTTCCTGTACACTCAGATAATATATTATTCCTTCTCAAGTCTCTGATGGGCTTGAAGACCAGATTTAGTTTTGCAATAAAGCTTTGTTGCTTAGGGTTTAAGATATTTTTAGGTCTAGATACATGTTTTAAGTTGATAGAGATGAGATATGATAGATATTGATTTACACTCAGAATTTTAGGCTCCTCAAGATAGGAAAAATGTTTTCTCCAAGGCCATCAAATGCAAACAACCAAAACACTATGAATGTAACATTTATATATTTCCTGGTTGTTTCACAGCTCTTCTTGCTATAGGTAGTTTATTGTATGTATGTGTGCTAATATAAATGCATATGTAAAATATTTAATAAAACATTTTTAAAAAGAGTGTGGCACTGGGAAACAGCAGAGAATGAATTCCAAAACACACAGACTGCTACATCTGCAGAGTCAGATTGTGTGGAGCTTGAACAGCACAGCATGTTGGTTTGGATACTCTATAGGATGGGGGGAAACACTTCAGCTTTATATGGGAAATGACCAGAATCTACTCTTCTTAAAAAAAAAAAGCTTACATTTATTGCTAATGTAGAATGTACAAGTTGCTTACACTTTCAACTTCAAAATCCTTGCTTGTGAAGTAAGTATAGCAGAGACTGCTTGGTTAGTGTGTCTCTGGGCATTAATTGAACAAGCCTAAAAAACACCCAATGGACTAAGACCTTAATAACAAATATGTAGTTTCTATTTTGCTCTTTGTAAATAATTCTCCCGAGTTAACTAAAACCATGCATCTACTCCCTTTAAACCATTTTCAATTACTATTGCCATTCTAGTCCTTTACAATGCGATTGTTTATTTTTCTCACTTTGTTTTATATCTGATTGGCTTAAGGATAAAACCCAGGATCATCTCACACATGCTCAGCAAGAGATTTATGAACACTCCCCTCTCTCTCTCTCTCTCTCTCTCTCTCTCTCTCTCTCTCTCTCTCTCGCTCTTTCTTTCTCTCTCTCTCTGTCACACACACACACACACACACACACACACACACACACACACACACACACTCCTTTAATCTCTTTTTCCATACCTCCCTTCCTCTGCAGAGAACTAGCCCTCTACTGTCTCTCTAGCAAATGGCTTATCACCTCAGGCTACTGCTATATATATGATCTTACCTCAAAGAAAACCATTATGTATTCAGTCCTGGAAGTTTAGGCATTACACCAGAATGCAACACTTACAGTAGTTCTGTGCCAAGTTTCCTCTAAAAGCCAAAAGTCAGTACATAACACTTCCATTTCTTCTACATTTCACCGTTTCCATCACGTTTACAGACTGGCATTTGCCATGACAATTCTTAGGAGCACAAGTCTGACAGATCTACTCACCACAGAAGCAGGGGTATACTTTAATCATGATGACAACTAAATAACTCTACTGATGTAGGGTCAAGATCCCAAGTTTTTGAAAGGTAGAAATGTATTTTTACAAAGGCATACATTTGCCATAGCTCATTTTCTGGAAAAGGCAAAAACATAAATAAGGTACAGAAGTAAGTGAGTAAAAATAGTTCTTCAAAAAGGACAGAAATTGGGAGAACCCCAACTCAATATTTCCACACTATGGGGATTTCCTCCTCTGGTGATAGGTAATTTGTGCTACATCTTATAGCATAGAGTAAAAGATAAAAAAAAAAAAACTTAGAAAATGGTTTCAACTAAAGCAAAAATCCTGGCAGCAAGCTGAGCCACAGTATTAAGGGAACTAATGGGCTGATGTTCCTGACTGTCTGCTTCCTCTATAGAGCTCACCCTTGAACTACACCCAAGAAGGGGAGCAAATGAGGACATGGGACTTTCAATGCGCTGAGAAGATATCTGAGCATCTCTGCAAGGAAACCGTGATGATGAGAGCTGATCGTGGGCCAAAGCAAAGCAGTTAGCTTTACGTGATTGACGGAGGTCTATGAGGGACCCTCTTGGAATGTATTCTAGAGTAATAATCAGTAAACGTTAAGGATAGAAGATGTCAGGGAAAGAAATATCACGGCATAAGGGACAGGAAGTGGTCCCTGGAACTCACACTAGGCCAGATGATCTTCTGAGCTCTCTTTACTCACAGCAGCATGTTGTTAAAAGGCCCTGAGGAGAAGTACCAGAAGGGACACATCTGAACAGACACCAAGTCCTCCAGGTGCCCTGAATCTGCCTCATGATTTAACCTGAAGATATTTTCACCAAACTTCATTTACCCACTTTATCCAGGCCTTAAACCTTTATTTATCATGAAACTTAAAGAGGACTAAATTATAGAACAGACAACCTTTTATTTCTTTTTTTTCCGTTTATTTTTTTACATATATATGTATATGTATATATACATTAAAACCTCCTTTTAAATGAACATTTGCAATTTGATCTACCAGTCCTTAGATATATGCCCATGATTTAAGCCCTATAATCCATGTCTGCCATTTCATTTTAATAACAGGTTTTTCTAGTTATAATTAGTTAATGGAATAAAGATGAAAATTCATTCACAGGAGTACTTACACAAAACACAAAATTTGCAAACAATAAATACATAGTTATTATATCAACACACCTCAGAAAGGTTGGGAACAAAATACTGTGACAAAGGTTATTGTTCAGTAATAAGAAGAATCACTGTCCATGGATGTAAGGAAAGTATAATGTTCTGTTTCTGCATATTAAAAATAAAACACCAAGCTTCTCAATAATTGGTACGTCCTAGGACAATCCAGACCCAGAGTGCAAGACAGAGCAGGATGCATGCATGCATGGGTGTGTACTCAAAACATAAAGAATTCCTTAAGTAAATAAAGTAGAAGATCACAGGAAATAAGTGAAAAACTAATGGCTTCTTTTTTATTTATTATTATTATTTTTATTTTTTTTATAAATTTATTCTTGTTACATCTCAGTGGTTATCCCATCCCTTGTATCTTCCCATTCTTCCCTCCCTCCCATTTTCCCCTTATTTCCCTCCCCTGGGTGAAATGATGACCAATTTAATTTATGATAAAAGGAAATGTAAGGTAAATCAGAGACAAATGTCATATGCTTATAAATATGAGGTCACAGCTGTATGAAATGCTGCAATGCAAACACTGGTAATATCACATACTTCTTCAAACAGTCTTATATATGAAACAGAAGCTGCAAGCAAAATAATAGATCCTGTTATTATTTGACTCAAGAGTCCAAGTTTGGGGACTCTCTTTTGGATATCTCAGTACAAATATTTTTTCATTTTCTAATCATATACCGATGATAGTCATTGCAGCTTTGAATATAGTAATAAAACAAGGGACAGATCATGAGTTCATTAGCAAAATGTAGAAAGCTTTTTTTATATTCACATAGAATAAGCATTAAAGGAAATAAAACACTACGGTAGAAATAATACAGACAGTTCTATGTATTTGTAAGACACAGGGAAGAGCAAAAGGGAATGTGATGTAGATGCACTTGCTTGATCTGAATTTAAGAACTAATTGAACGACTTATGTGTTGGTAAGCACACAGTCAGTGGGAACCATGAGAGATGAGCCTGAATCGATTTCTTATTTGACACACTTTTGATGAGATTTTAAATCAATGTTAAATAATTTAAGTGAATATCACTAAGATGTGAAGCCTTCTTACAAATATGGCGCACACGTTTCCATAGAATCGGGTCCCAAACAAGAATGAGAAAGCAAGTTGAGCCAGAACAAGAAAGCAGATCATTCATTACGCTTTGTTTCCTGATTGTGAATGTATGTAATCATTGGGATCGCACTTCTGCTCCTGTGTCTTTCTTGCCATAATAGACTGTTTCCCTTGGAACTGCAAGCTAAGCTACATGCTTTATTCCTGAAGCTGTCACTCAGGCCCACCTGACCTCAAACTTACAATGTACTGTAGACTGGCCTTGAGCTCACAGCAATCTTCCTCCCTTGCTTCTCTGGCAACAGGATTATGGTTACGGGCTACTGGGCTTCAGTGTATTACTTTTCTATTGCTATTACAGCCTATTACCAGCAACTTAGTGTTTAGAATAATGATAAAAGTTAAATGTGTCATGGTTCACTTTTACAGACTGCAAGACTAAGTTGGATGACCTGGTTTCTTTGATCCGTGATACAGTGGATGAAATCAAGATATCCACTGGCCTATTATGAAAGGCTTGTGCACATTGTTATCTACTTCTAATCTCTTTTACTTATTGTCTATGTAATCCTATTAACTGCAAAGGCTCTTGTCTTTGCATTGATCACAACCTTCCACAGACAAGACAGACTTTTTCGGTCCTTGATACCTTTTGGCATATTTTCTATAATAGTTCTCTCAGTCTTCAGCCAGCTCAAGGTCCTTGTTTCAAGGGGCTCGTATGGTTAGGCTGTAAACACACAATGAATACAAAAGTATGTTCATTCTGAATTTCATAACCTAATTTACACCTGTAAGGTCCAGGTTTAATTACATGGATCAATTTAGTTTGTTAATGTTTGAGCTTTGAAGAATAGAGAAAGGGGTGTTGTTGCTTTGCTTACTATACATAGAGAGAAACCTAAAATACTTGCTGTTTCTTATTCTACCCTTATTCTTAAAACTACTACTACACTCATAGCCAAATTTCCCCCTAATTAGGAATACCTATAGAATATATCATTGTTATATTACCATATGAAATATGAAAATGGAAATATTTTTCCAGAAATTAGAAATGTTAAATAAGAAGGAAATCCCTTAATAAAATGCTTGTGCTAGGACAGAAAAATCAATTTTCTTTCCTATTATTTGCCCTTGTTTTATATTCCAGATTCTAGTATATATTTTAAAAAGCTGCCCTATTTGTCAATCTGTCATGAAATATATTTCAGCTTCAAGGTTCTTGCTCCTAGGGAAATCACAAACATCTCATTCGGCTGAAGAGGCTGAAATTCTAAGCAGTGCAATTAATATCTTCCATTTTTTTTTTGCCATCGGCAGAGAAAGCAGTTCCTTGGAATCTGAAACACTAATTGTGTCTAATAGCTTACATCTGGCTGTACCAAGTTCAGCACATTAGGACATGCTTACGTGTCCTGATCACTCGGCTGTAGTGGACCCACTCCGACCTGCGCCACAGAGTAGCTGTCACATTCTAACCTTTCTAAGCAATAGAATATTCATGAGTGAAGGAAATCTGGCTTCAGGATAACATCCGTAGACATTCTCCCCATTGGATATTGCTTCATTATAACTGGTGGTCTCAAATAAGATGATAGAAACACCATGAAACAAAATCTTTCCCCCTGAGTTCCTCAAATGAAGTGTTGTTTAAAAAAAAATTGACAAACAAGGATGCCATCCTGATCCACTTAATTTCAGCTGCATGCCACGAAAACTCAAGGATCCTGCATTTATTAATTCCAATAGGTACTTCAAAAACCCTGCATCCAAGAGCACTATTGAGAATATATACAATGGCATGAGCCTCTGCTCATAAAATCCTACTTTCAATTAAAAAAATAAAGCCTAACATTTCCCTTAATGAGTACTCCAGCCTTGTCCACGTGGGTTTTAACACCAGTATTCGTGGTTGGAGTCCTACTTAACATATATCCCAGATTGAAAGGAGAATTGAGGCTGCAGAGTCTGAGGGAGCACTTAGACTGAACACAAGGCTGTGTCCTTGCAGGGGTTCTCTGCTTTGGATGCAAGCTGTCAAACCGTGGCCAAGCCTCATATTGAAAGTGCGCTTCTTCTTCATGTGCCTAAACAATGCAGAGGCTTCTGGTTCCTTCAGAACAACTCCCCCTTTACCTTCTATATCCACATCTCATTGCCTTCCATTAGCAAGTTTTTCTTGATATTTTTTGTTTTTGTTTTTGTTTGGTTTTTCAAGACCGTGTTTTTCTGTGTAGTCTTGCCTGTCCTGGACTCACTTTGTAGACCAGGCTGGCCTCAAACTCACAGAGCCACTTGCTTCTGCCTCCTGAGTGCTGGGATTAAAGGCGGGCACCACCATGCCCAGCTAGTTTTTTCCTTGGATGGAAGAGGCACAGCAGGGTTTTTAGAACTGGATCCATACAAACAATACACATTTCTTGTATGTAATAATACTTGTGAGGATGAAGAACACTTTGGACATTAATTTCTTTGGAAAGTAAGGAAGAAAGATGCTAAAGCTTACATAGGTCAGTTTCCTGTTAATAATATGAAAATGTGCAAAGTTTAAATACAAAAAGGCAAATCAGAAAACAAGCAGATATAGAAAGCTCTCAGAAAAAAAGTAGAGAAGCCTTTACATTCTACTGACTATTTAATATTTCCCAAACATACAGGTAATTCTTTTTGGGGGGAATAAAATTTGAATGTTAACACATGCTCTCCGAAACTTTCGCCCATAGCTCTATATCTGAAAAACTTGCAATGCAAGAACATCAGCCAACCAAAGGTAAGCAGAAAGCAGAGAGAAAACATCCAAAAAGGCATTAGAATGAGACAGCACACAAGGACACTTTCCTCCCAACACCCAGGTGCTACCTCTGCCAGCCAGGCCCCGCTTGAAGCTTCCAACATTATACAAAAGAGTTCCCTAGCTGGGATCATGGGGTTTTAACAAATTAACTTCTGAGAGACATTTCATATTCAAATAATAACAGTACAATGTATATAAAAATAGGTGTACAGAATCAGAATCTGTGTCATCTTCTTTAAAAAAATCCAGAAAAATTTAGATAGGCCCCTGAGCTTTACAGGGCTGCCACAAATGTGGTCCTTCATTAAGTAGAACTACTGATTATGACAGTCTAACCTGTATGTATGTATTAAAATGGAATTTTAAACTAAATTTTTTCTGGAAGTAGGAGAAAAAAAAGCTACAATAATTAAAATATTCAGCAGTGGCAATTTTCGGCATCCCCGTTACACCTCTGAGAAGAAATGGAAAGCAGAGGTTTTAGGTCACTGGCTTGGTTTGATCTCTAGAAGACACTCATGAGAGAGCACCAAGCCATATTCCTTAAGACTTGCCTAAAGAAGGGTTGGGTCAAAGTTAGGGCAGAGATTGACCCTGAACACGCATGTAAGCCCTTGGCTGGGAGGACTGCAGCTAACTGACCAGGTCTGAGCAGAAGAGCATTTGTGGAACAGAGAGTGTGTTGATGCAGAAGTGTTTGGGGTCTACAAACAGAAATGCTATGAAAGCAACACAACATGCTCTGGGAGTGACGCTCTTGCGTCGGGCCAGGGGAACCCGGAAGGCTAAGCTCGGACTCCCACCAGAGAAGCAGGAAGGCTTCCCACACTGTCTGATCCAGCTGAAAGGAAAAGTGTCCAGACAAAGGGCTTGTCAATCATTAGCAGTCTTGCAGTACAGTGACGGTATTTACTAGGAGACACTCAAGGAACCGGAGAGACAGTGGAGAGGACATGGCTGCGGTGCTTAGCTTAATGTGCCCGGCAGCTTCACTGTCACCTTTCTTGTTCCTTCTTCTTACTCTTAGGACCTAAATCAATTAAACTGCACAGTTTCAAGTCTCAGTTGGTCCAATAGGACTAAAAGAGATTTGTGTCCAGCTGAGACGGCACTTTCAGGAGAATAAGCAGGCCCCTGGCTATCACCATGATTAAACAGCAGTAATCAGACTGAGAAAGTCCCAGGAGACAAGGAAATGGAGGGTGATTGAACAGAGCTGATATTGGGGTGAAAATTATAGTCAGCCAATCTTATAAGCAAAATGGGCTTTCTTGGTAAATTTTTCATCTTATGCATGCATTGTTCTAAAAAAATGTTCATGGTTCTCAAAAATGTTTGTTGAATTCCAAAAATCTATGAAAATATAAAATGTATGATTATTTGAAAAAGTAAAGATATAGTCAATCTAAGATAAATAACAAAGAGAACTATTAAGTTCAGAAACAAAAGTCTACTTAAAATAAATTCTTACATAATATATTTCAGCAAAATAAAATATATGTAGACCATACAGTGAGACATGATTTATTATGAAAAGTATAATGTAAATCATGAATGTGAAAATAAAAGCTACATAGAATAGTGATGCTTCATAAATATTATCTATTTACATATATATCATCTGTGAATAACAGGTTCTAAAATTTGTAATTTTATTAATAGAAATTCCTTATTTACTAATAAGTATACCTGATCTACTCTAATATTCAGATTTCTGTCTACTCCTAAGCAAACTCTCAGCTCCATAAAAAGACACATCTTATTAATGTTAAACGTTTAACTTATTATTTACTTAATTTCTTGTTTCATTAATTTTCTTAGCATGGTAGATGATACATCTGCCATAAGGTGCTTTCAAATATAATTTGCATTAATATATCATGAACCATTGTCTGAAAAAGAAAGAAATCACCTAAGAATATACACAAATACATGGTATTTATATAATTATACAAAGCATAGTAAGCATAATATTTTCAAATAAGTTGGAAACATAATTATTTAGTAAAAAATGAATATTTACTAGGTACATATTATTACAGTATTCATCACCCTATCCTTGTCAATAAATTTAGGTTAAATCAGTGTCATTTATATTAGTGTTATGGACTTAAAATGCTTTAAATGTCATCACATTTGTATTTTATCCATTAAGAATCTTTTTAGCCATTCTTCGACTGAGGGACATTTAGGTTGTTTCCAGGATCTTGTTATTACGAATAAGGCTGCTATGAACATGGTTTAGCATATGTCCTTGTTATGTGATGGAGCATCTCCTGATTATATTCCAAGGAGTGGAATAGTTGGGTCTTGAGATAGCCCTATTCCCAGTTTTCTGAGAAAGAGCCAGATTGATTTCCAAAGTGGCTGTACAAGTTTACATTCCCACCAACAATGAAGGAGTGTTCCTCTTTCTCCACATCCTCCCCAGCATGTGGTGTCACTTAAGATTTTGATCTTGGCCATTCTGATGAGTGTAAGATGGAATCTCAGAGTTGTTTTGATTTGCCCTTCTCTGATGACTAAGGATGTTGGGCGTTTCTTTAAGTGTTTCTCAGCCATTCAATATTCCTCCATTGAGAATCCTTTTAATTCTGAGCCCCATTTCTTAATTGGGTTATTTGGTTTGGTAGTGTTTAATTTCTTGAGTTCTTGACATATTTTAGATATTAGACCTTTGTCAGATGTAGGGTTGGTGAAGATCTTTTCCCAGTCTGTAGGCTGTTGCTTTGTTCTGTTGACATTTACACTATGGGATATGACTCAGCTATTAAAAACAAGGAAATCTTGAAATTTGCAGGCAATTGGATGGAACTAGAAATGATCATCCTGAATGAGTTAACCCAGATTCAGAAAGACTCACATGGTATATACTCACTTTTAATTGGATACTAGCTCAAAAGAGATGTCTCATGAATGTCTTCACTTACCAGGAGATTGGGATAGATGTGAGGACTCCTTATTAGGACTCTAGGTAAGAGATGTATGGGGGAATGGGGAAATAGAAGGATTCAGAGTGTCCTAGAAGCCTACAAAAAGAACATCATGATGGGCAGATCTGGACCCAGAGGGATCTGCTCAAAGTACTGCACCAACCAAGAATAATATATGCATTTTCCATTGAACCCTTATCATATCTAGCCAATGGAAAGGACATTCTCCACAGTTGTGTGGAGAGCGGACACCAGCTCTGACATGAACTCTGGTGCCCCATATTTGACCACTTCCCTTTGTTGGGGTGGTCTGGTGGCACTCAGAGAAAGAATAGACAGGCTACCAAGATGAGACTTGATAGGCTGTGATCATATGGTGAGGGAGGAGGTCCATTTCTGTCACAGACCTAGGGGAGGGGAATAGGGTGAAAGAGGGAGGGAGGAATGGGAGGATACAAGTGAGGGATAACAACTGTAATGAAATCTGAATAAATTAATAAAAACAAATAAAAAACCCCCAAAATACCAAAAGCAAAACAAAACATTCAGGGTTATCCATGGTTACATAATAAGATCAAGGCCAGCCGTAAATGCATATATATGTCTTGTCTCAGAAGAAAAGTAAATAAAATGCCCATTCTTGGAACAATAGAATCTTTTTAGAAGCAAAATCTATTCTAGGCATAGTTACTCAACTAAGTTATACCTTATACATTAAAACAACTATATGTCCTTGGATAACCAGTAATCAGGTCACAGATCTTTATTAAAATTTCTGAAATTTTGCCTGCTTTAGTGATTATAATTTCTCAACAAGTTCCATAAATAATCATACTGGATCTTGTGAGGTCTACCATGGTCCAGTAATGGCCCTTCATCCATGAATATATGGGCAATAGAAATTTTATTCTTTTTTGTACTTTAATTTTTTACATATACTTTAAATTATGTTTAAAATTTTTTTAGCATATACATTTATGTTATTACACATGAATAAAATGAACTATAGCAAGAACCATGAGACAATCACGAGTTTTATAAATGTTGCATTCATAGGGACTTGGCTATTTGTATTTGTGAAAGTTGAAGTAACACCTTTCCCATCTTATTAGGTCTAATTTTTGAATGAAATTCAATATCTATCATATATCATCTCTATTAACTTAAATCCTTTACAATGCTCCAGTAATGACCCTTTATTCATGAATACAAGTACAATAGAAATAGAAATTTTATTCATGAAGTTGGTAGGGTATGGGAGTAAGAAGTAGGTGTGGGCAGAGTTAGGAAAGGAATAGAGGTGAATACAAACAAAATATATTACATGCATGTATTAAGTTCCAAAATAATTAATAAAATTATATATATATGTATATATACATATATATATATATATATATACGAACATAACAAAAGTAGAAGTTAATTCTGAAAATTAAAGAAATGTATCAATCAAAACATGTTGATCTTATTTGGATCACCAAACAAAATAATGTAATAAAAAATTAAGATATTGAAAGGAAAATGACCTGACTCAATATATGAGGAATGTATTTACTCTAGATGGTAATATTGTATGTGTGGGTTATTGTAGCTACATTGTCAGCTTGATGAGGTATAGAATTAACCTGGGCATGCCTTTGGGGAATGAGGAACCATAAGATAAGTGGAGTGGGAAGATATACTCACTGTGAGTACATAGTTGTTGTGAGTGACAACATTGCCTGCATTGAGGTCCTGGACTGTATAATAAGGAGAATGTGAGTTGAACACATATACTCATTGCTGTCTGCCTCTTGAACATGGAAGCAATTAGACCAGTGGCTTCAAGTTCCTGGTATTGTGACTCTCCAACTACTATAGACTGTGACCTCAAACTGTGAGTCAAAATAACATTTCTCCCCTAAATGTCCTTTATTTGAATAGCAAAGAGCCCTAAAAGTGCATGACAAATGTTCTCAATTTTGAAAAGGGAATGCTATCCATGCACTGTTTCCTTGCCAAATGTAGCACTACATTATTTAACCAGAACATTTGATATTTCTGTAATAAAATATTCGAATAGTCAAAAAAGTGTGGTCAAAAAGTAGTCTCTCCAATTTTCATGTCAACTATTGCATCTAACTACATCCATAGATAGCACATAGAAGATATAGATTTTCAAAAATGTTCAAGTTTTGTTTTCGGTGGAATGGAATTTTGAATGATGGATTTTTGGAAATATAGTTTTACATTACGTTTACTATGCTACTATTTCCCTTCCTCCTTGTTTGCAGGTTGCTCTGTAGTGGACCTGTTTTTGATGAAGCCATATTTCAGGAACTTCGTATACAAACCATAGAGAGCAGTGCTTTATAATGAGTTGTGTGAAAAGAGTTGAACAGTAATAACAAACTTCTTGGCAGGTATTTAAGTAAATGGTAATTGTTACTAAAACCCAATTTAATGGAGAGATGTGCAACTCAATGCAATCAGGGTGGGCATTTGTCCTGGTTTTGGAACAAAATTGAATCCTCCCTTAGATTAAAAACCAAAATCTGCAGCACAGGCCAAAGGCATTCACTAACTTACAATAGAGAAACATGAATGATGTGAGTCCTTCCAGGACCTGGGGAAGAGAGACACAGAGGCCAGGTTTTACTTTGTTCTGCTCTGAAAGTCAACTATTGTCAACCAGGTGGTGACATTTTCCTCAGAATCCAATTTCTGTGGCATTACTAATCCTCTGTAATGTATTCATCCTCAAGGAGAACAAAGCGTTCTCACCATGATTTTATGACAGGCTACACCATCCTTGCCCAGTGTTCCTTGCATGTATCTGATAATATTGCTAAAATCTCATTTGTCTTGTCCTATTAGTTTTTAATCTTATCAAAAGTGGTTATCTTAAAGTTCTCTTAGAATGTTTTGTGGAAATTATATTTTGATAGACTTAAAATATCTTGTAAGAACAGTTAGGTTTCAAAGGCTTTAGCTGATAAGTTAAAATACTTTTGATAAATTTATGTGAATATGTTAATTCTTTTCATGCTTATTTGACACAATCAAATATTGAATACAAGAATAAGCAGTAGATGACACTGTTTTTATGTTTATACTCATAAGTATGCTTTATCTCTTTATATCACACTCAGTGTCACCATTCCAATAAGTATAGTTACAATACTGTAGTGCCACTAAAATCAGATGGAAAATATACTTCATGCTGTCTGGAGAGAAAATAATAAACTTTATTATCTGTAGTTCTATGTATATGGCTTTACTCGTGTCCTTCAGTGATAAAGGCAAAGATCTTAACTCTCAATTTTAATGAAGTTGTATCTATATTAAGACAACTTCAAATGAATACATACTCCTATACCTGATGTATTCTTTGCATTGGAAGAGATAGCATATAAAATCTTCTTTTATAATGGGAAGCAATGCACAGTGTCAGATAGTCGTAATGCAGGGTTGCTTAGTCTCTCTACTCAGGAAATAATGGATGTAAATGGAACACACATAGGAGGGGGAGGAAGAGAGAAGATATGCAAATTTAAGGTAGATAGGGAAGAAGGAAACTAAAAGGGAAATAGATACTGAGGAAATAAGAAAATTAATACAAAGTACTACTACAAAATTGGTCCTGGACCATAAGAGGATATCAGTGAATGAAATTCCCATGAATTCTAGTGCTGTTAATATAATATATTAGAGACAGTTTTCTGATATTGATAGCTATACCTGGTGACTGACATATTAACAACCCAGGAAGCCAGAGGCTCAAATTATAATTACAAATTACTTCGGTAGCATTTCTAGAGATCTAAATTATTCCAAAGTAAAACACTCATTTAATAAGGATAAAAGCATTGCAATGTCAGGCAAATGGCTTCTCAGAGAAAGATGCTTGTTGTGGGAGCCTTACATTGAGTTTGATCCCTGAGACCCGCGTAAAGGTCAAGGAGAGAACTTACGCAGGCTGCCAGTTGTTCTCTGGCTTCTGCATGCATGCCACAATTCAAGAGTACAAGCACTCACAAATAATAACACATTCAAAAGAAGTAGTAACTCATCAGTAAATCTTAAGTGTCTATATGTACACACACACACACACACACACACACACACACACACTATCATGTGTAAGTAAACAAATCACCAGCTATTTGAAGAGAAATGTTTCCAAACTATCCTACAGATGAAAGATAAGAAGTTATAGTTTTAGAAAAACTAATAAAAGAAAAAGTTTTAAAGGTTTCAAATGAGTCTGTCATCCTGAGGTAAGCCCCTTTGGAACAGAGACTCACGTGCTGATCCTGGTGATGCACTTTCATGTTGTCCCAGTGAAGCACTGAAAATTGTCCTTCAAAGGTGCTGATCTCTTGCTAATTACAACTGATGCTTTAGCTCCTTGTGAACAAGGAACATCTGAAATCGCATCTGAAACTAGCAAGCCATTCTGGCCAGAAAAGCAAGTAAATTAACTGCAGATCTTTACCTCTCACTGTGTCCCTCTAAGCCTGATTCCCCCAGCCTCATTTGCATCTCTGAGGCACACCACTCCTAGCAAAGTAGAAGTAGTCACTGAAAGTCTCAGGGCCAAGGAGTTTAGACACAGAAACCTAACAGACTTTCAAAGAGCTGATGTCAATGCTCTTCAAATTACTCAAAAACAGCAACAACAACAACAACAACAAAACAACTAGAAACAGAAGGACTATTGTGCAGTTCATTTTGTGAGGTCATAGGTATCATAACACCTAAGCCACTTAAAGATACAAGTAAAGGAAATTATACACCATTTCCCCTTATGTACATAGATACGAAACTTCTCAATAAAATACCTGTAAATGGAATCTAAGAACATATCAAAATTATCATCCACTATGACCGCAAAGTCTTCATCCCAGAGAGGCAGGAATGGTTTGACATGTGTAATTCAATAAATATAGCCCATCACATAAATAGAAAGACAAATACCACATGATCATCTTATTAGGTGTAGGAAAAAAAATCTTTAACAAAATTCTAAACTTTTTCATGACGAAAGTCCTAGATAGTTTTGGTGTACAAGGGACATACCAGAACGTAATAAAGTCACTTTTTGAGTGGATTATGTTTCCTTGTCCTTCTTTTGGGCCCTTTCAGTCTCTTTAATTTTTTCATTTCTAATGTGCTATTTTTCATTTGATCTTATTATGTCTTATACCTTATTATTTATTAGTGATCTCTTAGAAGCCTGTTTGTTTTCTAATGAGAGACAGGAAGAAGGTAGAAGTGAATGGGAGGGGATGTGTTAAGGAGCTGGTAGAAATGGAGGGAAGGAAATCATAATCAATACATGTGATATGAGCAAAACTTCTATCTTCAGTAACAGAAAAAACATAAAGGTAGCATTTAACTTGAAAATCCATTTTTAAAAATCACACAAATGAACCTTATCACAGACTTCAATTTTTTTTTTTTTTTGTTTCTCCACATATCCTGGAACAGAAATTACATGAAAATGTGAATTGTCAAGCAAGGCCTTGGAAATTGACTCAGATCCTCAAGAGGAAAAGCAAGTGTCCTTAACATCTGGGCATGCTACTTCTCTCCAACTTTATAGCTAGCTTTATTAAATAGCCCAGAACTATTTATCTGGGGATTGGTATCACCTACAGTTTGTCACTCCTACAACAACTTCCAGTCAAGATTATACCCCATAGGAAGTCCTACAGGACAGCCAGATCGAGCAAAGACATTAACAGAGACTCTGTTCTCAGATGTTCTAGGCTCCTTCAGGCTGACTGTTCAACATAACTATGAAAGGAGGAGTAGGAAAGAGAGAAATAGTCAAGACGGGGAGGAAAGGGAAACTTGTGGAAGGATAACTTCCAAATGCATGGCATTTAAGTGTGAATTTCTTGAAATATAGAAAAACATTCCATTTTTAAAAGAACAAATCTAATTATTTAAAAGAAAAACACACATAGTCATTATTTTGAGAAGATCATTTCCTATCTAATGAACATTATTAGAATTTGAGCCACTGTACTGAATGCAAAGATACCCTGTGCAATGAGAGATCTGTTCGTTGATCATAATTATTTGACTATGTATGAGTATATCAAAATATCATGCATATACCTGAAATATGTATAAACACGATTCTTCATTTTAGTACTTTACCTCACATACGTCTTTTTTTCTGATGCCTCACTAAGAAGTCAGAAAAGAAAAATTATGAACCTTCACTGACAAGTACCGTTTGGCTGCAGTTATTATTCAGCATTTGTTCTTGTTTGTCTCCTCGGCAATCTGGGCATCTGGATACATTCATCTCTGCTTTGTTTTAGTCACAATACAACGCCTGGCGTAGAGAAATAACTGCAAAGTATGAATACAAGAGAAGATTGCATTAGTGAAACTGAAGCTGCTGAACGTGCTACCCTCAGGTCTGAAAATGATGGGCCTTTTACGTAAAACAAACTGGGAAAAACATAAATTATCAGTATCTGTTGTATCATCATAAGACTTCCTCTGTCATCTGTGTCTCTGTTTCTCTCTCTCTCTCTCTCTCTCTCTCTCTCTCTCTCTCTCTCTCTCTCTGTGTGTGTGTGTGTGTCTATGTGTGTGTGTGTCTGTGTGTGTGTCTATGTGTGTGTGTGCGTGCAAACAGATAGGTACAGAAGGTAAAGATACGCGTTCACACACACACACACACACACACACACACACACACACACACACACGTGCAGTCAGGTGTCAATGTGGAGTGCTGTTCTCCAGGCACCATCAAGCTTGCTTCTGCAGTAAGTGGTCCCCCTGAAGCTTGCTGACTCATCTAGACTGCTTGGCCAGTGAAGAGCAACAATCCACAGCTCTCTGTCTCCCCAGCAGAAGACGGCAAATACGTGAGAACCTCCCTGGTTTTTATAGGGATTCCTTGGTTAAAACCCAAGTTGCCAAGCATACAGAGAAAATACTTCAGCAGCGAAGCCATCCATCTAGGCAGTATACAAGTTAAAAAGATAGAAACCTAACCTATTGCTATCTTGAAGAATTAAAGAAAGGAGAAAAGGTTTAATTTATTCAGTCACTAAACCAATGTGTTGATGCATCTCATTGTCAGATACTGTGCTAGGCACTATTGCCTTAAGGGTGAGGAACAGAAATAAAGTTTCAAGCTTATATTATGGTAAGATTATCACAATATTAGCCCAATACAGAAAGCCATAAAATTCTTATGAATGACAATATTACAGTTGTTGAAAGACCCAGTTTTTTCATGACTTTCTTTTGTCATGGAATAGTTTAATACTGAAACAATCCCACTTCCTGAATTATTACTGAGTAAGTTAAGGTTTCCGACTCAGTATAACATTTCTCATCTGGATTTCTGTTAACTGTTACACAAAGCTTCATGATGAATCACCTGCTCATGCTGAACGCTGGGTGAATATCTGCAGACTGTGCAGCAACTGGCAAGGTTCTGTGATGGCTACGAGAAAGCTAGTGAACTGGACAAAGAGAGTACAGTGCTGGAAGATTTGGTTTATCTGAAAACATGTGTCTGTTTTAATCCCAGGTGTGGATATGGGGGCTGGTCCAGTTTGTCTGCAGTTGGTAGTTGCATCCTGAGAGCGCAGGTGATGTTCGTCAGCTGTAAAGTACCTCATGTCGGGGTTGTGGTCTTTGTCAGTGGGGAAAAAAGTCAGACCAAGAGAGAGACTGGGGGGCTCAGAGAAGGAAGAAGGATGCTGGTGCATCTGCCCTGCTGCTCTGGTTGCCGTGGATGCAGTGTGACAGAGATAGCCTGCAACAGGAATGGATTTGCCCCAAGGAACCCTATGACTCTAAACAGCAGGAAGTAGCTAAGGAAAATTATGCCCCCTCTCCCCAGTAACCTTCTTTCTCCCTGTCCTTGTGTTGGGGTGTTGGAGGTATTGACATGGAATAAGGAGAAAGAGATTTAAGGAACCCCAAATAAAGTAGGTTTGAAAAAATTCAAAGCCTAAAATACAGACCTGCATGTATAAATTGGCTTCAACTCTCAAATGAGTTTTATGCAATTCATAATGAGAATAGTCTTGCCTATAGCTCCAGTACTATAAACAGACTCAGACATCGTGCCCTCCACTCCTGGGTGTCACACTGAGTAGGTGGCGTGCTATACTGGAAAAGAAATTGTGAGAATGTAATTAAGATGCATACTCTGGAAGGCAGACGCAGGTGGAACACTGAGTTTGAGGCCAGCCTGGTCGACAAACCGAGTGTAGGACAACCAAGGCTAAACAGAGATACCTGTCTTGTTTTCAGTTTGTAATACACGACTTTCCTGCTTATCTACTGAATCGCCACCTCCCTACAAACCCATGTCTGTCCCTAGCAATCAATTATCAGTCATTTATCTCAAAGCTGTGTCCTACTCTGTGCTTTCTGAAAATGTAGTCACACCGAGGCCAGGCAGAACGGGGAATCAAATAAGAGGAACTTGAGCCATCTTCTTGGGACATCAGCTTCTCTGAGCAGTGCTAGGCAACCCCCTCCCTCCGAACCTAACTCTGCCCTCATGGTCGGCGAAGCAGCTCTCCCTTAGGTCCAGTGTGCTCGCAGGAGGAGAAGAGAGGAACATACGGGGGCATGCTCTCACTTTGGGCTTTTAGAAAACTCGTTTCTTTGAGCCAGAATTAGATGGCTTCCTCCAGAAATCTCTCTGCCAGCTTTCTGATTTGAGGGAGGCTTGATTGGCATACTGGGAGAAAAGCAATGATAAACCGGCAGGCAGGCTGGTGATACTTCATCTTTGAATTGCCGCTCCACACATTACATTGGAGTTCATAATATGCTTCCATGGGAGTTATGGGGTAGAATGGACTGGCTTCATTCTCCCTCAAAATGAAACTCTTTTTTCGGTTAATGCTTCAACTTTTAAAAAGTTAACTTACAGTTTTCCGCCATTCCATAGAAAATATATATTTAATAAGAATGCTTCCCTTGTGATTTATTGCATTGTCTTGCAGTAGAAAGAGTCATCAAGAACTGGCTGAAAATTCAGCTCAGAGTAAATGTACCATGAGAGATGACAGATAGTGTGATGGTGAGTGAGAGTGAATGAAAAGAGAACACCTTAGGGAAGGATAGATAAGTGCAGATTAATCAAAATATCAATGGGGCGCTCTTCAGCACCAATGTTTTGTTATTGTATGTGCATATGTGTATGTACCTGTATGTGCATATTTGTGTCTTTAAGTATAGGAATGTGCATGCTAAGGGTGTACAAGTCAAGGACAGAGGATGGCCTCTCGTGTCAGTCATTTCTACCTTGTTTGAGAGAGGGCCATGATTCAGCATGTGTTGGGCTATCTGATCCCTGTGGTTCTGGGTATTTTCCTGTCACTCACTCCCACCTCGCTGCCTCACATTGGAACATTAGGGCTACACGTCTACATTAGTATACCTTGGTCTATATCGATTCTGGGGTTTCAAACTCAGATTCCCCAGACATGTACATCAGGGAACGTTATCCACTAAACCATTTTCTACGTTTCCTCAGCCCATAACCTCAAAAAGTGCACAACAACTAATGTATAATCTCAAATAAAGATTGAGTAAATTAGAAGTATTCAAGAGAAAAGAATGATTACAAAGAAATTTGTTTTATTTAAATGCATGGGATTTAAACACAAGGGATTATAGTTCCTTTAAACCATTTTTGGAGCAGAGTTACTAATTACATCTTCAGTAATGCAACACTATGGCTCACTTTTGAACTTGGGTCAGACTTTCCCACACTGAACAGTTAAGACTGCACACCTCAGAATTCCAAGGCCAGTACATTTGGGACCGATCCTGTTAATGTATGCATACAAGATTTCCAGTGGAGGCCCATCCCATAGCCACGATTATTAACATGGAGCCTTTGCTCTGTAAATAATACAGCAAGCATCCATGTTACTTCCCTCATAGCCTGGCTGTCCTGATAACTATCCCACCACACCACATGCTCTCTTAGATTCTTTGTGTAGTCCTATTAATTTTTTTGGAAGAATATTTTTTCTTTCTATCTTTCTCTTTCTTTCTTTACACTGTCCCTTGAGTCTCTCAGTGGAATGTCTGTGCCCGCTGCCACATTCTGGTTTGATACTTGTTTGATAGGGATTGCCTCTCCTCAACTTGTGTGCGTAAGTGTTCCTGACTCATAAAGGACAATTTCACCTTAAAACCTGTTTCTATGACAACTTCAGAGCAAATACATTTTTTACAGTTTTGTTTCTCTAACTGATTTCAATACAGGAAATGGAAGTGGGGGTGATAAAGAAATAAATCACAGATATTCTGAGTATCTCAAAACTTTTATGTACGTGATTGAGTGAAAATAACAAATAGTTCCTTTCCAACAATCTGGAGTGGCTAGTGTATAAACCCAGGTGTGCTATCAGAAATCCTCATGGGAAGAAAATTTATCCAATAGCTTAATTAAAAGGACAAATAATAACATACAATTTCTAACTGAAAAGATTTATTAACTCCTTACACTTTCTATACATTTCCATGTCTAGATGCTGCTTTTTAATTCCCATCTCCTGCTTAACTGTGCAATAAACTCAAGACTGCAATTCAGTCTTCACACAAAGAAAGTCTCAACTTTTCCCTCTTCCTTGTTCAGTCATTCAGTGATAATCTTGCCACTGTATCTTAAATAGGCAACTTTTTCTATACTGCCCCAAATAATAAAGACCATGTGTGTGATGGTGGCAAGTTTGTTTACTCAGAATTGTTTGTATCAAAGGATATCTGTCTACCACTCTCAATTGGCTGGTGACAGCTTTAGGAGGGAGATGACTTAGAACCACAGTGTCCACTTTGATAGATAGGGAAACACACCTGATTTTTCTCAGCTGTTTTTAATTTAAAAGAGGGGACAAAATCTCTATACCAGCAGTTACAGAAGTCTTGATTTAGGTTGACTGTTAAGAGAAACTGAGTTAGGGCTTCCATTTCTGATTGCTGTATTTAAGGTAAAAATTCCATCTATGTGTTCAGTATGTTGGCTTTTCATATATCCAGTCTCTAACTATCCACTTGTGAGATTATGTATTATTTCTAGCAATTAAAACATATCCTCTATTATCACAGTGTTGTCCCATTAAGATGCAAGCAACATCACAGGTCTGGACTTTATTTCTTTTTACCCTTTCTTCTCATAATGCTTTCCACCATTTTCTGTGTCTGCTCTACTCTTAAAGACTATTTACAATTCTTTGATGCCATTAAATTATTCATTGCATTTACTAAATGCCAAGCTTTATCTTCTCCAACCCTCTGAAGCTCTAACACTTTGCTTGGCTTTTCCTTATGGAACAACAAAAACAACTACTACAACAACAACAACAACAACAAAATACAGTCCTATCAAATTATTTTGTTTTGTCGCTTTCTTGAAATCAGAATTCAGGTCTTAGAGTTCTTTTCTCTGTGGTGAAATGGACTGATGAAAATATGTTTTTAATTACAGAGTTGGAATTTAAATTTGGATTTTATTATTTATTTGTCTGCGATTGTACATGCTTTTTTAATGTTTAAAATGTGGAACACTCAAGAGACATTTCTAGGTGGAGAGGAATAAATCAGGCGATATATGTTGATGTTCTCACCCAACAAGACCCATTTTTACCTTGCATTTACTTTCCCCCTCATTATGCAGTGCTAACATAATGCTTGTAGCAGTAAAAACCAAGCCTGAAATTCAGTGATTTATATACCATCCTAGAGACTTTGGTCACTTGAGAATCAATTATCATAATTGTCAAATCTTAATGACATTCTTCTTTTCTTTTGAATTAAAAAACATATATCTTTATAAACTCAACTCTAGAGACCATCTCATTATTAAACAAGTTGTTTATTATGCCTCTTTCAAATGGCACTGGATTTCCTAACAAAGGATATAAATTCAAATACTAATAAAAATTGTGTGAAAAGCAAGAATGTGAGAGCTTTACTTTAAAACCAGGCTGTTCTTGAACTCGGGATCCTTGTGTCTCCAGTTTCCCATGGCTGGTACTACAGGAAAGTCCTTTCTCACTGGACATGAGCATTGACACATCTATGTGCCTAAGAGTGTCATAACACTCAGGAATAGGCTAATACAGTCTTGCTTCAGAATTCCAACCTTAATTTTTTTGTGAGATTGAATTAATCTCCAAAACAGCTCCTTATTTAAATACACTTGGAGTATAGAAGCCACTCATTAAGACAACATTTCAGAGTCACATTGCTTGAGGAAGCTCTGATGGATTTATATATTTTCTTTCAAAGCATTCTAAATTTACATTGTAAAGCTAAATTATTTATTGTCTTTGAAAAATAACACTTAAAGGCTTTGAAAACTCACATTTTTTTTGATACAGATTTGGAGTTTTCACATCTTTAAAAGTAGCCTATCTGATTTACATTGTGAACTATTCAGTGGTTTTGTCTAAACATAAGACTACAATATTCTCATTAAAACAGTGACAGTGTTTGTTGTCACAAAACCAGAAAACACTGATGCTAAAATATTCAATAAAATACTCGCAAACCGAATACAAGAACACATCAAAGATATCATTTACCATGACCAGATAGGCTTCATTCTAGGCACGCAGGGATGGTTTAATATATGGAAATCCATCAATGTAATCCACCATATAAACAAACTGAAAGAAAAAAACATATGATCATCTCCTTAGATGCAGAAAAAGCATTTGACAAATCCAATACCCACTCATCTTCCTGAGAGATCAGGAATACAAGGCACATACCTAAACATATTAGAGGCTATACACAGCAAGCCAATAGCCAACATCAAATTAAAAGGAGAGATACTCAAAGAAATTCCTATTAAAATTGGGGACCAGGCAAGGCTGCCCACTTTATCTCTTCAACATAGTTCTTGAAGTTCTAGCTAGAGCAATAAGAAAACAAAAAGAGATCAAGGCAATCCAAATAGGAAAAGAGGAAGACACAGTATTCCTATCCACAGATGATATGATAGTGTACATCAGTGACCCCCAAAATTCCACCAGAGAACCCTTACAGCTGATAAACACCTTCGGCAAAATGGCTTGATACAAACCTAACTAAAAAATGTCAGTACCCTTCCTATATACAAATGACAATTGTGCTGAGGAGGAAATTAGAAGAACTTCACACTTCACAATAGCCATAAGCAATATAAAATATCTAGAAGTAAACCTAAGCAAGCAGGTGAAAGACTTGTTTGAAAACAACTTCAAATTTCTGAAGAAAGAAATTGAAGATGACATCAGAAGATGGAAAGATCTCCTTTGTTCGTGGATCGGGAGAATTAAAATAGTAAAAATTTTACTATTTTACTATAAATAGTAAAATTTATGGGATGGGATAACCATTGAGATGTAATATTAATAAATTAATAAACTATATTTTTAAAAAGCTAGGATCCATACATGCCTGAGAATATGAAATGATTACATTGCTAAGATTGGATCACCTCACTTAGTATAATACTTTTCAGCTCATCTATTTTCCTACAAGTTTCAGTTTTTGTGATACCCTTGAAAATTCTGTTATACATATGCACATATTTTATTACTCATTTCTTCTGTTGATGGTCACCTAGGCTGGTTCAGTTTCTATGTTGTAGTAAGTTGTATGACAAGAACCATGGATGTACTAGTCTGGTACTTCTTGGCATTGGGAAAAGTAAATTCATAGTGATGGAAACATAGTGATGGAAACAAGCATATTATTATGTATGAATACTTATCTTAGAGTAAAACTGGAAAATCTACTATGACATTTTTGTGTATGACAAAAATCTGGAACAAGTTTTATAGAGTTACTTTTACCTTTTTACATTGTGGAGTTGGCCAGAAATTTAAAAGCAAACCTTTTAAAGACATACTGTTGCAACATAAAACTCATGAGCAAGTCAACCAGTAGGCAATAGTTTTTGTAGGAAAGAGAAGTGGCCCTTCATCTACCTGTGACTGATTATTCAAAGGGCAAGTCTTGTGAAGCACAAGTGCAGAAATTACAGCTGTGTGTTCATAAGTCAATGATTGCCTATAGGGTGTGTTTTTAGCAGCTCTTTGCCCAGTCTACTTCCCCTTACACACTCTTCTCCACTTCTATGATGGTTCCTGGTCTTAGAGGGTACGATACAATACTTTTGTTTATTTAGAGTTTATTCATCAACCATAATTTATTCTTGGGCACTGAGAATTCTTTGGATGAGAGAGAGAGAGAGAAAGAGAGAGAGAGAGAGAGAGACAGACAGACAGACAGAGACAGACAGACAGACAGACAGACAGACAGACAGAGACAGAGATAAAAGAGAAGAGAAGAGAAGAGAAGAGAAGAGAGGAGAAAGCAAGAGAAGAGAAAGCAAGAGAAGAGAAAGCAAGAGAAGAGAAAGCAAGAGAAGAGAAAGTCAAAGAGGCTACAAAAGGGTTCAAGAAGTTTCAGAAGTGGGTTGGTGAAAATATACACTAATAAATAATGAACACAAACAATCACATAAGAAGGTGCTGTTGCTTTAATCATCAAGCCTGTGGGAGAATCAGGGTTGAGATAAACAGTACAGTAAACTGCAGGAATGGGTCTGGATTAAGAACAGTGGATACAGATGCAGCAATGTGAACAACTACATAGACAAGTCCATTTTTCCAACAGCTAGTGAACAAGAAACGGTGAAGCCCCAGAAACAATTATGTGTTCTTCGCATCTTTGGTTCTTGATGCACAGCAGGTATCATATAAGAGGTCGGTGTGGACAATTACCATCCCGTGTTGTCTATTACCCACCATTTTCTAGGGCCCCAGGTGAAGGAGTTGTTTCCCATCCTCAGTCTGGCATGACTGACTATTCCTTGGGACTGGACACCTGATATTATTTGAATATGCCTATTTTCTCCAGAGCATCAATTCATCCTAGTAGATTTACAGGGTGACAGCCTTTATAGTTCTAGGAATAAGTTATTTATCAGCCTGTGCTTAGTGAGTGGTACCAGACAGATGGTGTTTTCTGGAGGTCCACTCAGGCATGCAATTATCTTCTACCATCAAAATTGAGTCAAAGCTGTTTGCAAAATACTCTTAAGACAAGGCACAGCCATAAACCCACCATCTTAACAATATAGAATAACTTAGAGTGAATATAGGCTCATATTAACATCCTTTTACATGAATGCTATAACCTACAAACACAAAAATTTATATATAATATCCACATACTCTGATGCTTAATATTAGTAACTGAAATTGGAATAAAAGAATTAGCTGTGTTACATGTGAAGCTCAAAGATAAAAGGAAATTGAGAATACTTGGAAAATTGTAGCCAAGAAAATTAAACCAGCTTATAGATTTATTCAATGAATTCTGATATTGTATAAAATTACAAATATCTTTGTGTATGTTTCTGGCTTACAACCTACACAATGGTCACTCATATTTGGTTATGAATAAACTACTTTATACATCTTACTACAGTAGTTATTTTGTAATAACATTATTCATATTGCTTGCTTGTATTACCAAAAGTATTCAATAAATAATTTCATTGTATTTTTCCCAAGCAGTTTGAGAAAAATAGTTGAAATTAAAATATCTTTATATTTCCCATTCCAGAGATTTTATTTAACCCCTCTACTCTAGTCCTGCAAAATACTGAAAGCTAAAATTCTCTTAAGCTTCTGTGCCTGACATTTTCTTTCAAAAGGAAATTAGGAGTAATCAATCATGAGAGCCTGAGGGAGTTTCCTCTGAACAGAGCCATTTGAATATCTGACTTCGACCTCACCTCTTAATTTCTTATGAATATGCATTTCTTTTTTTTTTTTTTACAAAATATGAGAAAGGAAGAGTATTTTCATTCTGAGTGTGTAGAACAAACTGTTTTGAAAAGATCTATGCTGTATGTTGACTTTGCATATAGGAAACATTAAGCAAAGTGCACATTAGCTACTTTGCAGCACTTTCTCTTCAGTTTGTTTTCCTTCTGTTAATACAATGTCTGTGTTCTATATTTGTATCATTACATGCTTATCCACAAACAAGCAAAATAGTAAACTCGAGTAGAACTGAACAATACATTGCATCTAAAACTATTATTAGGGCAAATAAAAGAAATTTTATATCAAGCAGGTTTTCACTATAAGCAAATGCCATTATATTGTAGACTCTTTCAATTACTGACGTTTATAGTATTTAAAATCTTTGTAGCCATGATGACTATGATTTAAGCCACTTATGGATGAAAGAAAAGATGAGGCCGCTCATCTTTCCCCTTGGCATAAATTACCACGGAGGACAAGACTGAGCTCCACCTATCCACACTCTAGGCTTAACAGGATTCAACAGTATTTTTTGTGTGATTAGCAATGTCTACTATATATTAAATTACAATTATTAATTTTATTTTTTCAATATGCAAAGATTAAATTTTAAAATTTTTATGTTTATGTATTGTTCCTGCATGTGTGTTTGTGCATCAGGTGTGTGCCTCGTGCTCAGTGCTCATGTAGACCAGAAGCAGGCATCAGATCCTTGGGCACTGCAGTTTCAGACAGCTGTGAGCTTCCATGTATGGGATAAAAATTGAACTAAGGTCCTCAGGAATAGGAGCCAGTGTTTTAACCACACAGCCATCTGTCCAATGCAAGAATAGAGTTTTAATAAGGTAAGTATAAATTTATAATTTGTCTTGTAAGTCTATTTTATAGTAGGTTGGGTTTGGGGTAACTCAGCAAGGACTAAGTACAATCTTAGGAAGTTAGTGGCTTGAGAAAGAAATAGTAATATTCATGCTCAGTGGCATGTTTCTATTTTTGTTTTCTGTAATATTGGAGGCCATGTCAATCATGTGTTCTACCACTGCAGACGATTCTCTGCCGTAGGCATTTTCAATTGCTATGCAGTGACTCCTGTTGATGTCATGTGGGAATACAGTACATGAAGACCGTCTACAGTTCCTAACTCACTTAGCTTCCTCTCACACCAAATGCACCTGCCGTAACTAATGGAAGAAGATGAAAGCTTTGTTTTAGGTCACAATACCAGAAGTTCCAATATATTTTCAGTGGGCCCTGTTGCTCTGGGCTTCTGTGGAAAGACAAATGTTATGGCAGGAAAATCCACAGAGGAACAAGTTCATTTCATGGCTGCCAGGATGGAGAAACAGAAAGAACTAGTGAGTGTGAAAGGAAAAGGGTTAAGAGGGCAAGAAGGAGAGAATGATTCATCAAGGAGAGCACATCCCAGTAACCCATAAACTGCCTACTAGGCTCCACTCATTAAAGTCATCTGCCTCCTTCCAACAGTGTCAAGCTAAATATCAAATTTTAACTCACCAACTTTAGTGCACATCCCAGATCCAAATACAGACAAGCATAACTTTTGCTACAGTTAAGAGATGTGCATAGGGATAAGAGAAAGATGAAGTCAATATATATATGAATATATGAATATATGTAGTAGAGCACAGAATGGAGCACTCCATTTTAAAAGGTACAGATTAGGAAGAAAGACAAAAGGGCGAATGTGAACACATTTTATTACAGGAAGCTCATCATTACTAGCAGACCGAAAGTAAAGACAGAGAGTAAGCTGAAAGTATTGACCAAACTCCTAACTGACAGGTTCGCTGCTTGGCTGGTGAACTTCAAGAAACATTTATTCCTCTGTCTCATTCCCATACTTTGATTTATTTGGCACTATTCTTTAAAAAATAATATCCTGTTTTATTTATTAAGATGCCAAACGTTTTAAACTGCGTTAATGTACCATAATTATTATTGACAATGGATATTACTTACAAATTTAATATCACATTTAAGAGAATGACATGTTTTATATTAATTATAAGGAAGAAACATGACTGAATAAAATCAGCATTTTCTATGAATGTAACAAAAGCCTGGATTCTGTTCTAAAGCATCCTTATCATCTTTTCTACTGTGTATGTGGAGGGATTAACATCTAAGCCCACTGATGAGATCATGAGGTCCAATTATGAATTTCTTATTCACTATCAAACAGAGAAATATTTGCATCTTTATAGGAAAACTATCTATCAGAACAAAAGAAGAGAATGACGTGAAAGCCCCATATGAGCCTTGACTAAATGATCCAGCCAAGGACGTGGCTGTTGCTATTATGTTGTCATTAGACACTTCAACAAGAATGTGTGAACTAATTTATACCAACATTTTCCTGCTCATTTAAGGGAGAACAGTAGGGTGTGTTTCATCTGCATGGGTTTTAGGATGTCCTGTGGAGGAGAACACCTCTAAGGTAAGTAAAGCTAAACATCATAACAAGATACTGATGTTTGTGGCACATGGTGGCTCACATTAAGTTAAGTACCATAGAGGCAGAGGCAAGTGGAGCACTGTGGTTTCACGTCCATCCTGGCCTGTACTGTGAGTCCCATGCTAGCTAAGACTACATAATCAGACCTTGTCAAAAAAGATATATTTACTAAGTCAATCAATTTTGAAAGCCATCAATGTCATATAAACATTAGCTAGTATTTATTATACCTAGGCTAATTGTTTCTGAATATTTGGGTAATATGAGAAATTTCTTCATATCCAATGAAAGTGTATAAAATACAGAAGCACAAGGGATTTTGATATATTTAATCTTATTTCTTTGTTCAATAAATGTAATATTATAATAATCCAATATAAAAGCCAGAGTATAGATCCTGAAGGAGTAAAAGTTTGAGTCATTCTGACTGTTCAAAAAATAATATTGCCTGTGGTGATGCTGACTGAGAGCAAAGGGAATATTAAAGCAATAGTGGAAGAGAGAAATGACAAATACCAACTATGGCTTTATGGCTGCTTGCAGAATTACAAAAACTAGAATTTATGTTCCTACATGCTTTCATGAATTGCAGTTCTCTATAACTTCCTTATTAATTTTCCTAATGTAAATCTTTAAGGTACAGGGACAATAAAGGATGCTATGAGCAAGCAGGCACACAAAAAATTAACAATAACAAAAAAGTTGTTTGGCCTTGTCCACCCTCAACATGCAATGACATTGAAAGAAAAAAAAATCTACATCCTGTAGTCTGGAGAATATCTTATAAGCTCTCATTACAAGTACCTGTGGCAGATGGGGACTTTCTTCTCTTTGGTTTAATAAACATACTATTTCATAAAATATAGTAGAATTATATAGATTGGATAGATTTTTAAAAATATTTCATTTTGTTTTTGTGAGTATATGAAGCAGTAGGTTTTATAATGACATATTCTTGTGTATATCTCACCCTACTTTTTTCACATTCACTCCCTCTAGTCAACACTCTCTCCTAGCAAGTCGTCCCACTAAACACTTCTCTTTCTACTTTGATGTTACAGTTTAGACACCTTTAATTTCAGTAGGAAACTAGTACAAATTTGAAGGAACCAAGGTTGAAGAATTTTGGTGTCTTGTGGATATTCTTCAGCAACATATCTAAAAATAAAATAAATATGAAAAGTGTTTTTATTAGGATATTATTCTTGAGATGAATATCTCCAGAAGTGATGGAAATAAAACGTGTATGGTGAAATTGAGGAATGGAACTGATATAGCTTCAAGGGTCTCCGCTAACCCTACAGGCAGTACTTGACAGGAATATGTAAGAAGTAAGGATCTTTTTATGCCCGTATTAATCAGTTGATTGCAAGAGGTGTCCCTGGAAAGAGGTATGTTTGTGGACTATATTGTGCACTTTACCTGTTGTTCTCTAAGAGAGAGCAAAAAGTAATCACAGCCATAGACATCAGTACATGACTAAAGCCTCCATTTCTACAAATTATCTGAGTGTTCTAAAACATCACCCTCATCTACCTAGGCTGGAACGCTAGGAGCTCCATTTCCAGAACCCATTGCCAACTGGACCAGTGTACATGGATTACTATCAGCAATAGATTGAGTACGTGGATAGAAGACAGAAGACAATGCAGAGACAATTGTTGCCTCTCTTCAAGAGCTTGTAAATGGTTTTTTGTAGTCTTTGCTTTAATAGCAGAAGATATATTTAAAGGTCATTTGCTAGAGCTTATCAAGGTCATCACTGTGATCTTAGCTCTCAGAAAATCATTTTATAAGAAGGTAAGTTCTTGTACTGAAATAGAAATAGTTTCAGTCTTCAAGTCACTCTAGATTTGGAAGTGTTTATTATATAGTATTCTGTACTGTACATGCTTCTGTATTCTCAAAAATCACATACTGTCCACCAGTGAGATTGATAATGTTAGGAGATGATGACTTATAACTTAAACAACTTTATAGACATTTTGCAAACTACAAAACAATAATATCACCCATAAAATATATCAGTTTTATGAAGAAATGATAAACGTTACTCAACCTAAAATAAATACGCATACTAAATAGAAAAGACCAATGTAAGAAGACCCCTTAAAGAGCAAGCTAGATGAAGAAGCCATGACACACTCAATGTTCACCTTACATCACCTTACATCTTATCCATTATTCTTCTCAAATTCTCTATTTCCAACTATCAGTGCATCATACAGAAATTGATTCTGTCTTTGGAAATAAAGCTTCAAAATTAACTAATTTATAAGTTGTAATTGTGTGTGTGTGTGTGTGTGTGTGTGTGTGTGTGTGTGTGTGTGTGAGTTTAATCAGTGTGCATTCATGGAGACAGAAGTTCATGGAATTTTTCTTGCTCTCTTGATCTCTACTCTGTGTTTTGGAACAAGATCTCTCCCTGAACCGGCTGCCCACCAGTTGGTTAGATTGACTGCTCCATGAGCCCTAGGATCCTCTTATTTCTGTCTCCCAGCAATTGAATCCCAGGCACATGATGCTATGCCAAACTTTTGACATTAGTGCCAAGGACCCAAACTCAGACCTTCATACTGTTGCAGCAAGCACTTTACCCACTCAGCCAAAGTTCATGACTTCCTTTACTGTTATCAATAACCCCTGAGTCCAAGTACTTTACACATGCCATTCAATGGCCACTTCTTCAAAAGTGAATGAATCTCCGTCCCGCAACAATCATGAGCTTCTAGTAGCTCTTTACTAGAGGTGGGTATTGATGAACTCTCCTTCATTCCTGTTGAAATCTAAAGTAGCTTTATCTTGTGCTGGCCAACAGCACATAAACACTAATTAAAGTGTACACACACACAGACACACACACACACACAAACACACACAAACACACACACACACATACACACATTTTCCTTCTTTCTCTACGGGTTTATTATTTTTTCAGAGTAGAAATTAAACCTGATCTTTGTTTCTTTGGTTGAAATGACATATTAATGGCAAGAATCTTAACATCAAACATAAACATTAAACACATCATCATTTCAACGGTGACACAATATTTTTATTAATTTATTCATATTACATCTCAATTGTTATCCCATCCCTTGTATCCTCTCATTCCTCCTTCCCTCCCATTTTCTGTAACAGTCATAGGGGAAGGGAGTAAGGGTTTAGTGTTTTAATATTAAAGTCTAAATATGTAAATTTTATTTCTACACTGTCCTCCCTTAATGCATGTACCATAGGTATTTAAAGTAACATTTATTTTGAAATCTAAGACTGATTAATTCTGACCTGGCTCAGAATTTTGTGGTAAACTGCTAAACAGATGTGCTTAATTGCTGCAATAACCTGAGGTTATAGACTGGTATCTATATCTTGCCTTGGAGTCTGCATGGATGCTGCCTTTGTTCATTGCAATTTGCACTCTTCTACCATGAATTTTTTCAATCTCTTTTTCCTTGTTTCATCTCCCACTTTCAACAGCTAGCTAAGACTAGTAGATGGACACAGAGGTGTTAGTAGAAAAGCCCTTCTCTCTCCCAAGACACAGATTAATTAATGTTGTCCTGCTTTTCATCCCTCTCCGATCTCTCTTCCATACTTGCTTTCTTGGAGCCAAAGACACTCCTTCTGATATTACAAGATTAAACAACTTAAAATATGACTTTCATAATGTGTTCTGCTTAGCAGTTTCCATTGGCTTCTTACACTGAGATTATGAAATACATTCCTCTTGATTTTTAAAGCTATCTTTGAGCTGGTCCTGGCCTTCTTTTCTGACATTTATTTCTTCTTCTCAATATAAGATTAGTTTGTCTGTACACGTCCTCTAGAATTCTTGCATTCTCAACTCCAATCATATAGTTTCTGTCTCCTCTCATCCTTTCTTAGAAAATCTGCCTTGCTTCTTCTATAATATACAGGACATAAGCAGAAAGCATGTGAAAAAACAAAATAACAGTAATAGTTACACATCCTTTGACAGCAGTCTTCATGACTCAGAAGATTGCAACAAAAACTTGGTAATATCCAATCCCTCATTAGCTAAGTCACTTAGTAATAACTTCCCATCAATATTTCAAGATCTAATTATATGACAACATACAAATGATCAGAAGATACAATAAGCCACTCTTCTGGAGTTTATATTAACAATGATAACATAAATGTATATTCTGTTGAATATTACCTTAGTGCTGTATACAAAAAAAGCTTTGATCTTTGGGAAGATGAATCAGTCAATAGTGTACTGGCTGGGCTATCAAGGACCTTAATTATGACCCATAGTACCCACACAAATGCCTAACATATCAGTGTGGTCAGATCTCTCTCTCAGGTTACTAGAAGAGGGAATAAAAATATCTCTGGGTCTTTCTCAGCCAACTTACCTGATTTGCTAGAAACCCAAACTTAAAAAAAAATGAGAAGAGGAGTAATAAAAGAAGATTCTAGATATTTCTAGGCTATGAAGATTTCCACAGAAGACTAGAGGGAGCCCCTGCTTATGACAAGACAGGAAGTAGGTAAATGTTAGCACTTTCAACATCTTGTTAAAGAAAGAGTTTACTGGAATTTAAATATCAGTAAGGAGTAAAGAAAGAGATCATTCACACATGTCTTTAAGGTTCTGTGCTTGTGCCAGCATCATGCAAGGGAACCTACTGCCATCCATTGGTCTCCAGAGCCCAGGTGGTAGAGACAGACAATATCTTTAACTTTTCCACATATTCATCCACATGCTCCCTCTGACACCCATGCACTTGAGCCTGTACACTATAAAATAAACAAGCATTTCAATGTTTACAAAAGCTTGTATATTTGAAAAAGAAGTGAATTAAAGTCCCAACTGAAAAAGAAGGCAAAAAATATTTTGGAATAAATATTCTATATTTTGAAAATTTTACTTCAATACTCCTGTTATATATGTAAGAGTTAAGAGCAAAGCTATCAAGAGACGATGGACTAGTTTACAGGGTATAAGAAGAACACCAAGCACTGAGATCACAGATGACGGTCAGATGAAACATACCAGAACTGAGCTGTGTGATGCTCCACACTTTAAAAAGAACCAGGAAGAAAAACCTAGCAGGGGACTTATAAGCTTCATTGAAAGTTGAAGAAAACCAAGCACCGCATGGAAAGTCAATACGCCTTTCAAAAAGGAACCCAGACAGTATCACTCCCAGTTCAGCCTCTTGTAGCAGATGATGACTGACATCACCTGGATGGATGGAAGTTCCCTGGCTGCTTTCAACCCTCACTCTGTCCGTATAGCCCAGTGCCTTCCAGAGAACAAGCATTCAGTAAACAGCCATTAACCGTCAGCTCTTGTCACTGCATCAGAATGCCAGTTTAAAATTTACAGTGACAAGTCTTCTAGAGCAAGCACCACCCTGGCTGATCTGGAGAGTAATTTGGAGGCACTTCATCCAATACATGCTCTGGAGTCCTCCAATTAGTATAAATCCTTCAAGTACAGTGCCCATTTCCAAGCACAAAGTGGCTGTGGCTAAGTGGCGATAGATATTCATCCCAGCCTATCTTTTATTCATGTTCACTTTAGTCACATTTACCGTTTGAGGAGTCTATTACTTCAAAATGCCTCCCAAGAGGAAGAAAGGACTACTAAATAAATCAGTATATATATATATTAAGTATCAAAAAGTGTTCCATCCAAACTTTTTTTTTTCTTTAGGATTTTGAATGAAAAACCAACCTAGTATTGCTGGAAAAAAAAAGGGGGGGATGTATTTTTAAGATACCACATCATTTCAACATGAAAACTCGATGTTATCTGGTGCTCACAATAACATAGATAGGAGACTGTGGGTGGCTTAATAAAATTCATTCCCTGAAAAGACTCAGTGCATTCCAGTCCCAAGCTTATAGTTCACAGTATTTCAACAGTCACTGTTTAGAAGTCTAAGAGAGGACCAAACTTTTCTGCTTCTTGCCTCTGTGCAGGCCTGATGACCTTTATAAATGACAGCAAATCTCAGTTGAATGAAAGATGAAGGGAAAGAGGAAAACATTAAGATGTTTTGTCCTATTTTTTGTGACTTGTTGAAAATAATCATGGGGCCTATTTGTCACACTGGAGCTTTGCCTCTTTTTCTCCCATCGCAGTTGACAAGCCCAATGAAAAAAGTGTAAGGGAAGATGAATTGGCAGCAGCGTCACTGCCGCTCTGTCTCCTGGTCTTTCTAATTTTTCTTCAGATGAAATATATATACAATACCAAGCCAGTTAAGTGGAAGAAACATCTACAGGGAAAAGCAAAGTAACCAAGTTCTTTCTCCAGTCTAGAAAAAGCTATTAAAAAATATCTGTCTCTTTCACTTTCAATAGCCCAGGCATACTGCTAGTCTTTATGTCTGTGAGATGAAAGTGTTTTCCCTTGGAAAAGAAAAATGATAGATGGTTCTGGAAGGACAAGACTACGGGAAGACAGAGGATGAGACAGAGAACTGAGGTTAAATAAATACTGGCAACAATGAACCAAGATGAAGACTCCATTCTACAGGAAATTGTCAGAAAAAAATACCTTATGTTCAAAGTTTACTAGTAGAGAATAGACTATACTTGTAGATTAGTCTAAAGAGTTAATCCAGCTGGGGATGTACATCACAGGGCCAAAGGACCACTGTACAGAAAGGTTAGTCTGCCTTAACCTATGCCAAAGGGATAAGAGGAAAAAATTATCCCATAGTGAGATAGTGTACTTTTCCTGCCATAACACCTGTCTACTATGCAGTCCTCCAGATTTGCAATGAGGATCTGTACATCTTTCAGAACTCTGAATCAAAAAGGCATAACACTTCATTTTTCTTCTCTTCTATCTTTGTCTTTTTCTTCAGACTCTAGCTAAAGCCTGAGTGGTCTTTCCTTGGTATTCCAGGCTTTGTCACATTTGCTTCAAACCTCCAACCTCAGATTGGCTACTACATAGCTTTTCTCCATGCCATTTTAACTAAACAACATATGTTTTGTTTTGTTTTGTTTTGTTGACTTTTTTTTGTCCATCTTTTTCATCTGGGCTGCTGTTGTCTATTCTGGGTCTTATCATTTAAACCTTTTGTCCCTGAATACTTCTATACTCCTGTTTTCGTATATGTATGTGCATGCATGTGTATGTATGCATGCATGCCTGCTTATGTTTGTGTCCAGGATTTGTAATAATAAACATTATAGTCAACACAAATTCATTGCACCGTCCCCTGTGTCACCTGTTCTAAGGATCCATTTGCTTCTACACTTGGTTGAACTTGAATGTTCCTATTTAGTGATTTGGCAACAGTAAACTCCTTCTTTAGGGCATTCATGTTGAACTTTCACCACATTATTTTATACCAATATTACTTTTTCCCATCAGTCTTAACTATGCCATGTTATTCATGACAACTTAAACTCATATTTAGTATCTTGAGGAAGAAACATTTCTTGAAACTGTAGTCAAACATTCTAGTAAGTTTTACTTTGACTTTATATATATTTCATTAAGGAGGACAAATTATTATTATTTTGTACAGGTGTTAGGCCCTATATTGCATGCTTTTAAAGAAATTTGTCAGTCCAGTCACTTACTGATTTTAAGATAGTAGAGTCAATATTCTTTTTTGTTTTTGTTTTTGTTTTTTGTTTGTTGGTTTTTTCGAGACAGAGTCTCTCTGTGTAGCCTTGGCTGTCCTGGACTTGCTTTGTAGGCCAGGCTGGTCTTGAACTCACAGTGATCCACCTACCTCTGCCTCCTAAGTGCTGAAATTAAAGCCACTACCACCCGGCGAGATCCAATATTCTTTTTTTTTTAACTAGTTTTTTAAAATGTAATTTTATTAATTTATTCATATTATATCTCAATTGTTAGCCCATCCCTTGTATCCTCCTATTCCTCCCTCCCTCCTGCTTCCCCCCTACTCCCCTCCCCTATGTCTGTGAGAGATCCAATATTCTTAACTCACTTTGGGTGGCAGTTAATTCCTTTTTATATTGTTACTGCTATATCACATTATACTACTATTTAAGTAAACTAGGGAATTATCTTCTTTGATTTATTTATTCCATGAAGAAGAACTGAATAAAAGTTTCCTGTAATCTGTGCCTGAACAACTGTGTTATAACATTGTTATAAGAATGTTCCAACGTTATCTTATAATATTGGAATCAAAGGATAGAATGGAGATGCCAGTATACACAAGACATCTGCTCTGAATAGATTTTCAGGAAGGGAGAAATTGGCCCCAGGAAAGCACAGCATATCCCTTTCAATGAAAGCAATACATTGGAAGCAGTACAGGAATTCTACATTTTGTACAATTGTAATTCTACCATAGATGTAGTGACAATACAAGAAGAAAGATTTCTATGCTAACTTTTCCACTTAGTGCACAAAGCTCTCATCTCTGTGTGTTCCCAGCATGGAAGTTCATTCAGTAGATATTTAGCAGGAATGACAATAAAAGTTTGCTATTATGAATAAGGCTGCTATGAACATGGTTGAGCAAATTTTCTTGTTGTGTGCTGGAGCACCTTCTGGGTATATTCCAAGGAGTGGAATAGCTGGGTCTTGAGGAAGCCCTATTCCCATTTTTCTGAGATAGCACCAGATAGATTTCCAAAGTGGCTGTACTAGTTTGCATTCCCACCAGCAATGAAGGAGTGTTCCTCTCTCCCCACATCCTCGCCAGCATGTGGTGTCGCTTGAATTTTTGATCTTAGCCATTCTGATGGGTGTAAGATGGAATCTCAGAGTTGTTTTGATTTGCATTTCCCTGATGACTAAGGAGGTTGAGCATTTCTTTAAGTGTTTCTCAGCCCTTTGATATTCCTCTGTTGAGAATTCTCTGTTTAGTTCCAAGCCCCATTTCTCAATTGGGTTATTAGGTTTGGTGGTGTTTAATTTCTTGAGTTCTTTATATACTTTGGATATTAGACCTTTGTCAGATGTAGGGTTGGTGAAGAACTTTTCCCAGTTTGTAGGCTGTCGCTTTGTTCTCTTGACAGTGTCTCATGCCTTACAGAAGCTTCTCAGCCTCATGAGGTCCCATTTATGTCCCCTGGAGGGGGAGACCTGGTGGCACTCAGAGGAAGGATAGCAGGTTACCAAGAAGAGACTTGATACCCTATGAACATATACAGGGGGAGGAAATCCTCCTCAGTCACAGTCATAGGGGAGGGGAATAAGGGGAAAATGGGAGGGAGGGAAGAATGGGAGGATACAAGGGATGGGATAACCATTGAGATGTAACAAGAATAAATTAATAAAGGAGAAAAAATTTAAAAAAAAAAGAAAAAAAACTCAAAAAAATATAGATCTTGAAGATTTTGGGATTAAAAATATTGCTGACTTTGGAAGCTAAGGGATTTTTCTATTTTTGTTCAATGTTTTTAATATAAAAATTTTCATGTTTACATTTCCTTTCCTGATGCTTTGTGGAATTAATGCCATAAATTTTCAGCCAGAGGAAAAAAAAGTTTGCAAAAAAAATAATAATAAGAGCTAAGAGATCCTTAACATTTCAAAACATTTCAATAACCAGCGATACTTGTAAAATATCTTAACTTTTTTGTGGTTTTGCTTACTGTCTTGCCCTCCATGGCTTGCTTGGCATACTTACAGCATCCTGGACCAGCAGCCTAGGGGGTCACACCATCCACAATGGTCTGAGCTCTTCTATTACAAAATGTACACTATAGACTGCCTTTAGTCTATTCTTGTAGAGGCATTTTCTCAATTGAGAGCCTCGCTTTATAGGGCTATTGCTTGCGTCAAAATGGCATAATTATATATAATGTCACAAGATCAGAAAAGTGACACTATCGGCTACCAGTGTTGCTTACGCAATAGACTTACTCTTCAAGTATCCTGTATCACTAGTGCAGGGATGACACCATCCACAATACACTGAGCACTTCCACCCCAGAAAATGTACTATGTATCCAATTTTAAAAACTGATGGTACTGATCATAAAATTAGAAAATACTTTTCACACATTGACTTAGACTCTTTTGCTGGGAAATTTCTTTTTTTTTTTCTTTCTTTTTTTCCTTTTTTTTATTAATTTATTCTTGTTAGATCTCAATGGTTATCCCATCCCTTGTATCCTCCCATTCTTCCCTCCCTCCCATTTTCCCCTTATTCCCCTCCCCTATGACTGTTCCTGAGGGGGATTTCCTCCCCCTGTATATGTTCATAGGGTATCAAGTCTCTTCTTGGTAACCTGCTGTCCTTCCTCTGAGTGCCACCAGGTCTCCCCCTCCAGGGGACATGGTCAAAGGTGAGGCACCAGAGTATGTGAGAAAGTCATATCCCACTCTCCACTCTACTGTGGAGAGTGTTCTGTCCATTGGCTAGATCTGGGTAGGAGTTTAAAGTTTTACGACCTGCATTGTCCTTGGCTGGTGCCATAGTTTGAGTGGAACCCCTGGGCCCAAATCTGCCTATCACAATGTTCTACTTATAGGTTTCTTGGACCCTCTGGATCCTTCTACTTTGCCATTCTCCCATGCTTCTATTTAATATTGTCTTTGTAGCATGTATTACTTTCACGAGTCACTAGTAGCTTTTGTCCATCTACTCAATGAAGAAAGTGGGATAAAAATTTAGTGTAAATTGGCTAAAACTACAACCTCAAGGCTTTCTTGTAAAGGAAATATTAATGTCATATAATCTGCAGATTGTAACAAATGAGCATATGTGTGGCTCAGCACTCATCGACTGCTTGTCATGTTCTGAGCACTGAGCAGGGAGCTAGTGATACAGTTCAGGCACATTTTCTTCTTCACTGAGCTGAAAATCTAATGAAGACACAAGTCACTGACTGCTATATAATGATGGCTACATCGTGTGGAAAGTAAATTAGACTGTGTTTGCGTGGTGATGGGGCATCTCAATCAGGCAAGAGACACCAAAGAAAGGGAACTCAACTCAAGGAGACTGAGGGAAATAATAAAAGCAGCCAAGTTTTTTTTTTTAAAAAGATAACAAACTGAGGAATAGAAATAACTCAGTATGATTGACAGAAACACACATGTGGAATAGCAATGGTATGAAATTCAAGAAATAAGCAGGGATAGGTCTTCTGATGCTGAGTAGATGGTCAATTTTTCATCAGAATAGCTGTAGCTCTAATGGATTAGAAGAAAAGATTTAGAATAGATTCACAGTTTAGAAGCATGGAAAAGGATGAGGCCCAGTAAAGTTTGGGAATTAAAAGCATCAAGATGCCTGCTGTTTGCAGAGACATTGTTGAGCCTATCGTGCTAGGCACAAATGACCAGTGTGTCAGAGTATAATGATTCCAGAAAACAGCTCCATGCTTGTGCTGACCAGTTTGCTGTCAATGACAAAAAGATAGTGGACTAACTATAGCTAGAAGTGGAATACACTATAAAAAACAACCAGCCTAAATTACATATACAAATACACTGCTGTATGTTGATGTGATCATTTGGATATTGTTTTGTTTATCTAAAGTTTTAACTTTCTGCTATTCCATCTGCTTGTATATTATACATAGTCATATTTTTCTGTTACTATAGACCCAAATGTTTGCTTTTATTCCAAAATATGATATGTCATCTGTGTAGTTTTCTGATTCGTAGAGTTGTTTACAAGTTTATACTTGATTTACTTACCTACTACATGCACAGTTATTGTGTGAGGCACACAGGATAATTCTGTCTGGAGACTTAGAGGGGATGTGTTCTGTAGGTGCCTCTGAAGTTTCCCTTTTAAAAAGCCTCATTAGCTGTGTGTTTTAAGATATTTTTTTCTCATACAACTGGGACAATTTGAAAAGTGTAGTTAAGAGTGATTTGAACTCTAACATAAGGGGAATGAATTCCAAAGAAAGCTTGGGTCTATTTTTCTGAAAATCATGATAGCAGAGGTCTGAAGTAATGGATTCAAATTCGAGACTATTTGGATCCCTGGACAATGCTCACTACAGTTCCGAGTGCACAGTGTGCTGGGCTGATAAACTTCAGCATCAGTCCTATCTGTTTGTAGTCAACACCAAGGCAGATCCATGCTCTAAGTTCCCCTTTTGTGGTACCTTTGCCTTCTTCATGAACCATCTTCTGGATAAAGACTTGAAGTAAAAGGTTAAGTCTCAATCTAATCTACTATTTTTAGAATATGAAAACATATACATTTATGTGTATATAATGCATATATAAATAGCAACAATGAAAGAGCTTGGGAAAATTCTTTTAAAATATCTAACTATTGGACCGAGAAGTCATGAAAGTTAAATATAAAAAAAGTATAATATTTTGAAGACAGTAAAGGCAAATAAAATAGTAGTAGAGGAAAAGGAAAAGGAGCTGGAATAAGAATGAGAGAATATCCAGAGCCAAACGTAACATCAGCAATAAATAATGCAAAGCCAAAAAGATAACTGATGGCATGTGCCTGGGAAAGTGTTAGTGATCTTGGAAAGAAAAGAACGGAGGAGACTAGAGCAACATCAGCACTATGTGAACAGAGAGTAGTGATGAAAAGCAAGCAAAAGATGCTCTCTTTTTTTTTTTTTTTGTTTTTTTTGTTTTTTTTTGCAAAAGATGCTCTCAAGAGCTTTTACAGGGATAAAAGAAAAGAAAGAGGAGTAAGTGGTCCAGAGTGAGCATCTTGTAGTCTGTTTTATACTGTGAAAAACTGAAGAATTAGAAAAGGGACTATGATGGACAAATACCTAAAAGAACATAAGAAATATATTAGCAGAATTTTGTGAAATAAAAGTAAACTTAACCTATTTAAAACTAATTCATAAATGAAGAAGATATTGTGCTATATTGCAATGCTATACCTAGGCTCCAATGCCATTAACATACAACCTTTCATCTCTCAGCAAAGGTTGTCCATGAGATGAAGAAAATAATGGCAAGATATATATCTTAATTACCAACTTTTAAATTTTATTATTGTTGTAATTTTCTTTTCTTTTTTTCTGATTTCTCTGGGTATTTTTTTTATTTTTAATTTGTTCACTTTACATGCCTATTGTAGCCCCCTCCCTGATTGCCTCTCAACCCCACCCCCCTTCCTCATACCCTCTTCCTACCTTCCCTAGCTAGTCCTCAGAAAGGGGAGCCATCCTCCCCTAATATCTGATCTCAGCCTATCAAGTCTCATCTGGACTGCCTGTATCCTCTTCTTCCGTGGCCTGTCAAGGCTGCCCTGCCGGGGGGAAATGATCAACGTGTGGGAGCCAGAGTCCATGACAGAAGTAGTCCTTACTCCCCATACTGTGGGACTCACAATGAGACTGTGTTGCCTGTCTACTACATCTGAGCTGAGGTCTAGGTCCACATCATGCATAGTCCTTGGCTGGTGCATCAGTCTCTGCAGCACTGCTCTCTTCTGCCTGGATTTGTTGGCTCCATTGGTCTCCTTGTAAAGATCCTGACCCCCTCCAGGTTGCTCTATTCCCCAATTCTTCCATATAAGTCCCAGTGCTCCACCCTGGAGTTTGGCTGTGTGTCTCAACATCTGATTGGATCTCCTGCTGGGTGCAGTCTTTCAGAGAACCTCTACAGTAGGCCCACTTCCCGTTCTTTTTCTTCAACTGCTTTCAGGGTCTATTCTATTTGCCTTTCTGAATAAGAATTAAGCATTCTCCCTAAGGTCCTCCTTGTTATTTGGTTTCTTTAGGTCTGTGTATTGTAGTGTGTCTATCCTGTGTTATATGGCACTATCCACTTATAAGTGCGTATATACCATGTGTGTCTTCCTGGGTCTGGGTTACCTCACTCGGAGTGATCTTTCCTAGTTCCTTCCATTTGCCTACAAGTTTCAAGATTTCCTTGTTTCAAATAGCTGAGTAGTATTCCATTTTAATTTTCATTCATTTGCTGTGGTAAAAACACATGCCTTAAAGCAAGTTTGAGGAAGAAAGAATACATTTCTGCTTACAAATCATAGTCCATCATTGAGGGAATTCAGGCAGTAACTCTTGCTGGAAATGAACCATGGAAAAAGTCTTCTTGCTAGATTTCTTACAGGTAATACTGTATTTACCTAACTCCAAAGATCGGAAGCATCTGGTCACAGTATGATGCCTCTCACAGTGGATCTCCTATATCAAGTTGCAAACAACACCGTCCTCCATAGACCTGACCACAGGCTAGTCTGATCTGAGAAATTCCTCAACTGAAAACTATTTATTGTGTTTACCGTACACTAGGTGAAGCCTATCACTTCTAGATATAAGATAATCTAAAATTCACTGTATTAGTATAAAAAAACAAAAACCTGTGAAACTAACATGTGTAAAGAAGTCTGAAAAAACGCAGAGAAAAGTCCCTTTAGTTCAGATAAAAGAAAAAAGCTAATGAAGTTGAAAAGGAGAAAGAGAAAAGAAATTAGATAAGAATGAAATTTTCTGGGTGTGGTGGCAGATGCCGGGAGGTCCAGCACTCAGGTGGCTGCAGATGAAGGAGAGTCTGGAGTAGAAACAAAGAAAAATAATCCCAGAGTCTATCAAGGATTTGGCATTTTGTGTTTTGGCCAAGGATGATGGTAGAGGTATAAGTGAACTTTCCCAACAAAAAGTAATCAAATGCGTATTTTCACAAATTACCATTCTCTTCATTTATCTTGGGGGCATGTTATTATTCTACATACAGACAAATCTTGATACTATACCTAAGAGTAAGTCATATTTAGCTAATATGGGCACACTGTGCTGGGGAAGATGCAAGAGGATGATGTCTGAAGACAGCCTTTCACTCGTATGGCTAGGTATAGAAGGTGAGTACCTCCATCATTGAAGGAGCTTTATTTGCCTCACAGTTAGGAAGGCTGAAAGTCCAAAATGCTGCATTCAAGACAGGAAAGCACAGAAAATATCTAGAAAAACTACAAGGAGGAGGGTAATGCTCGATTCTTTTGTGAGACCTCTCAAGTGAGAACCATAAATTCCATTGAGAAACGTCCTATTATCTCTTCAAGGCAGGGCTCCGATGACATAAGTCACTCCCATTAGGCTCCATCTTTTTAAAGGTTGCACAGCACCTCCAACACCACATCCCAGGGACTTCATGTAAATGTAGACTGCGTGAAACGATGCCCCAACAACAACAGATGAATAAAGAAAATCTGGACTAGCATCGAAAATGCTTTTGGCAATTTTTCAAATCATTTGGATATGTAGTAGTCCTTTGAACTTTGCCAGCAAATCAGTTTTCAGAGATAGTGTACATTCTTAACTTCATGCTTCCTAATCTTTAGACACTCCATAGTTTATAGAGTAGGTTTATATAATTGGGTTCACATAGTACCTCCACGTTATAAGTAAATATACAAAAAGAGTCTCTTAGTTTACTATGATCACCTACAATACAAATCAAAGCCATCTTAGGTCATTGTTTTTTTTTTTTCTGAAATGAGATTTTTAAGGTGTGTGTGGTAATAGAAAGAGCAGTAGAAAATATGGAATCCTAAGCATGCTTGGTTGGAGTGCAAAACTGCACAAATTTGTATTAACTGAAATTGGTAACATGGTTCAAAAAAGTCAATGTATATGGCCTTTGGTCTCCTGCTATACTTCTAAATAAACCATACTGAGAAACGAAAATCAAATGTACAAAGATTCATATACAAAGAGGCTCATTACTTATAATTTGGCAGTTATGGAATATCAATACCTATCATCTACTGGTGGGCTAAGTACATGCTATTTAAACTTAATTGATTGATGAAATATCACCAATGCTTTTAAACAGAACGAGATCGATTTATACATGTTCATATACAACCCAGAGATAAGGGAAAATTAAAGTGTTGTAACAGACTTACATTTATGTATGAATATATTCAATTAAGTATGAGCTATAAGCAAAGCAGTAAAGCCTAATAATAAACAATGACCTGGGCATCAGGTATTATAGATAAAACTGCACTTTATATACTACTGACTTCTGAAAAATTTCCTTAAGAAAAATATTAAGTAAGGATCATTTCATTTTACTTGAAAATGAAATGGTTATTCTAAAATAGAAATTAAAACCATTGAATTAAGAGCTGAAAGTATTTGATAATGACTGTGTGTGTATGACACAGATATCACAATAAGAAAGAAAAATGTGTAAATATTGAAGGCTCTACTAGGATTAAAGGGTAGTGTGAGCAACACAGAGAAATGCTGGAAATTAAGTGATCCTGTTCCTTGTTTCAGTTGTATCATTTATCTTTTTTCATCTAGCCTCTGCCTCATCTTTTAGTACTATATGTTTTTGCTTTCTCTTTCATTTGCAGCAAGATTCACCTCACAGGCACTTAATTAAAGCCTAGAAAAACAATAGATAATTTTTCGTTTGAGGTTTAAGAAAGGTCATATTTTGATCTGTGCCTTAATAATACATTGAGGATATATAAGCTTAAATGCAGATGAAAATTTTGTCCTCAACATTATATTTTGGGTGAGTGATTACTGAAGTCATGAGAACAACAGATCTGAAACGAAATCTTGACCTAAGTAGAATAAAAACATTCTTTATTTTAAAAAGAAAAGGAAAAAGAGGGTAGCAGCCAAGGGTAGTTAACAAGCTGAATAAGCAGAATATTTTAAGAAAGCAATTTTAATTAATTAACTCAATTAATTAACATCATACAATAACCAATCTGGAGCATACAACCATGTTTTTGAAGTAGACTACTCTTGGAATTTGAAAGCACCTCTAAGATTGGAATAACTTTTAAAAAATGGAGACTACATTAGCACAGCCATATGGACTTAATCATTCTCTTCATGAAAAACATTTAAATTTGCAAAAATTTTCCTTATATTTCTCATTTCTTCTTGTAACAATTTTAATAATACATACACCCAAGGGACTTTTTCCACCTTCAATTAATGCTGAGTGCATGATCTCAACGATGTTTATTATATTCCTTATTCTTTGAAATTAGGTGACATTGTAGCAGCATCCTCTTTGTTGCCCTGATGTTCATATCTGAAAGAAGGTGCTAAGTGGTTGGTTTTGAATGGATTTATCACTATGGTTAATCACTTCAGAGAACAAGTTTTCTGCTTTCGTGCTGTGTGTGGGAAAGAAGCCAGGCCCACTGTTTTTATTAAACACTTCAACATTGTAGACTAATAAGAGATGCTGCACTTCACGAGTAAAGGAACATGAAAGAAGGGCACAACCACCCACTGTGACTTATACAGCAGGGCTAACATCTCTAAGAAGGAAACTTAATTCCATGAGCTAAACCTTCTGAAAGTTAAAATCTCCTCAGAACCATCTCATCTCACTCACTTGGTCAACGTTTGGCTAGTCTTCTAACAAACTATTTTGAACATTTATATTCTAAGTGTTCTTCCAACAGCCACATATACACTTCTGTAATAGTGTCAGTCAAGTTCCTAGCTAAATTATACAGCTTGACATCAAGTATTGAACAAACACAGCATCTACCACCCCACAAAAATATCAACTCGGATTCTGCTCTGATTTAGCACTGACTCAGGAATATCTGGGTGACTTCTCTCTCTGTGTGTCTTTCACAAGTCTGTCTTCATAATCAGTCACTTATAAGCCAATTCAGAAGTAACATAAGTATATCTTCTATATTATGGTGAAATGAAATGAAAATCAGTTCAACAATCTAGCTATACATACATCACAGAAAACAGGAAAACACTTATAGACAATATTTTTGTTGTTTCAGCTAATAGTAACACTCTGTCTGAATTTATAAAGTTTTCAAATTTTCAATCCTATATTTAGTATGCTTTAAGCCATGCCATGGTAATTGGGAATTTTTTTTTAACAGATAGAGTGGCAACCTTTTCCCCAAGAAGTCTGAGCTCATTAAGGTCCTACCCAGTCAGGGTTGTAATTGTCTTATGTTTGATGTCTGCCCAGGAGGAATTCTGTGTTCTATTCTGACTCCCTCATCTGTGTTTTCCTTAACTTTGTGTAACATATTCAGAATCACTGACCCAGTAGAAACTCTGAGGTGACTCTTGACCACAAGGACCTTATAACATTTGTGTAGATGTTAGCACCTTCCGGCCAAATGGGAGAAAATATTCTGAATGATCAATAGTGAGCATTTAATTCTGACTCATGATTTCTAGGTGCATATTTCTCTATGTGTGTAAGTGTGGTGCATGCACACATGTGGGTATAAACCACACACCTGTGGCCATGGAGACCAGAAGAGGCAACGTGTGTCCCCTTCCATTGCTTTCTTTCAGGAAGGGCTCTCCCTGAAGCTGGGACTCCCATGTTCTCCCTTAGACTGGAATCTAGGAAACCACGGGAATTGTGGTGTGTCTGACTTCTCAGGGCTGGAGTTACAGCTGTGTGTAGAACACCAAGTTTCTTATGTCAGTGTTTGGGTACAAAGTGCAGTCCTCATGCTTGCGTATGCGGTGTGCACAACAGCTGAGCCATCCAACAACTGTAGACAACAATTATGAGTAGAGCATAAAATAAACAAAATTATCAGAATGGATAGAGAGATGATATCCATTTTTACTTCCTGACACATTACTTGGTGGCTTATAAAGAAATATTACTTAGCATTGAAAGGAGCTGAGTAAATATGCCTTACTCTAAAGATCAGCAAGTGCTTGGTAAACCTGCTCAAGGATATTAGCATTATTCGATTTAACATGGCTCTAGAATTACATCTCACTATGCTATAAGGCTCTCCTTGACTTGGAGAGGTGTAATTTTTTTTTGAGAGGTGTAATTTTAAAAAAGACATAGTTCCTTGCTGCTATTTTCCTGTACTGTGTAGTTCCTTGACAAAATATAAATGGAACGGTACACAAAGCATGTCATCTTGCCCACCTTTTAGCTAAGCTTTTGATGATCACAGAAGACACTTACCTTGTTTTATTCTGGATGCTCATTTGCATACATAGTCACAAAACCTCCTTTCACCAGTTCTCCAAATAAGTAAGTTGTCTGTCCAACTAAACAGAACATGACATGAGTTAGTGTGTACTGTTACCTCCTAGCCCATCATCAGGGCCATGTGAGTAACAGGATCTCTGTTCTAAGAACTGCTGATCAGGAAGATGCACTCACCAGCATCCTAAGGTGGCACAGATATTCAGATTTGGTGTTGTGAATGTCAGCTCCAAATGTTTTAGTGTGTTGGATAAAAAAGATATTTTTCTACATTAGTCAATATGAAACTTCCAATAGGACTGCAGAATAATAAAGCAAGACACATTTCAATGTAGGTATTATAACATCCAAAATTAAATCTGTGTCTTGCTTTCAATTCTTTTGCACATCTCTATTTGTTTTTTTCTATAAAATAAAAAATGAAGTCACTTTCAAGTACTTTGTTTTACCTAGACCTAATATGGTTTCAATGATTGATATTTTTTCTTGTTTTCCTAATTAATTTGCATTCTTCCACAGAAAGTCAGGATGGCTGTATGCACACAGCTGGGAGGCCAATCACATTCCTTAGTTATGGTGTTTGACATCCAGTTTCAAGGAGAATAGCTGTGGGAATCAAGAAGAAATACCTAGCTCTCTGGTTAGGGATTCAATTAGCTTCTGTTAAACTGTTATTTAACATTTCCTTTAGCATTTTATCAACACAAAGCATGTATCAACTCTGGAATCTTTCATCTCTAAATGAGCAGTAGATTTTCATTTTATGTTTAAGATGCAGTGACTTTAAATATATGTACTTTGTTCCTTTTTTCTTTACTGTGATTAAAATTGCATATATAGAGTATATATATGCATAGAGTCAACCAACCCAAAAGTGAACCATCTGAGTCCAAGAGACAAAAATAAAATTTCTCTCTTTGATATTAATTTATTTTTAAAATAAGGAGATAGGCACAGTGGCACATGACCCTGTTACTCCAGTCAATAGGAGCCTGAGAAAAGGAAAGCAGAAGTTTGCCAAAAGTAGTCAAGCTCCTTAGCTGATGGCTTCACAATCTGAAGACTGAGGCATTTGAACCTGGAAGGGAAAACATTTATCTTAGTCACTTTAAGTAACCAGGCAACTCTGGACCTACAAACCAAAGGCTCAAGAGCCATAAGCTTTTCATCAGCAATGGAAATTCTCTGACAACAATTTTCTATTTTAATTACTTTAATTTTGTTGTATGTAAATATTCAAGAATTTTTGAAATAAAGATTTTATTTTGGCTCATAATTTTACAGGCCTTGGTGTATGGGTTTTTGACCTGTGTGTGGTAAGTCAGCATATAAGGGCAGCAGGAGCAAGAGACGGAGGAGCTTTGCATCCAAATAGAATATACGAGAAACCAGGGGCAACCTATAAATGTATTCCCCCTTGCCCCATTCATACTGAACAGGGATTACCACCTTAAATTATCAGAGCATCCAAACTAGTACCATCACTTAGGTACCAAGCATTTGAAATTTGAACTTGTGAAGTATATATCATATTTTAAAATATATATGCATACTTAGAGGATATGTTTAGGATGTAGGTGAGTATGTTGTGTAAAACAAAGCTTCTGTCTCTGATTTATATTATAAAAATATTGACAAGTCTCTCTTTTTCAGAAAGTTTGATTATAGCCTCCATGAAATAAATTTTAAATGCAGATACTATTTTATTTACACTGGAGTTACACCTCATCAAATCCATCCTTTAGGTTGTAAATATCGTAAATATCATAAGTTGACACTTCATTTAAAACACCCATCTTAATGAACATCATAGATTAGCCTCACCAACTTGTTTAGAACTCTTATACTAGCTATCCATTTAGCTCAAAGTTTACTGTTTAATTAGGAGTTGAATACCTCATGGCATTCATCAAGACTGTGTTGAAGGTAAAATATGGAAAAGTTATGTGGAAGTTCGCCATACACATGTAGTTAATGTTTATTGAGGCATAGCATCTATACTTAAAACCTTCATAACATTGTCAGATGTAAAGCCCAATGTTCAGATATCTCACATTAAGGACCATATATAATATCATCATAAAGAAATTTCACATATTTGAAGGTCTTACGTTTATAGATGTTTAAAATTAACATAACCTAAAGTTAGCTTTCTCCACATGGTGAAAATTCCCTTAGGTTCAATTTCCACATGTATCTCTCATTATTCTGCCCACTTCATCTTCCATTAGCAGTGTTCTGACATCTCTTGCCCTGTGAGCCTTCTTTACCAAGTCTGACTAAGTGACTGGTCTCTTTCACATA